>NC_059159.1:155644920-155947951 GCF_019923935.1 Bubalus bubalis | reverse complement strand
ACCGCCTACAGAGCCCACCCCCAACAACAGAGGGAACACCCCTAGAGCAGGGGTCCCCAACCTCCAGGATCGAATGCCTGATGATCTGAGGTGGAGCTGATGTCATAATAGCCAAAATAAAGTGCATAGAATTGCCAATAAGATATTGAAGAGAAGTAGTAAAACAGCGCATCCTGGTCTTATTCTCGATCTTACAGGAAAAGCTTTTTGTCTCACTACTGGATAAACTCTTTGAAAAAGCCCTTTGATTTTTTTTTTTTTTTGATGATTACTTTTTCCTTCTAAAACCCAGGAACAATATTAAGCAAAATGAAGAGGCCAAGCCTCAGAGAAACGTGGCTCGGTATTTTAAGAAGTATGAATATATAGTTGGTCCCTCAGAGGACTTACAGAACAAAGGAGTTTGACCACAGCTTAGTTTGCCACTTCAAGCAGAGCTGTATTGGAGAATCCCAGAAGTTTTAAAAGCAGATAAGTTTTCTGGACTCTTGGAATCTCTTACCAAAACTTCGAGATCAGCTTCGAGAAGTCTTACAATAAGTAGGAATGACTTGTCAATATTACAAAACTTATTTCCTAGCTTCCCTTTTATTCTGGTTTGAAAACCAATAGCCAGGTCAAGATTCTAAAGTAATGGAAAAGTATGTTTAGTCACTGGAAAATTCTTTCAGGGACAATATAAGCATATGTATCGTACAAAGCAACCAATTATCTATTTCTTTCTTGGGAAAGGTAATAATATGAACAGACTTGTTCACAAAGGAAAAATCGATCAACGTTTTAAAAAGACTGCTGCTGCTAAGTCGCTTCAGTAGTGTCCGACTCTGTGCAACCCCATAGATGGCAGCCCACCAGGCTCCTCCGTCCATGGGATTCTCTAGGCAAGAATACTGGAGTGGGTTGCCATTTCCTTCTCCAATGCATGAAAGTGAAAAGTCAAAGTGAAGTTGCTCAGTCGTGTCTGACTCTTAGTGACCTCATGGACTGCAGCCTACCAGGCTCCTCCGTCCACGGGATTTTCCAGGCAAGAGTACTGGAGTGGGGTGCCATTTAAAAAGACAGCTGATATGAATTCCTTGTGGCAGAGTGGAGATGCACAAAAGGAGGGAAAAGCCCAAGAACTTTTGCTTTGGTTCAAGGGACGAATTGAAAATAATTGTTTGTGCAAGGATATAGATCAGTGGAAAAAAATTACAATACCCATCATACCTGCTTTTTTGGATCAACTTAGAAGTGGTAGAAGCATAGAAAAAATAATCTTTTTATAATACCTGGGGTTTTCCACTGGAGACCCACAGGCTTCTGACAGGTTATGTGAAAGTCTAATCTTCTCCCTCCAGTTATGTGGACACAATAGCACTTAATTTTTTTTAGACCCAAGATCTATCCTTTAATTTGACAGATTTATAGATACAGCCTCTGACTTTTTGCCCCTGTATGTGCGATATTTATATTTCTTCTTAAGCATGCTATGAGTCCCATACGGACTGTGGTGAAAAAGGAAGGAATGAGAGATGTGGAAGCTATCAAATGTCTTCCTTGGTTTGGACAACACCACTGAAGGCAAACTAAGGGGGAGTTCTGGATGGAATTGAGCTTCCCTGGTGGCTCAGACGGTAAAGAATCTGCCTGCAGGGCAGGGGACCCGGGTTTGATTCCTGGGTCGGGAAGATCCCCTGGAGGAGGAAATGGCAACCCATTCCAGTATTCATGACTGGGAAATCCCATGGACAGAGGAGCCTGGTGGGCTACAGTCCATGGGGTCACAAAGAGTTGGACATGAATTAGCGACTAAAACAACAAGCTCTTCCCTTTTCCTATCCTGACACCTTGACAAGCCCACATTGTACATGAAAAGGAAAGGCACAAGAACCTTTCCTGTGATGTGAATGGAAATTAAACCACAATACTGTGGTGCCCCATTTTTACTTCTTAGACTAGCAAAGGATTTAAGTTCAATGTGGCGAGGGTGTAGGGAGACAGGGAAACTTGTTTACTCTTCAGTTCAGTTCACTTGCTCACTCGTGTCCAACTCTTTGCGACCCCATGAACCACAGCATGCCAGGCTTCTCTGTCCATCACCAACTCCCAGAGTTTACTCAAACTCATGTCCACTGAGTCAGTGATGCCATCCAACCATCTCATTCTCTGTCATCCCCTTCTCCTCCTGCCCTCAATCTTTCCCAGCATCAGGGTCTTTGCAAATGAGTCAGCTCTTCACATCAGGTGGCCGAAGTATTGGAGTTTCAGCTTCAGCATCAGTCCTTCCAATGAACACTCAGGACTGATCTCCTTTAGGATGGAGTGGTTGGATCTCCTTGCAGTCCAAGGGACTCTCAAGAGTCTTCTCCAACTCCACAGTTTAAAAGCATCAATTCTTCAGTGCTCAGCTTTCTTTATAGTCCAACTCTCACATCCGTACATGACTACTGGAAATACAATAGCCTTAACTAGATGGACCTTTGTTGACAAAGTAACGTCTCTGCTTTTTAATATGCTGTCTAGTTTGGTCATAACTTTCCTTCCAAGAAGTAAGCGTCTTTTAATTTTCATGGCTGCAGTCACCATCTGCAGTGATTTTGGAGTAAAAAAAAATAAAGTCTTTCACTGTTTCCACTGTTTCCCCATCTATTTGCCATGAAGTGATGGGACCAGATGCCATGATCTTAGTTTTCTGAATGTTTACTCTTAGCGTGAGTTAAAATGGTCCAGCCTTTTTTTCTTTTTTTTGAGGGCTTTATCATTATCTGAGCAAAAGTATAAAATTCTCTAACCCACTGACACAACAATTTCACTTCGAAGCATTTACCCAGTAGACAATACACATACATGTATGACTCATACAAGTATATGCTACCCACTCCAGTACTCTTGCCTAGGAAATCTCATGGACAGAGGAGCCTGGTGGGCTACAGTCCATGGGGTCACAAAGAGTTGGACACGACTGAGCGACTAACACACACACATACACACACACAGACAACAGCTATTATCTCTCCTACTCACTTGACACAAGCATGTATTGTTGTTGCTGTTGTTCAGTCGCTCAGCCGTGGGCAACTCTTTGTGACCCCGTGTACTGCAGCACACCAGGCTTCTCTGTCCTTCAGTATCTCCTGGAGTTTCCTCAGACTCATGCCCATTGAGTCGATGATGTCATCCAACTGTGCATTACCTTCTATTTTATTTTCGTTTTGTAGACTGCTTGTATTCTGACCAGACAATTCTGTCAATATAATAGCTTTCTCATTCTCCCTTCCCATTTTTTACTTCCGAAGTCTTTTTCTTTTCCATACTGTGTCTTACATATGTTGTCTAACACAGAGTTTGTTCAGTGGTCATCGATCTTGATTTTATGGAGACATTTTTCATTTCCTGGGTCTATTTAAGCTTCCCATATGGCTATTATTAGGCCTCCCAGGCTGAGTCAGCTGGGGGCTGTGTCTGCCGTGCAGAGAGGACAGTAGACTGGAGCAGGTGTGCTGCGTCTGCAGTGAAGTGGGTGCGAGTTTCCCAGGCTGGGTAACTTGAGATGTCTGCCTTTACTCTGTGCTGAGGTATCAGCTGGGGTCGGGTTCCTCTGTAATTCCACTCCGTCCCCCTTGTGCCCAGATCAGACTCAGCCCAGAATGACAGGGCTTTTCACTCGTAGCCCAGCACCTGCTTGAGAGAGGGGCGCCCCCCACGACCAGAGTGTCATCCCTGCTTCCTGCAGTGCTCTGCCTGGTGCTGACTGTCTAATAAGAAATAGAGTCTCGTCAGTGTAAGACCAAGGCCAATCTGGGGGAGAAAGCTGTTTTGATCAGAAAGTTGGGAGAATCGCTAAGCTTTCACTCTGGCCACATTTTTGGAAGAGTTTGCTCTGACTTCTTAGTGATGAAGAGTCATGCTGGGGGATCCTTTGGGTGCTGCTGCCTCCATGTTCCCTTGTTGATGTTTTCCGGGTGAGACCCCTGAAGCTGCAGATGGGTGGTCTCTGCCACAGGTTTTTGGAGGTCGCGGTGCTCTGGATTGGCTGTTAACTGTGGGCATTGGATGCAGCCTGGGAGGGAGAGAAAGTAACAGCTCCAGACTGGAAAGTAAAACCTGCTTTGCTCCCCGGCTGTGGAAGAACGCGCTCCCTGAGCTGCCTGCAGAGTTGTCAGAAGTGGTGATGACCCTGTGGGGGTTGGACCCTAAGCTGCCGCTGAAGTTCCAGATAAACAAGTGGGAGAGGAGTTGGTAGTGGGCCGGCAGGCCCCTTGCTTTATTGTAGGAGGGAGCCAAGGTGGGGGTGACCCCCTAAGTAGGAACTAGGCTTTGGACGAGCCGCCTCCTCGCCTGGCATTGGGTCATGCGTCAGTCATCTGTCCTGTGTCCTCAGTGTGCACAGAGAGGTCCATGACCACTCTCCATTCTGCCGAGGGAGCCTGGTGCCTTCCTCTAAGGGTCGGGCCTGGGCAACTAGAGCAGCACGGGGCCACTCAGGGCTCGGGGTGTAAATATTTTTAGCTTCCTGGCCACCACAGGGTCTCGGGTGGCTCCTGAACTAGCTGTAGTGTCTTGACACAAAGTTAGGCATCGATTTTCTGTAAACGAACAACTGTTCAGAAACATATGTATGTTCCAGAAAGCTTTATTTACAAAGAATCTCGGTGCTGGAGGTGGGCATGGGCCATGGCTTGCTGACCACACAGCGCAAAGCTCGGGGTGGACTGCTCAGTCAGCATGTGGGCTTGGGAAGTCACCAGACCCACTTCCCTGACTGGGGTCTGATGAGGCGGTGGCAGGCCCCACTGCACACCTGGGCGGGCTGGATGTGTGGCAGGTGTTGACCCTGAACGTGGGGTGTGCCTGAAGCATGTCATCCGTGTTCCAGTTTGTGCCCTGATTCCTGGGTCACGTGCTTTGACAGTGTCCCACCTGAAGAGGGTGATCACTGCCAGCAGTCTTCCTGGAAGTGGGCTTAGGAGTCGTTGGCAGGCTGCTGGCTCTGTGGTTCTGGTTGGGGGCTGGCCTCCTGTTTCTTCATGCTCAGGCACCTCAGAAGGCTCTCTATGGCTGGGGTTCTTGGGAGACTTCTGGGGAGCCTGGTGTGGAGAGGGTTCAGGAACACCTGACTAGGGGGCCCTGGTGTTGCGATGCCTCCTGGAGTTACCTCCCTCTGGGCCGGCTTCCACGTTGAGTGATTTTGTTTGCACCACCCACACTGAGCAGAAGTGCAGGCTGCCTCAGGGTTGGGGGGCGGGTCCAGTTTGGCAATGCTGGTGGCGTCTGATGCTTCACTTTTGCCCCTGTTCCAGTCAGCTGTCGGCCATGAACACCAGTCAAAGCTCTCCAAGCACTGCTTTCAGGTTGACTCCGTCTGGGGGTTTGGAGGCAAATTTGGTGTCCAGATGGACAGGTGAGTGAAATAGGTGAGTGAAGCGTTGTGAGCAGACAAGAATCGGGGTAGTGGCTTACCCTTGGGGATCAGGAAGGGGGCTCCTGGGTGCTGGCCGTGTGCAAGTGCTTCATTACCAAAAAGGTATCGTGTGTGCCTGTCTCTGGCACATGTGTGAAGCTCCCACAAGATGGTTTGAAGACATCAGGAGAGGGCAGTGCTGGAACCCACCCCTGCTTCAATCTACCTCCGCATTCTCACCAACCATGTAATCCCACCATGGAATTATCCATAACATGACTTCTGTCTACACGGGGTATCCTGTGTTGAGCTTGCTGCCAAACCCTACACAAGGGTGAGAGACCAACGGCAGGGCGGTTAGGACAGATGTCAGGCAGCTTCCGGGGTCTTCTCTTGCAGAGGTCGTAAAAGAGCCTTGGTCAGAGACCTGCTTCTCAGGTACAACACCAGTCTCAGACACCAAAACTCACTCTTTATCAAGCAAAGAGTTGGCATATGTTTTAAGTAGGGTATCCAGTAAACTAAGAGGTCTATGCTAGTGGGATCTTAGAGCAGAGAAAACTGTGCCAGAACCTTGAGTCCATGAAAGAGAACAAGTTGACATGGATGAACTGACCACCCAGAGCCACCATAAGAAGTATATTAGTTAGCTTGCACTGTGTAACAAACAACCTCAGATCCTAGTGGCTTAAAATAACGTGTATTGATTATCTCAGGTTCTTTCGGTGGGGTCAGAAATTCAGAAATGGCTTAGCTGTGCGATTCTGGCTTGGGAGTCCCTCATGAGGTTATCGTCAAGATGTCATGGAGGGCTGCAGGTTTCTGAAGGTCGTTCTGGGGCTGGAAGATCAGCCTGCAAGATGGCACACTCACAGGGCTGTTGGCCGAGCCTCAGCTCCTCCCCACACGGACCTCTCCTCAGGCTGCTTGAGCGTCCTCACAACATGGCGGCTGGCTTCGCCCAAGGCAGGAAGTCCGAGAGAGAGTGAGGAAGAGTCTGAAATGCCTCTGACGGCCCTCTTTTCAGTAGTTACATGCTGTCATTTCTACCTTATTCTATTCATTAGAAGCGAGTCACTAAGCTCAGTCCATACTTAAGGGGAGGGAGATTGGGTTCCCTTCTGAGCAGAGGAACACCCCAAA
This sequence comes from Bubalus bubalis, assembly GCF_019923935.1. Classification (NCBI taxonomy): domain Eukaryota; kingdom Metazoa; phylum Chordata; class Mammalia; order Artiodactyla; family Bovidae; genus Bubalus; species Bubalus bubalis. The sequence continues at coordinate 155,941,425 of NC_059159.1, read as the reverse complement.
ACTTGAGGACATAATTTAAAACCACCTCAGCAAAACCCCAGGGACAGCAGTATTCTGGGAGCTTCTTTCGGCTTAGACTTTGTGACGGACTACGGGACGGTACCAACTGTCGCTAGCCCCCCTCCCTCCTCCCCAGTCAGAAAGTGGCCTCAGCTGGCTGTGTCTACAGGGCCTAAGACCTCTGGGTGTCGGCCACCGTGTCCTCACTCTGGAGATCACACTCATTCTCCTCTAAGCATCGCACACCTGGAACCCAGCATCCTGGGCAACCCAGGGAGCATACCACATCCTCTCCCACAAGTTGGCTCCAGCACCAGTTTTTAAATATTTACTAATTTGGCCATGCTGGGTCTTAGCACCAGTTTTTAAATAGTTACTTATTTGGCCACGCTGGGTCTTAGCTGCATCGCGCTGGATCTTTTAGTTGCAGCACGTGGGATCTTTAGTCGTGGCACGTGGGATCTAATTCCCTGAGCAGGGATCAATCCCAGGCCCTTTGCATTGGGAGCATGGGGTCTTAGCCACTGGAGCATCAGGGAAATCCCAGTAGCATCATTTTTTGAAGCAATAAGACAAATGGAGCCTTCGATTTGATAAAGTCTCAGCCAATTCTGATAAAGAGTGCCTGGTCACATTTCTGAGTTTTGGGCAACTCGGCAGGATGTCAAAAAATTGGGCCCAATCACACGTACAGGCTCATTCTATGATTTCCAGGACACAACCGTAAATAACAGTTCATGTTCAACAGGCCCAAAGAGAACAGCCATTGTGGGTTATCTACTGTTGCACAGTGAACCACCCAGAACTTAGTGGCTGCAAACAGCCACACATTCTCTCTCATCAGGCTGTGGGTCGGGGGGCTGATGGGGGCCTGATGTGTGGTCGATCTCCAGTGGGGACACTCCTGCGTCCACAGTCGGCTGGTGGGTTAGCTGAGGTTGGCTGCTCAAGGGTAGCCATGGTTCATGATGGACAAGCTGGCTGTTGGCAGGGATAATGATGGGAGTCTTGTCCTCCAGCAGGCTGGCCTGGGCTAGTTCACAGGGAAGTGGCCAGAGAGCAATGCTCTCAAGGCCCTGGAAGCTTGTCACTTTGCCTCTTTCTGTTGGCCAAGCCAAGTCACAAGGCCAGCCCAGAAGCTGTAGAAATATGCCATGCCTCTTTACAGGAAATGTTGCAAAGTAATGTGGCAAAGGGGGCAGTTACAGGCCAGGGCAGGAGAATCATGGCCTCCTACAATCCACTCCATGTGTGGTCTTCTTGACTTGAAGCTGAAGAAGAGATTGGATAGAACGCAACATCTTCCCGCTGTTGTTATTGTTGTTCTGTTGCTAAGGCGTGTCTTACTCTTTGCAACCCCATGAACTGCAGCACCCCAGGCTTCCCTGTCCTTCACTATCTCCTGGAGTTTGCTCAAACTCATGTCCATTGAGTCTGTGATGCAACCTGACCATCTCATCCTCTGTCTCCCACTTCACTGGATAGAACTGAACATCTTCCTGCTAAAAACTCTTTAAAAGCAAAAAAGGCAGCTTTGAAACAGAGTTAGAAAGATCTATTTCAAGCCAAGGGCCAAAATCGCACTGAATAGTGATGTGTTACTAGTGGTCTCATTAAAGTCAGGGACAAGTCAAGGATGTTGTGATCACCTCTGCAAATTATCAATGCTCTGAAAGTTCTAGAATGTGCTATCAGACAAGAAAAGTCAATAATAATTGTAGTTGCTGAAAGAGGGAAATAAAATAGCCACTGATTGAAGATGATATGATGGCCTACCTGAAAAACCCGAAAGTATCAGCTGAAACATGGTGATAATAGAACAGCTCTGTCAGGGAGTCAGATGCTAACAACTCTCCAGAGTTATTGTTGGCAAAAGAATCAGTGTACCTGCTGGAAACTGCAGCGGAGAAAGGATGCAATCCAAAAAAGCAAGGTGCTGGGAGAAATAGAAATACCCTATGATTAAACTTAAGAGGAATAAAATACCAATATGCACAAAAACGTAAAGTTCTACTGAGGAACGAAGGATGGAAGGAAAGGATTGGGGGAGGGAGGGAGGAAGTTTGTATAGATGGATGGATGGATAAATGAACAGATAAATGGATAAATGAACAGATGATTGGATGGATTAATGAGTTGATGGGTGGATGGATGGATGGGTGGTTGGATAGATGGATGGATTGATAGACAGATGGAAGATGGATGGATGAGTGGATGAATGGATTAGTGAGTAGATAGATGGCTGGACAGATGACTGGCTGACTGGATGGACAGGTGGATGCATGGATGGGTGGATGGATGGATGGATGAATTACTGAGTGGATGGATGGATGGATTAGTGAGTGGATGGATAGATGAACAGATGGCTGGCTGGCTGGAAGGGTGGATGAACGGAGGATGGAATGAATAAAGCAGATGTTTACACTCCAATTCTAGAAACATACTCTACAAAATTGAGTAGGAGCTGGGCAATAATTGTTTTCCCCAGAACAGTGACAAGTGTTTGGAAACGGCCTAAGTGCTCATCAGTGAGCGGGGAGGTACAATCTGTGGATACCCCACAAGGAACAGCCCTCCCCCTCCTTCCTGCCACCTTCCCCATCCCCAGGAGCTCATCAGGATTCTTCGCATGCCCCACCCCCAACCCCATCCTCACGGGGGTGCTGCTTGAGTTCACCACCTGTTAAACTCAACTCATAAGAAGCTCCCTTTACTGAGATACTTTAATAAAACCTCCGGGGAACCCTCAGCACCTTCATTTCTAAAAAGGTGGCTCTGGTGAACCCTCGGGCACAGAGAGCAGAGCAGACACGCTAGGAACAAGCGCATCAGCGCGGGGTGATTGACCACCCTCACGCTCACACTTAGAAACAAGGAAGACAAACGGACGAGAAAGCCTTCACGCTTTTTGTGTAAAATAACCGTGAGCCTGAGTCAGGCTCCACCTGCTCCTCAGGGCAGGTACCTCTGGGAGGTCACGTCTCCTCACCAGGGTTCCTCTCCAGAGTGGACACACCAAGCGTGGGGACTGAGCTGTGTCCTGAGTCTGCACTCGAGAAATGAGGAGCTGGCCGGCCCTGATCTCCTGGCAACAATCCACGTTTCCACCAGATTCGTTTTAATTTTTCCAACTAGGAGGACCCTCTTACAGGACTTTCAAGGTCTTCCCACGTGGAGGAAACTTGGATGAGCATGATACGACTTGGTGTGACCTGGCGGATGTACGGACTCTTAAACCCTGAGAGCCCAGGGTCTACAGCTCCTGAAAAGGAATCTGCTGAAGAGGACAGGCCTGACAAGTCAAATGAGGGAAAAACAATGCAGCCTGGGGGCTAAGCCTTTTCTCTTTCACTTTCTTGACATTTATATTTACATTTCTTTTAATACATTTTCAAAAACTTCCTTTTTTTTTTTTTTTTTTACAATTTTCACGTTTGCAGAAGTCCCTTTTTCATGTTTTCAAAAGCTCCCGTTTCTCTATTACACTGCCACTGCAGCCCAGCTGCTACAAAGATGATCTGTCTGAAGTATTCAATCATCTATCTTTTAACAACACAACTGCCGCAAATGAAAAGCTGTCATGGTTTTGAATGCTAGAACCTTATTTAAGCTGGAACAGTGGACATCTGTATAGAGAACCCCGGAAGCGACACAAACGGGGCGCGAACTCTCCCTACGGAAGGAGGGAGGTGCACCGTTCTGGACGTGGGAGGGGCGGAGGGGCCGGTCAGGGACATGATCTCCTGGATCGCCAGCGCAGCTTCAGCAGGTGCAGCGGGTTGCTGATGCCGATCTCACGCTGGATCTCCGTGTCCAACAGGGCAGGCATGATGACGCCGCTCTTCACGTTGGCTCGCAAGCAGCCACGTACCAGGCTGGCATCCCGACTCAGAACTGGGACGGGAGACAGGAGGCAAGAGGTTATGCATGGCCGTGGAGGGACTGACACACGGGGCCCAGGACGGGGGTGCGGGTGCGGGTGGGGGTGGGGGGGCGCATACACACCTCCAGCCAGACCACAACAGTTGGCCCGTCCCACTGTGCGAAGGCACGCCTTGTCTCCAGGCTTCCTCCAGCAACTCATGCCTACAAGTAACGAAACATTCAAAATTCAAGAATCACTACTACACACGGGTATAAAACAAGTTAACCTAAGTATTTATTCTCTTTATAAATTTGCAAAAGTGAAATAGTATGCATCTCATCATTTTCCTTTAATCTTCTAAGCCATCTACTTAATGAGAGTTCAGACATATTACAAAGAACCCTGAGTCATGAAATGCTGAATGAGTCCCCGCAATTCCTTATAGAATCACATCCTTCCCGATGAAAGAGTTATTGCCAACCTTAAAGGATTCAGAAGTCTGCACATCCAAGGGAGGAGGGTAGTCAAGGAAAAACATCCACTCTTCCCTTTCTAAACAGTGAGGACAGATACATAGAAGAAGAAACCACACCGGGGTCTGAGCAGAGGAACCTGTCCCTGAGAGAGCTTCAGGGATGCACAGCATTTCACACCAGACACACAAAGAGCAGCGCAGACTTTCAACACAGAGCACTCTAACACAGCAAGCAAGGAGAGGGGTGGATGGGGGCTGTTTCTATCCTACACTGCTGTTCAGCTAATTAGCTATGTGCTAAATTAAGATACTGGTCATTCTTTTTTGACTAGGCCCCTGTGTGGCTTGTGCGACCCTAGTTCTCCAACCAGGGATCAAACCCCAGGCCCCATGCAGTGGAAGTGCAGAGTCCTAGCTATTGGACTGCTAGGGAATTCCCTAAAGATACACAGTGGCTTTTCAATACACTCAAATGGCATTAGACTTTACTTAAGATTGTGAAGTCTATGTGTGGTTAAAGCTCGAAATGGTTCACATCAAATTTCAAGTAACTGTTCCTTTAAGTCAACCTTAAGTTTCCTAGAATAGTAAATATTCTGTTTTCTAGGAATAATTATACCAGAAAACACAACAGGTATCTTAATAGCTCAAGAAGTGAAAGTGAAAGTGAATTCACTCAGTCCTGCCCAACTTTTTGCAACCCCATGGACTGTAGCCTAGCAGGCTCCTCCACCCATGGAATTTTCCAGGCAAGAGTACTAGAGTGGGTTAGTTACCATTTCCTTCTCCAGGGGATCTTGGATCTCCCAGGGATCAAACCCAGGTTTGCCACATCGGTGAAGGCAGATGCTTTACCGTCTGAGCTACCAGGGAAGCCCCTTAATAGCTCAGGGAGAGTTTTTAAAAAAGGCAAACTTTTTAAATTCCCATATCCCAGGGGAACAAGGCATGTATCACGTGCCTGGAGTTTGCGTCCCAACCACAACCACCATCCAGAAGCAAATGGAAGACTCGCTTGGCTTCTGCTGGGGTTTATTTCCTTCCTCGGCTATAGGATATTGCATCACTCTGCTGTCACCGGCTCACTCTCAGCTGAAACCTAGCTTTACAGAGACAGCTTCAGAGACGAGCCTGGGGGGCTACCTGCTCTGTGGAACGCTGTGATGACCCTGCTCGGGCCACCCTGCGGGGCTACTTAGCTCAGACCTCCTCTGCCCCCTCGAGGGTCAAATTTGAGACCCCAAGTACAATTCGTTAAAACACTTGCTTAGCAGTCAACTGACGTGGCATGCTTCCTTGCCTTAAAGTTAGAGTCACAGGAGAAAGACATTCGGAAATACCGTGAATTCTATGGGGAACAGACACGCCCGAGAGAAAGCCACACCATCTGTGGATGACAACGGGCACTTTAAAGCAGGACATGAGCACCACGGTCAAGCTGTCTTTCCTAACAAGATGGCTGTGTGAGCTTCTTCCCATCAAATGCTACACACGTGGCACCACCCAGACAACAGGTGTGGCCTTGTTTTCAGAGACTGACCGTCCACACAGCCCAGCACCTCCTACGAGGGTTCGCTGGGCTCCCCTTCACCAACACCATGCCCCACTCCTGCAGCGCTGCTCAGCTCAGAGCCTGGAGCTGGGGACGAGCCCCACGGGGAGGCTTCAGGACACACACAGCTCAGCACACCTGCTGACTCGGCTTCCCCTGGAGCTGGCGCGTGACAGTGTCCACCAAGGGGAAGAGGAAAGACAGCATTTAGAGCAGGAGGTACGTGATGCCTGAGGGGAGTCCCCGCACGCCCGGGACACTGCGATGACCAACAGGGATGCGGACGGTCCCGCGGCCTCGGCCTCCCTTCCTCACGGAGCGTGTCCAGCACCTGGTGAGCCCGCAGTGCTCTCCCTGCGAGTTTCCACACAACGTGAAAATCTGAGATTCACCAACCCTCAAAAATGCTCTGAAAGTGGATGCGTTGGCTGTGTACATTTAGCAATTAAAAGAATAACTTTGAGACAAATTGGGCTTAATAGAAAGAAAATAGTTTTGAGAAACAAACTGATTCTCACATCTATAATGCCAAAAATGTTAAACTATATTCAAGTGATTTTTTTTCTGGAATACTAAAACATTTTTTCACGTTTTATAGATAAGGCATTTTCCCTGAGTCAATGTTGTCTCTGGTTGACTGACAGAACTAAGATTATCCTCTGTGGTCAGAAAATCTTCGTACTTTGAATTGTTCCCTATGAAGCCACCAGAACCTCCTAGAGTTTGCCACGTGTAGCAACAGAGCAAAGAACAACCCACTTGTGCATGTGCGCACACACACACAGAGTTAGACATCCACCTTAACACCAGATCCAGAGAAACCTGCCTACCAGAAAACACACACACGCACACACACACCCCTAGACACAGGCACCAAATCCACTGGGATTCCTTTAAAATTATGCTACCATCACTTTCAAGAGGCACAGGGCTCCTGAAACTGACGACGAGGCGCACAGGCTCCTTACTTGCGGGCGTCCCTCAGGTCCCCGTGGCTGGCCGTGCACAGCACCCCGTCTGCAGCCGGTCCAGCCGAAGGGACCGCAGAGAGGTGGGGGTCGAGGTTTCACATTTGATGGTGGTCTTGTCATCTCGTACCTCTTCCCGTAAAGCTGGCAGCTGAGGGAATGAGGTAAGTGTAAAACTGGGTAACAATAGACTGTGTCGAATATGTGAATCTGGAGCTCTGTGAATCTGGAGGTCTCAGGAGAGACTGGCAGCTAGCTGGTCACGTGGAGTAGCTGTCCCCATGACGGCGTTTCTGTCATCGAATGTGCCGGTGCTGCTCTAGTGTGACCACCCCGCCCCCCCAGGTGGCAGGGACCCCCACGTGACAGCCCCCAGGCTCGCTCTCTCCGCCTCATCCACCCTCTAAAAGTTTCCCCAGACCCTCAGTAGGAGTGGGCGCTGCTGCGGGTGTGAGTGTGAGTGTCCTTGTGCCCCATGTGACGTTCCACGACTACCCGCAGTCTGTGTTTGCACGCTTCCTCCCGCACTCTTGGGACCAGGAAGCGTGGCGGGAACGCAGAGGCTGGATTCTGCTACAGTCAGGACTTACTCCTGCTGAGTTTCGGGGTGAGTACAGGCTGGCCTGGTCCCGCAAGGGCATGGAGGCGACACCCTAGGACTGGAGGGTCAGCGGGTCTCCGGAGGTCAGCCCGGGAGAGCCCTCAGCAGCAGAGAACATGACCTTGGCACCTGGCTGCCGCCGGAGTAGTCAGAGCACGGCCCGAGTCTCCCTCGCGTCCATGCACACGGGTGTCCCTCCCACAGCAGCAGTGCTGCTGGCCACGCCCTGCGTGCACGTTCTCAGAGGGCACAGGGCCCAGAGCATCAGGGTTCACGAGGCTGCCCTGCCCTGGGCCTCTCCGTCCGGAGGCCAGTGTTTAACACTGAAGTGCACCAGCATTTGGGGGTCGGCTGCCGCTGAGGGGCCACCGTCCCTTGCAGGTGCTGCTCTGGGTGGTCCTCTGGTGGGTCCAGCCCGGGAGCCCAGCCCTGCTCCAGCCGCTCTGAGAGCACGAGGCTGTCTGCTCTGTCCTGTTCACGGCTCAGCTGGAAAGCTGGATTGAGTTGTAAGTTTTTTTACCAGCAGCTTTTAGCTATATGTCAGAATAAAGTCAGCCACAGAGTTCTCTCCTTGATCTGCTTGGTCCTTCGTGTTTCTCTGGATTCTCAAAGCAGCTGAAGCCCAGAATGGGGTGGGGGTGGGGTGTCTGAAGGGGCAGGGGCTCCGGCACCAGCCGCCGTCCCTGGACTGACTCGTCTGTTTGTTTCCAGTTTACCTGCACTAATTCTGCAGGCGATTATACAGCGTCCAGAATACGACAAAGACTACATTTTGAACTCAATGCAATCTTTAATCTGTTAATACTTGTTATATGGACCCTAAGATATTTTATTACAGAGTTTTTAATTAGTGAAAAATTCATGAATACCACAGAGAAAATATTTTAAAATTTAATGTTTCTTATATTTATGTAAACTTATGACTTCATTTATATACTTACTTTTTCTTGTATATCCGGGCTATGAATCTCCTTTCAGATCAGTTCATGTTCTGATACCTGATTTTAGTCTTTCAAATGAATGTACTGTAATGCTTGTCTGTATAAATCCTATGAACAAATATAGGGCTTTTGTAAATGATGCATTTCTTGTAATTATTCTTGTTTAATTTTTAAATGTTAAACCATGAGAGAAGGGGTTTTACTGCGATTGTAAAATCATCATGACACGGTGTGCATTATCCTTCCAGAATGTAACCAAGCTGTCCAACAATCACTCTGAAATGAGCGAACTTAATTTCAACCAATTGTTGTATTTTAACGACTGACTTAAACTGTACTTTTTTTTCTAGGAAGACATGCTTTTTGTCTGCAGTGTGAAGCGATTTAAAAGTACTGGGTGTTAAATGTGAGCTTCTAATGAAATTTGGGCTGAAAGGATGACTAGAAGACGACTATGAAAATCTCTCCTGTAACCTAGTCTCTGTGGACCTGGATCCCTCGCCTCCAGTGAGACTCTTCGAGGACCAACCGCGGTGCCCTGCACCCGCTGCGGAGCCATCGAGCTGAACACTGAGGGCGCCACATCCCAGACAGACAGACAGCAGAGTGCAGCTCTGACAAAGGCCTTGTTTTTCTTATGTAAATCATCTCTTTACATCTGTTTGTAAACATGTTTAAAGAATGGACCTAGGGGTACATTTTTAGATTTTGATGACATAGCCATTTTGGATAGTTTAAGTAGCAAAGGTAACTTTTACTTTTTCGGCAGCACATTAAAAAAGCTAGTAAGAGATGCGTTCAGATGATGCTGCCTTATGCAGCTGATATCTCGGTAGACAGAGACAGCATGTCTCTCTACATGTGGGTTCTGCCTTTAATTTCCTTGTACAATTCATTGTTACCATTCTGTTTTTCTATTAATCTTTTGTGATCTTCCTGAATATGTGACAAAGTATGTCCAGTCTACTTTTGAACTATTTTTATCACAGTATTATTTATTGCTTTCTTTCAATAAAGTCAGAGCTTCCCTGGTGGCTCAGAGGATGAAGCGTCTGCCTGCAATGCCGGAGACCCGTGTTCGGTCCCTGGGTTGGGAAGATCCCCTAAAGAAGGAAATGGCAACCCACTCCAGCATTCTTGTCTGGAGAATCCCATGGACAGAGGAGCCTGGCGGGCTACAGTCCACGGGGTGGCAAAGAGTCGGACACGACTGAGCGACTTCACTGCACTCACTGCTTCAATAAAGTACTGGAGCAAAATTTCCCGCTGCCAATAGAGAGTGCCGAGGGTAAGCTGTACTCTCAATGAGAACAGACCAGAGCTGGTAATGGGAGCCCGTGTCATCACACGGACATTCTGTTAAGAGAAACGGATGGATACAATGGAAAGGCTAGAAGGCGGAAGTATAGGTGTCCCCAAAGGACGACCGACTAGGTGTTCGTACCCTTGGCTCCGGAGACAAGAGGCTTCATCACTTCAGCATCTGTGGGGACAGGGCCCCTCTGCTGCTGAGGCGTGGGCAGCGGGCCGAGGGTGGGAACAAAGTGCAGGTGTCAAGGCTCACCGTGGATCCCAGGGCGGGGTGGCCGAGGGCAACCCTGACGCGGACCCGAATGATGCACTAGGGAGTGTGCGTGTGCATGCTTGTGTGTGGGAGCTTTTTATGTTATTTTAGTCAACAGTCTTTATTATTCATATATCCATAGAAACAAGAATGTAGCAAAGGGAGGTGGGAGGGAGATTCAAGAGGGAGGGGATATATGTACACCTATGGCTAATTCATGTTGATGTATGGCAGAAATCAAATCGATATTGCACAGCAATTATGCTTCAGAAAAAAAGAACATAGCAAGGTGGTCAGGAAAGTATGAAAAAAAGATTTCTCATATTTATAATCAACTCTGTGTACATCTGGGAGCAGGCTGCCCACCATCATCACACCTCCCACCAGCATTAGACGTTTGCCCCCAGCATCAGGCCCTAGTCCAGGATCAGGACCTCCCCCAGCATCAGGCCTTAGTCCAGCATCAGGGCCTCCCCCAGAATCAGACCCTAGTCCAGCATCAGATGTTCCTGCCCCAGCATCAGGGCCCTCCTACAGCATCAGGTCCTCCCCCAGGACCAGGCCCATAGTCCAGCATCAGGCCCTCCTCCAGCATCAGACGTTCCTGCCCCAGCATCAGGGCCCTCCTCCAGCATCAGGTCCTCCCCCAGCATCAGGCCCTTCCCCAGCATCAGGCGTGGCAGCCCCACTTGTCGGACACTCCTGAGCACACTTAGGCAGCCCCAGAGCAGCAGGACGATAGCTCTTGCAGGAGGTGCATCTTTAGGAATCACCTGCGGAACAACAGTAGCAGCTGGGGTCTGTTTCAGGCCAAGGTGAGGCAAAGAAGAGGCACTTGTGCCGGAAGCAGCGGTGGGTGTGGGCACGTTTCAAAGCTCTGCTTCCTCCCCGAGGGGGCTTTGCTCTCCAGCTCTCTCACGTGGTCACTCGAGGGCCCCAGGGCTGTGTCCTTCCAGATTCACGGTCTCCTCGATATCTCAAGCCCAAGTCCTGAGTTGAGTCCCGGTCTGGTGTGGCAGAGGGCTGGGAACACACAAGCTCAAGGGCTGAAAGGATCCCAGGGGAACAGTCGGGCCCCAGCGGGTGGCAGAGCAGGGGATGAGGGTGGCCGCCCACAGAGGGCCCCGCAGCAGCACTGGAAGGAGAGCAGGGATGCCTTAGCTCACTCGGGGACGTTGCCCGGCCTCAGCGCCCAGATGGTACCACCAGCAGCTCTGGGGACGCAGAAAGCTCACTCGGGCCGTGTGAGTGGGCACTGCTGACCATGGCCTCGGTTTTCATTCCGGTTCCAACTGTCCCTCCAAGGGCTCCTCTTCCGAAGGGCACATTTTCTTGATGTGGGTGAACGCATCCCTGCTTGTTTCTGTCAGCACTGTTGTCGGTCATCGTGTGTTTTCCTCTTTACGATCTGTGCTTGCTGCTCTTCCAGTTTAACTTAGGAGCAGCCCTTATTTTCTGCATTTCCTAGTTGTCAGCGTTCACTGGGGCTTTCCAGGTGGTTCTAGCGGTAAAGATCCTGCCTGCCACTGCAAGAGATAACAAGAGATGGGGTTTGATTCCCCTGGAGGAGGGCATGGCAACCCACTCGTCTTCTTGCCTGGAGAATCCCATGGACAGAGGAGCTAGTGGGCTACAGTCCCTGGGGTCACAGAGAGTCAGACACGACTGAAGCAGTTCAGCACACACTCAGGTTTTAGTTCAGTCGCTCAGTTGTGTCCGACTCTTTGCCACTCCGCGGACTGCAGCACTCCAGGCTTTCCTGTAATTCACTATCTCCTGGAGTTTGCTCAAACTCATGTCCATCGAATCAGTGATGCCATAGAACCATCTCATTCCTGTTGCATCCACCAGAGAGGTGGCTGGGGCTCGGCAAAGTGCATGGTCACACTGCATGGGTGTGAACCTGCCCTCACCACTCCCTAACCGCATGACCATCACTGTCTCCTCCTCTGTAAATAGGGAGGTGGCAGCACCTGTTTGGTAAGGGGCACACACAGCATCTGGTATATAATCAATGCACCATCCATCTCAGCGTCATATTTATTAATAATAAGGAGAGCATTTAATAATCTGCTTTTTCTCTCTTCTCACTTAACTGTGCTCCAGACCATATCTGTTTTACTTACCCCTATACATCCCACACCCAGCACAAACAAGACACTCAACAAATCTCTGGCTGAAGAGGCAGGAACATACCCTGTCCTTCAGGAGATGAAGCCGAGTGAGATGGGGGCCTGATAACACTGTGTGATGAGGAGACGCCAGGAGGACCTGTGTGGCTGTGGGATGGAGTAGGGGGCATGGGCAGAACCCATGATGAGCTCCTGGGGATGGGGAAAGTGGCAGGAAGAAGAGGGTGCTGTTCCTTGTGGGGTGTCCACAGATTTTACCTCACCCCTCACTGATGAGCCCTTAGGCCGTTTCCAAACACTTGTCACTGTTCTGCAGGAAACACTCATTGCCCAGCTCCTACTCAATCCATTTCGTAGAGTATGTTTCTAGCACTGCAGTATAAACATCTGCAATATTCATTCCGTGCTCTGTTCATCCACCCATCTGGCTAGCCATCTGTTCATCCATCCATCCACTCACTAATCCATCCATCCATCCACACATCCATTCATCAACTGATCCAATCATCTCGGACCCTAAAGAAGACAGACGCCTCCTCTGCTCCTCCCAGGAGGACACCCAGCGTGAGTGACAGGAGCCTCATGGGGACAGTGGGGGAGACACAGAAGAGACATGCATGCAGACCCTCCTCCCTCTGAACGGTGAGGCACCCACCTGGTCCTAGCGCCTCCTTGCCGGGGTGTCCAGGCCGGCCCTTCTCCTTCTTGCCAAACAAACGACCGATGGAGGACTTGATGCCCTTCTTCTTTGGGGCTTTCTGCAGCGAGTCCTGGCTGCTGCTGGGGTTGCCCCCGGGGCTGTCTTGAGAGCCTGTCGAGCTTTGGGGAGAGAAAACAACCTTTAACCGGTGCCCTTGTGCAAACACACACCCCTCCACAAGACCTACTGATAGAACTGGCCACCCAGCAACACCCGTGCCTCAACCTCACAGCAGACAGTGGAGTCTCCTTCACCAACCACACTCCACACGAGCAATGCAGGCTTCCGGCCACAAACAACGGCCCTGGGAAGCTGAGATTCTCTGCCTGGAGCTCTCCCCTGAGGAGGGCTTCACTCCAGACGAGCTGGTGCAGAGGGCCCTCCAACCCTCCCTCAGGGTCGCTGCTTGGCAGGTGACGACCCTCCCAGAGAAGGCGAGCTCCCCTGCTCTGGGCAGTTCCCCCCGCCTCTCACAGGGTGACCATCCCCGGCCGTGGCAGGAGAGTGACGGTCACCGTGCGCAGGGCTGCAGGTCAGGTGACCACATGTGCCCTCCATCGAGTGCTGCCTGGCTCACGACGGGAGCTCAGCAGGTGGGGGTCTGAATGAGGACAGGGTCAGTCACAGGAGGTGACAGACAGTCTCCTGAGAGGAGACCCCTGAGAAAAAGGGAGGGACCCTCAAGAACAAATCCGAGAGGCACGGAGCCATAACCATCAGGAATGCGTCCCAGGCTGGGCAGACCTCTAGCAAGAGCAGGAAGAAATCTCCCACAGGAGTCAACACATAGAGACGGATGTTTTTTAAAATCACTGAGGTCACTGAACTCTTCTACCCCGGCACCTGAAGTTCACCACTAAACACAGGCACCGAATCCAGTGGGATTCCTTTACAATCATCCTTGCAACTCTTTGAAGACAAGAGGCGCAGGGCTCCTGAGACTAACGACGAGGCGCACAGGCCCCTTACTTGCGGGCGTCCCTGATGTCCTCGTAGCTGGCTCTGTGCGGTGACCCCCTGTCCAGCCGGTCTAGCCGAAGGAACCGCAGCAAGGCGGGGGTCGAGGCTTCACATTTGATGGCGGTCTTGTCATCTTGTACCTCTTCTGGTATAGGTGGCAGCTGAGGGAGTGAGGTAAGTGTAAAACTGGCTAACGATAGACTGTGTCAAAAAAGGCAATCACACAGGCTTTACATTATAACCAGAAACTTATTTGAAAACATATTAGCGATGCTATCCGCCAAGTACAAAAAAATGTGTTGTTCTAGCTTAATGCCATCTTAAAGGACTGTCTTGTTCAAGAGAAGCAGGGCCATGGGGCAGCGAGAGCACCCTACTGAGTGCAGAGATCCTGGCCAGGAGCCTCCCTGCAGCCAGGCTCCGCCCTCCTTTGCATCCAGCGACCAGATGGCCCCGACAGGCAGGACAGCGGAGCCACGCCAGCACTGTGAACCCTGCATGGCATGAACTGCCCTGATGAAAGGACTGTGTTCATCGCCAGATGCTGCTCAGGAGCACTACTAGCAAGAGTAAGAAACCTCTCAGCAAAGCCGTCCAGACCTTTCTGTTTGAAGGAGAAAAGGAAACAGCTTGTACCACCACCCAAGATCATGTTTAGTGATGATGCAGGTTACTGAACCCATGACAGCAAGTGAAGTACAGAAAAGGTACCTAACCCCTCCATGCGAACACCATGTGTCTGGCTTGTATTTCTCAGTAACATACAGACTGGGGGCTACACACTGAAGTGCTTGCAGTTTGAGTGTAATTTGCTCACTGTGGTTTACATAAAGTAAACTGCTGCTGCTAAGTCACTTCAGTCGTGTCCGACTCTGTGTGACCCCACAGACGGCAGCCCACCAGGCTCCCCCGTCCCTGGGATTCTCCAGGCAAGAACACTGGAGTGGGTTGCCATTTCCTTCTGCAATGCATGAAAGTGAAAAGTGAAAGTGAAATCGCTCAGTCGTGTCCGGCTCGTAGCGACCCCATGGACTGCAGCCTACCAGGCTCCTCCGTCCTAGGTCTTCACTAAGAACTGATTGTTTCAACCTAGAGGGGTGGGATGGGGAGGGAGATGGGAGGGAGGTTCAAAAGGGAAGGGATGTATCTGTACCTATGGATGGTTCATGTTGAGGTTTGACAGAAAAGAACAAAGTTCTGTAAAGCAATTACCCTTCAATTAAAAAATAAACTAATTAAAAAAAATGATCTCGCCTGGACTCCCAGCTTTTCCGCTGGTCCTGGGTCTGAAGACAGGAAAGACAGTGGTGGCAACAGTGTGGGGAACAGATTAACCCCTTCGGGGTCCAGACAGGTCTCACTTATACAGTTGCTACTGGGTGTGCGAGCCTGGGCACGGTGCCCGGCCTCTCTAAGCCTCAGTGTCCATGTCTGCTGAATGGGGATAACAGCAGCCTGGACCTCACCTGGGTGTCTGCGGGATTACATGACAGACTCGGAAAGCATTTGACACGGTGCCTGGCGCACAGAGTCTCCTGCACACTGCTACCCACCATCATTAAATTGGCTTCCTCCAAATCTAACATCTATGGCTCTGAGTCAGTCATTTGTTTTAAAAAAAACTCTAAGCGGAGATTCCATGGTAGTCCAGACATTAGGACTTGGCATTTTCACTGCCGGGACACTGGTCTGATCCCTGGTTGGGGAACTAAGATCCCATAAGCTGTGCAGCATAGCCAAAAAAATAAGTAAAGAAAAATTTAAAAATAATAAATAATACTATGTCTACTATAAATAAGCATGAGATGATTAGAAGGCAAACAAGTGGGATATAGGCAAACTGTTACAATCGTCCCAACGAATGACCTATTTCCAACAGAACCATCAACATATTTTAAGTGGTGGGTGGGTTTCATTACTTCCATTAAAATGTCAATTCTTCACCAGTACATAACCACACAGTGTTCATTCACATAAAATGATAAGGACTCTCTAATACTTCACAGAGAAACAAAGGCATGCTAAATAGTTTACCTTTCAACAATGCTTCCTTAAATCACTAGGCTGATAGATGCATGCAAAGAAAGGAAGAGAAACCAGATTTATTGTGACTTTGAAGCTAAAACTTCAAGAATCAGCATAGACAAACACAGTATAGCAAAAATGATGGCAAACATAGAAGTGAGATGACGATTTAGAGAACGTGTAACTGGAAACAGAACATTTTTTTTGACCACAGAAATTAAATAAGCTATTCAAGATTTACTAAACACTATAAATTATTACTCAGGAAGATACAATTCTATTACAACATCATGATTTATTAAAGCACAGCATTCTCTACAATAAAGGGCCTTAACAGTTGTCTCTTCTCAGCCAAACTTCTCTATACGTTAGTTTCTCTTAATAAAAAAGATGTTATACTTTAAAATAGTGATTTAACTGATGAGGAAGTTACCATAATACCTATTTTAACACTGAACAAATCTAACCACCTATTGGATATTAATGGAAAATGCTTACCTAGAATTTGATTTAAAATTTCTCAAAATAAATGTATTAAAGCAGGTTCCCTGTGAAAATATGTAAGAATGGAAGCTAGCATAATAGCAGGTGCAGTCTTTACATTTTATTCACCAGAGAAGATAGTTTTTTAGAGAGTCTAGTAGAGACATTAACTGTGCAAAAGCTGATGAGATTTATAGTCTTAAATACAAGCACCAACATAGAAAGGATATTGTGTCAAAAGTCCATTAATTCTACACTTAAGAAGATCATTTCTATAGGTAAGGATAATCTCATTTATGAATTACACATGATATGTAGTTGAGGATCCATCTACATTATGCTTGTAACTGCATAGTGATA
Organism: Bubalus bubalis; assembly: GCF_019923935.1. Lineage (NCBI taxonomy): Eukaryota > Metazoa > Chordata > Mammalia > Artiodactyla > Bovidae > Bubalus > Bubalus bubalis. Next base: position 155,924,799 of record NC_059159.1, on the reverse strand, counting down.
GGCTAATTCAAACTTACTGCTCTGGGGGAAAAACACCATTTAATGAGACATGAAGACAAAGCACAAACCCGACTAAGTGCACCCACAGCACTGCTATGACCTGAGCAGGTGGGAGGACGGGGAAGGGGAGATGGATGGGTGAACTACAGCCTCGGGGGCGAGGGGGGGCAGTGGTGGGAAGCTGGGCTCTGAATTGACAACCACTAAGCAGACAACAGGATGAGCCAGGAAATCAAAACCAATGATGAAAGCAGACGCACCGTCAGAGAACTCCAACAACAGGACAAAATATACACAACTGTTCTTTTACAAATACTCGGAAGGAAATCAAGCATGAAACCACAGAGAAATCGTCAAAGAATTTTAAATATCAACTAATTAGCCAATGATGCAAATTAGAAAAACAGTGTCTCCAAAGACCACACAATGGACTAGTTACCACTTCACATGCCGCTACAATGATTCACACTTAATTTAATGATATGCTGACTAACAATGCAGCTAACATGAAGTGGGTGGAACACCAAAAAAGGGACAATACAAGTGCAGTGACAAAGCAGAGTGTTGTGAACCTGATTTCATGGGTAAACAGCAATGCACTCACAAAACCTAAGCAAGCAGGGAAGAAAGCTGGGACACGTGCTTCAGAGCCGCACACTCTGTCACCAAAAGCCCTAGGTCGTCATCCCGTTTTCAGACTCGGAAGAGTGAAGAAGCCCGACCTCTTCCCTGGGGCCCTGGGGCACCGGGCTTTTAACCTGGTTTCACACGCAGAGCTGGCCTGAGCGCACGGCCAGGCCCATCAGCAAGCAGACCAGTTTAGATTCCTGGTTTGGTTCCCGCCGCACGCCCTGCACCCTGCAGCCAGGCATCCCCAGTGGGAAATGTGCTGCCCGGTTTCCACACGCCGTGAGAGCTGCCTACGGTTACTCTCACGAAGCGGTCTGCTCCCTGAGAACAGCAACTTCCTGCAGCTGCTGTGCCCAGCACAGGCCAGGCCCAACGTTACAGAGGCAGGCTCTGGCTGAGTTCATGATGACGTGCTAAGCCGGTGGTCCAAATATCAAGACTAATTTGTCGCTGTGCGATTATGGAATGATCTTGCTCAGTTGTGTCCGACTCTTGGCGACCCCATGGACAGTGGCCTACCAGGCTCCGCGGTCCATGGGATTTTCCAGGCAAGGATACTGGAGTGGGCTGCCATTTCCTTCTCCAGGGGATCTTCCCAACCCAGGGATCATACCCGGGTCTCCTGCATTGCAGACAGATGCTTTACCGTCTGAGCCACTAGGGAAGCCCGATGAAAGACTAGGCAGTTTTAAAAATCTTAGACCTCTGAGCGTAGCAAATGTACCTGATTTTCTTCTGGGTAAAAAGAGAAAAAACAAACAAAGAAAAGAAAAATAGTGTGCTCGGGGAGGGACGCGGCATGGAGGAGGCCGACACATACCAGAGTCATGATGCCCAGCTTGTCTACCTTCCGTGCAGGGCTGTGCCGCCTCCTTCGGGGCTTGGAGCGCCCTCTGCTGGGCGGGAAGGAGCTGGCATGCGAGGAGGCGGGATTCAGGTTGAGGGAATTCAAGGTTTTAAAACGACGAAGGTTACTTGGGCTCCTCTTGCCCACCCTGCTCTCAATCCCCTCGGCCTTTTCTTGGATCAACCTAAAATAGAATAAAATCATCACCTGCCTTTGTCAGCAGAGGCATGTGTCTGGACAACAAATTTGGGCTTGCATTCTGTGTCACGATTAGCAAATTCCACCAACAGTTGCTCAATTAACATCTCAGCAAAAAGGTTCAACTCTCCCTCTTTGGAATATTCTCAAACTTAGAATAACTTATCATTGAGTCTTACAAAGTGGTCCCTGATCATTCACGTTTGATTTGACTTATTTACTCTATCTAACATTCTGATGGGGTCTGGGTGGCGACTCTCTCCATGTGAGGAGATACCTGAAGTTGACAACCTTTACCTTCCCTGCTCTCAGGGCAGAGATGCACGTCAGTGCCTCAAGTCTTTTCCATTGGGAATCCGGAACTCTGTATAACCAAAACAGCTATTCATGAGCAAGCTGGAGTTTCTAAACACGAGTCTCCAGACCAGATGAAGTGCTGAGTTGATCTTTTAATTTTTTTTTAAGGTTGTATATGTACAAACGCATCACTTGATGAAGTTCTCCACCAGCTTTGTGTGAGTTTCTGGATTCATGTCAATGTGCTGCATTAACCTAGAATTCACAGTTACTGCTCTTCTCCCCTAATGTGTCGTGGATGATTTTATATACAGGTTAAATGCATGATTATGCAAATGGTTTCCAAATTAAAATACAAGATCCTTACAGGTAGTAAACTCTCAAGTTTCACTTCTACTTATACATCTTGAACGTTTTTCACTGTTGACAAGTTGATGGACAGAGTTTACCATTTACATCATGTCAACTTGTTGCATAAGGAAAAAATCACTTTTACCTGACCACTTGCTGTAAAAACAAAAATATTAATATATAACCGTTCCAAATTTCCTACGGGGATGGGGAAAGACAGTCTTTCTGAGCTTGTCTGTGGCTCAAACACGGCCCATAAGGCAGTCTGTCTCGGCATCAAAAGTGCAGGCGGCACCATCTGCGTTTGCTGGCTGTGCCGTTCACCCCTGCCTTTTGCCCGAGCCCCCGCACTCGACCGGCAGGAACGGGCACCTCGGCCAGGGCTGACGGGACAAGAACAATCTGAGCAGCAGCTCTGCCAGGTCCTGTGCAGGGTCACCGGCCTGCGGCCACTCTGAACGTGGACTCGGGACGGGAGGCACAGGTGCGCGGGTGTGGCACCAGGCAGGCCTCGGGGCCCCCAGCCACACGGCTGCACCCAGACCCAAGGCCCCCTGCTCACCACGAGGCAGGCCTTTGGGTTCTATCCTGTTTTGTAAACTGTTAGAACTGCCAAGACTGTGTCTAAAGAAAACATTTTAAATATACTGATGAGATGAGAAAAACTCAAACACATGTCCTGAGAGTAACATACAGTAACATATCACTATCTTACAACAAGCCAATCTTCACACTTTTTAAGTTAAAGTTAAAGATTAAGTTAAAAAGGAAATGCAGATCTGAGTGGGAATTTGCCAATCCCAGAACCCCAGCTTTTCTGTTCCAGGTGGCTTTTCACCAGAACGTGGGAGGCTCCGAGGGACACACGAGGGCGAACCCTCAGTGCCGGAGGATGCACGGGCCGCAGGAGACACCGCCTCGGCACCTCACCCACCTTGGGGCCCAGAGCTGAGAGGGGGACACCCCACAACACCCGCCCCCGCAGAGTGCCGACACCACACTGTGGACAGAATGCCCTGGCTGACTGAGCTCTATAATCAAGGGCAAGCTCAGAACTGAAACTTCTGGAAGCAGACCTGAAGTCCGTTTTCTTACTAAGGAACACTCAGACTTCTCTAAGCAGAAGACAGCTCCTCAGAGGAACCGAGTTTCCGGGGAGTTGGGCTCAGGCGCACCCACCGGATCTCTTCGTTGATCTTGGCCAGCTGCTCCTGAATCATCATGGCCAGAGTCTCGGCATCGGCCTGCCCGCTGGGCGACAGCAGAGAGGCCGAGCTGAAGAGGGTGACCCCGTCACCCTCGCCGTCATACACTCCCTCGTCACTCTCGAACGCCTGGGCCACGTTGGCTAGCACGCTGGCTTGCTGCCCGTGCTCCCGGTCCTGATCCTTCAGGGGCTGCACCTGGGCACGACAGGACCACGTCTCGTCAGCGACATTCTGGGCAGCTCAAGTCTATCAGGAACTGAACACAATTTTACATGGAAGCCCTGACTTTGGACACATGGGCCATGCTTATGAGACACTGCCATCTCTTAAGCGAGCAGTACTGAAGAAACGGGCAGGAGGAGACTCCAGTTCCTAGATGGCCTGGTGACACTCAGGTCTTAGTGTGGACGGAAGGCAATCCTATGAGGTTATTCACAAGGGTGGGCTGATGGAGTCAGAGACAAAAACCGAAAAGTAAAAAAATACATCCATGCTTCCATCAGCCACGCTGAAGGAAAATTAGAAAAAAATCCTTCAGCTCCGCAGCCGCTGGGTCCCCCCTCAGAGGTTATCACTGGTACTAGTTCACCGGGGAGTGCCGTCCTCGCGGGTTCCCAGCCCTCCGTTTCCCACGCTGGTCTGAACACACACAGACAGGAGCGAGCAGGGGCAGCCAGGGGACGGGAGGGCCAGCACCCCCGTGGCTCTCCTCTCGGGGCACAGGCCCTCGGGCTGTTCTGGGGATGGCCCCTCACACCGCGAGGTCGGCTCTGTCATCTGAGACGCACGGGAGAGTGCCTGCTGGGCCCCATGCCACCCTCCCGCTCTCACACCTCACACCCTTCTCTCCACAAGTCTCTCCCCCCTGCCCCACTCTCTCCCAGGTCCTGCCTTGATTTCCCAGATATGACCTCAAAGCAACCAAGGGGCAGCCTCGAGGTGCTGGCTTGCCGGCTCCCTGTCCCCCATGGGCAGTACCCTCGCCCTCTGTCTGTGTCACGACCCCTCCCCAGGGCTGGGCCACCCCTTTTTGAGCCCACGGAAATAAAACCTGTCACAGCTTCCCCAATAAGGCATCGGCATTCAAATATTTTTAAAGCAAAACAAAAATTGACTTTGAATTGGCTTAGTCATAAACAGCATCCCAATCTCAACAGCCTCTGAATAGCAGTTCTGAAAGTAAGGAAGTGCACCCCCGATCAGGAGACCTTGTCCTCTCTGCCTAAGCAGGGAGGGAGCCTCACTGCAGGTCTCATGATGGGAGTCAGAACCACAGCCCCCCGGGAGCCCGCGTGTGAGGCTCTGCAGTCAGGCCCAAGAACACAGGTATGGTGGGGACAGTACTGACACTTGAGGCTGGACCTGGGATCCCCACTCCATTTCCTGAATGGTCTGCATCACTGTGTGGCCAACCCTTCTGGGAAACCTCTCTCAGGACTCTCTGATGCGAGCCCCCACCATCACCCTTCCTGACGGGCCTTCTGTTCCAGCGGAACTACGGTTCTCCTCCTGCCTAGGAGCAGCCATCCTATACACACACACCATGTCTGGACCAGTAGTTGGGCATGTGGGACTCTAGCGCCACGTCCGAGGCAAGCACCTCCACACCTGGGCACCATGGGCCTCGGGCTGGCACCCTCAGGTCTGTCTGAGGGGCATTCATAAGGTCCAACTGTATCCCGAGCAGCTCCCCGGCCTGGCTGGTCAGAGCAACAAGCAGCCTCTTTGAACGTGGGGACCCCCTGGCCCCTGCCCACCACCTACGGGTGACCACATCTGGCCCTGCTCCCGAGGTTGGGTGCCTGGATCAGCAGACAGGGCTACACACACACACTCGACGGCAGAGACCTGAGCGGCAGAGACAGCAGAACTGGCCCCCGCCCAAGCCACGTCTCTGGCCCGGACGCGGCCTCCCCATCAGCACACGCACCCACAGCAGCTCCTTCTTGTTCTCCTCCAGTTGGGCCTCCATCTGGCGCAGCCTCTCCTTGATGTTACGGTGTCTCTCTTCCACCTGTCGGCCAAGAAAAGCGTCAGCTCCGCTCGCAACGACCCTGTCCTGACGACACGCGGGCTGTGACCGCAGGGGTGGCAAGCGGGCTATGCTCTGTGCAGACCACTGGCTCCGGGTTCGCGGGGGGCACGCCCGCTCGCCTGCTCACGCAGCCAGCGCGGCTTCGCGTGTGACACGTGGCTGACGGAGGGTGCTGGTGACCGGCTCGTGAGAGGAGACGTGCTCGCCCCCGCCCCGGGCCCCGCACCCGCGGCCACTGCACAGCCTCCTCAGACTGCCTGTGGCGAGCCAGCGCGGGCAGGGCAGTGGCAAGCACGGGACGCACAAGAGCACACGTTCTACCTTCCTAAGCTGGGAGGTCAGTTCCAACAGTTTAGCCTCCTTAGTGACAGAGCTTCCGGAAGACCAAAGTTCAGACTACAAGGCCGACCGGGGACAGACAGCAGAGATGTCAGGGGAGAGAAGAAACCACCCCTTGAGAGGAAGATCACAGGCAGAAGGGTGCCCCCTGGCGGCTGTTAGTGACCCTGCTCTGGGAGGGTTTGGGAGCACCCGGCACCACCGGCCTCCCGCGAATGGCAGGCCCCTCAGCCACTCACTGAGCTCCGGGCAACGCTCCGGACAGCCGCACCAGCACAGGCCCACCTCTCCATGCCCAGCCAGTACCCACCAGCAGTGCGGGGCCACACCTTGCCCACCAGAAGGACGGGGTGGCTGGCGGGCTGTGGGGACCATGCCCCCAGCAGCGCCACGTCTCCGGGACGCGGCCTCTCACCCGCGGGCTCCCGGGGACTGCAAGCTGGGAGTGGGGCCCCGGGTCTGCACCGTGCCCCGCTGTGACTTACTCAACAATGTATGAATCAAGACTTAAAACTGTGTTCATTACAGAGCTATTTTGGCCATCTCTTAAACGAGAATGGGATTTTTCTAGCTCTCTATCCTGCTAGGCTTTGAGGTGCTGACTGAACTCTGAGCAGCAGTGACTTGGAGCTGAAGCGTCCTGGGGACACTCAGAACACAGGACAAAGCTGGAGGGAAATTAACGGAGGGATGACACGGGAGCGGGGACTGTCTGACACTCAGGGCGTGCTCCTATCTCAGCCGGGCAGCACGCTCCCCGCGTCTGCGCTCCTTTGTGGACTGAGCAGCACGGGGAGGGGCACGGTGGGACAGCATGGAACAGGCCCTTCCCCGCCCGCCCCCCAGGGAGCCAGAGCAGCACCTTGGAGAGCGCGGCCACCCGCTGAGCCAGCTCAGCCTCCCCTTCTGGCAGCGTCTCCGCCCTGGGCAGCGTCTGCTGCAGCTTCTGCTCCTCCAGCTCCAGGTGCTCCTGCAACGGTCGCTTTTTATCCTCCTCCTACAAAGGGAGAGCAGAGCATCCAAACGGGCCAAGTGGTGTAGCCGCTGCCGTTTTTAGTAAGCTGAGACAAAACCTAAATGCACGTGTCTACTGGATTAGTTCTGTTTCGGAAGCAGCGTCACGGTAATTTTTCTCTCTGTTCCTGGGCTTGGTCTCAGTGGGCAGAACACCTCCTGCCAGAGTATTTGCTTTTCCTAAACGTCCCCACAAGTTCCGATGCTGTAAAGAGCAATATTGCATAGGAACCTGGAATGTCAGGTCCATGAATCAAGGCAAATTGGAAGTGGTCAAACAAGAGATGGCAAGAGTGAATGTCGACATTCTAGGAATCAGCGAACTGAAAAGGACTGGAATGGGTGAATTTAACTCAGATGACCATTATATCTACTACTGCGGGCAAGAATCCCTCAGAAGAAATGGAGTGGCCATCATGGTCAACAAAAGAGTCCGAAATGCAGTACTTGGATGCAATCTCAAAAACGACAGAATGATTTCTGTTCGTTTCCAAGGCAAACCATTCAGTATCACAGTAATCCAAGTCTATGCCCCAACCAGTAACGCTGAAGAAGATGAAGTTGAACGGTTCTATGAAAACCTACAAGACCTTTTAGAACTAACACCCAAAAAAGATGTCCTTTTCATTACAGGGGACTGGAATGCAAAAGTAGGAAGTCAAGAAACACCTGGAGTAACAGGCAAATTTGGCCTTGGAATACGGAATGAAGCAGGGCAAAGACTAATAGAGTTTTGCCAAGAAAATGCACTGGTCATAACAAACACCCTCTTCCAACAACACAGGAGAAGACTCTACACATGGACATCACCAGATGGTCAACACCAAAATCAGACTGATTATATTCTTTGCAGCCAAAGATGAAGAAGCTCTATACAGTCAGCAAAAACAAGACCAGGAGCTGACTGTGGCTCAGACCATGAACTCCTTATTGCCAAATTCAGACTTAAATTGAAGAAAGTAGGGAAAACCACTAGACCATTCAGGTATGACCTAAATCAAATCCCTTATGATTATACAGTGGAAGTGAGAAATAGATTTAAGGGCCTAGATCTGATAGACAGAGTGCCTGATGAGCTATGGAATGAGGTTCGTGACATTGTACAGGAGACAGGGATCAAGACCATCTCCATGGAAAAGAAATGCAAAAAAGCAAAATGGCTGTCTGGGGAGGCCTTACAAATAGCTGTGAAAAGGAGAGAAGCGAAAAGCAAAGGAGAAAAGGAAAGATATAAACATCTGAATGCAGAGTTCCAAAGAATAGCAAGAAGAGATAAGAAAGCCTTCTTCAGCGATCAATGCAAAGAAATAGAGGAAAACAACAGAATGGGAAAGACTAGAGATCTCTTCAAGAAAATCAGAGATACCAAAGGAACATTGCATGCAAAGATGGGCTCGATAAAGGACAGAAATGGTATGGACCTAACAGAAGCAGAAGATATTAAGAAGAGATGACAAGAATACACAGAACTGTACAAAAACGATCTTCATGACCCAGATAATCACGATGGTGTGATCACTGACCTAGAGCTAGACATCCTGGAATGTGAAGTCAAGTGGGCCTGAGAAAGCATCACTACGAACAAAGCTAGTGGAGGTGCTGGAATTCCAGTTGAGCTATTCCAAATCCTGAAAGATGATGCTGTGAAAGTGCTGCACTCAATATGCCAGCAAATTTGGAAAACTCAGCAGTGGCCACAGAACTGGAAAAGGTCAGTTTTCATTCCAATCCCAAAGAAAGGCAATGCCAAAGAAAGCTCAAACTACCGCACAATTGCACTCATCTCACATGCTAGTAAAGTAATGCTTAAAATTCCCTAAGCCAGGCTTCAGCAATATGTGAACCGTGAACTTCCTGATGTTCAAGCTGGTTTTAGAAAAGGCAGAGGAACCAGAGATCAAATTGTCAACATCCGATGGATCATGGAAAAAGCAAGAGAGTTCCAGAAAAACATCTATTTCTGCTCTTTTAACTATGCCAAAGGCTTTGACTGTGTGGATCACAATAAACTGTGGAAAATTCTGAAAGAGATGGGAATACCAGACCACCTGATCTGCCTCTTCAGAAATTTGTATGCAGGTCAGGAAGCAACAGTTAGAACTGGACATGGAACAACAGACTGGTTCCAAATAGGAAAAGGAGTACATCAAGGCTGTATACTGTCACCCTGTTTATTTAACTTATATGCAGAGTACATCATGAGAAACGCTGGACTGGAAGAAACACAAGCTGGAATCAAGATTGCCGGGAGAAATATCAATAACCTCAGATATGCAGATGACACCACCCTTATGGCAGAAAGTGAAGAGGAACTAAAAAGCCTCTTGATGAAGGTGAAAGTGGAGAGTGAAAAAGTTGGCTTAAAGCTCAACATTCAGAAAATGAAGATCATGGCATCTGGTCCCATCACTTCATGGCAGATAGATGGGGAAACAGTGGAAACAGTGTCAGACTTTATTTTTCTGGGCTCCAAAATCACTGCAGATGGTGACTGCAGCCATGAAATTAAAAGACGCTTACTCCTTGGAAGGAAAGTTATGACCAACCTAGATAGCATATTCAAAAGCAGAGACATTACTTTGCCAACAAAGGTCCGTCTAGTCAAGGCTATGGTTTTTCCTGTGGTCATGTATGGATGTGACTTGGACTGTGAAGAAAGCTGAGCGCCAAAGAATTGATGCTTTTGAACTGTGGTGTTGGAGAAGACTCTTGAGAGTCCCTTGGACTGCAAGGAGATCCAACCAGTCCATTCTAAAGGAGATTAGCCCTGGGACTTCTTTGGAAGGAATGATGCTAAAGCTGAAATTCCAGTACTTTGGCCACCTCACGCGGAGAGCTGACTCATTGGAAAAGACTCTGATGCTGGGAGGGACTGGGGGCAAGAGGAGAAGGGGACGACAGAGGATGAGATGGCTGGATGGCATCACTGACTCGATGGACATGAGTCTGAGTGAACTCTGGGAGTTGGTGATGGACAGGGAGGCCTGGCGTGCTGCGATTCATGGGGTCGCAAAGAGTTGGACACGACTGAGCACTGATCTGATCTGATCTGATCTGAAACGTCCACAAAGAAGTCTTTAAAAAAAAAAAAGTTCTTATATATTAAAGAAGATCAGTTTTCTGTACAAGCATATTCATTCTTATTGACAAGTTAAGGGAATAAGGGTTCAGTACTGACCCTTCTTAAAACATCACCAGAATCATCATTTGAAGGGAACCCTACCGACTACAGATTGCCACAGGCTTGTAAGCCAAAACATGTCTTTCATCTCCTCTGAAACAGACCTGATCAGAGTGTGCCTGGTGAAATGCCAGTCAACTAATATTTGTAAATGCACGATTATTCTTTTAACAGATCTTCTTACTCTGAAAAACTTTCAATGTAGAACATTTAGATTCTTGTTTGAAAAAGAAAAAAAATTAAGTTATCTATACGCTCGGGTTCCTGAGAGGTTAGCATTTGTTTCTAAGCAGCTTTCTTATGTTTTCTGTGTGCGTATTCCTCTATGTACATACATAAACAATATGATATGCTTTAAAACCCTCAGAAAACAACAGCATATGGTACGTAGTATTTCCTGATCTGCCTTTTACAGCCATTATTTTGTATATCATAATGCTCTTAATTAGCATTCCACATCATAAATTTCAATGGCTTTCTAGGATTTTATTTTTGTGGTGGGGCCAATGATACACTTTGTCACACACCAGACTGACTCACTTTGTTTTGGAGAAGCCAGATTTGGTTTTCCTGGGTAAGTCCTGATTATCTGAGACCACACGGGAACAGGAGCGAGTAAAGCTCACCAAACCATAGGAAGTACACACCCTAATCAGACTGGAGCTCTAACCCTGCCTTTTGTCACAGTGACCCCAGTTCCCAACAGGCAGCCAGCTGCCCTGAAGTTCCCTGCTGCTCTCTGCTCTTTCAGGAAAAATGCTAACAAGCCAACAGATTCAAGTCAAGTAAAACAAAAGAGTCAGGAGTGGAATTCCACAAAATGGTTAAACCAAATCCCAAACCATTCAAACCTGTAAGTTGCAGTCACCCTCAGTTTTTAAACATTGTATTTCTTTTCAGTACAGTTGATTTATCATGATGTACATCCACACTTTTGAGCACAGTATTTTCGGGTCATAAGAACTTTACACTGGGACTTGATTTCCAACATGGGAGTCACATGAAAAGGTCTTTACCTTCCTTCCTCAGTATTCACTACTATAAAAGTCAGACACAGGTCAGTAAAGGCCATTACCTGTCGATGCAGAGAATCCTTATTTGCGATTTCATTTTCAGGTTTATCATCAAGGTCATGCACAGAGGAGGCTTTGCGCTGTGCGGCGAGGTAGCGTTTCTCAAGTGTAGTGATTCTCTTCTCCATGTCCTCCTTCTGGGCCATGGCCTACACCGGGCATTACAGAGGAGAAAAGTAAGTCATTATCATGGAATACTCCAGCACACTTAAGAGTAAAAAAGCTGGACTAAATCCTAAGTTTCAAATCAAACACAAAATTAGCATCCTCAAAAGTAAACTCCTAGACATGGCAGTTTTCTTAGACGTGAGCAAAATCGCGCGTACCTCAAATGTCACATTTGCCACGATGGCACCCATCTGTCTTAATGTCTGTCTGGCCACTCGATTTACCAAGCTTCTTTTCTACATAATAAACCCAAACAGCAAACAAAAAGTACACTAAACTACCCTGTCATTGCAAGAATTCCAGGAGGGAAGGGATCTGGCATGAAACGAGGACCTCTGTCTCCTACACCATACAGGCGTGCTTGACCCAGAACAGGGAGGGACCTTCAACAGATCCAACAGGGAGCTCTGAGGTTCATTTCCTCAGGTAAAGTGGGAAAAATCTCATGCAATTTCCTCAAAATTAAAGTAAGAATATCAATGAGTGGAAACACAAGTCAAAGTGTAACACAACTGGAAGCAGCCTTCTCAAGCCTAGTTCTTCTAAAGCAGAGTTACACCACATGTGTGAAACGCTCACACCAGGACCAGAACTTGCTGCCGGTGCAGCTCCTGTCCGCCAGCTCAAACTCCATTTCAGGTCCCTCCGTAGTCACTAAGTAACCAATGTTGTCCTGACATTAAAAGTGAAAGGTTCTACAAACGCTTTTTCCAGAATTCTCTACATATTAAACTCTGCCACCTAATCTCCTCCTATTGCCAAAGAGTAATGTGAACAGGTTATACAAAGATGTGCAAATATTTCTGTTTTGAGTTCTCACACAGAATTACTCACACCAAGCTACTAAACAAGTCCACCTGCTGGAAAACATGTTGGAGGGGTTCTCTCTGAGACGGTCTCACGGTGGAGGGGTGGGGCAGGGTGGGCTGTCTGCCTGTGTACAAAGGAAAGCTGAGGAGGAGGCCTGAGCCCCCAGCACTCTTCTGTTTTCACAATGACTGTTAGGTAGTTTCTCATAAATCATGATACCCGCAGACATGACCACCAGAAGCATCATGATTCTACATGGTTACACAGCACGGGCCTGAGGATCTGAGGGTGAGCAAATGCCACTCGTCTTGTCTGACCGCCGTGTCACTGTCACACATCCCTTCAAGGAGCGGAACCTCAGAAACTAGAGAAGATGGCCAGGCAAGCTGCCTCAGCAGAGCCCACACAGCATGCTCCCATCTCTCCGAGAGAACGGGCTCCACAGACGTCACCAGACTCGCCTGAGTGAATCAGAAGGAAATTTCAGCATCATCGGGAATACATTCAACAGGCAGGTAGGGGGATGAACTGGGAGACTGGGGTTGACACATATACACTACTGATACTATGCATAAAGTCAACAATGAGTAAGGACCTACTGTACAGCACAGGGAACTCTACTCAGTGCTCTGTGGTGAAGTTAATGGGTAGGAAATCTAAAAAAGGAGATGTGTGTGTGTGTGTATATATATGTGTATATTTATGATTGATTCACTTTGCTGTACAGCAGAAATTGACACAGCAGTGTAAAGCAACTATACTCACATCAATGAATGAATGGATGAATGAACTTTTTAAAAAGGAACACACTAGGCCCCCTAGAACTTGTAGAAATGAGCAGCCCACACCCAGGGTGCAGCACAGCGCTAGGGCTGCCCTTATGTTGGTCCACTGCCAACGGACCGCCTGGACCAGGCCTCTTCTACCCCGAGACCTCGACGCAGAGGTGGGGAGGCAGCCAGTTGCGGTCTCGCCAGAGCTCTGCTCTTGCTCACGCAGCCATCCCCAGGCTGAGACCACCGGGAGAACAAGGGACCCACATTCCACCTCAGGACAACAGACACGTCCACCGTCACTCACTTCGCGCAGGTCCCGCTCTAGTTTCACGTTTACTTCCTCGGACTTGAGGAGGTCCTTCCTGGCCGTGTCCAGGTCCTCCTCCATCTCTGTCACCTGGGCAGAGAGGGCTGCCAGAAGCTCCTCCATCTGGCTCAGGAGCTCCTTCATCTGGCTCTCCCGCAATTGGTTGTTTATGATTTCCTGGAGCTGGATCACCCGAGCCAGAGAGCCGTCGCGGGTTCTCTAAGGGGGAAAGGAAGCCTTAGACAGCCTTGTTTTGGGAGGCAGGGAACACAGCACTTCCGGGCAACCGGTGAGGTCAAAACTGCCTTCTGTGCTCTGGAGCTCACACGACTGCCACAGTCTCACAGAACTACATGGTGCTTTGGTGAGAGGTCCCAACAGCCCTGCACAGACTGGATGGTAAGACGAGAACCAGATCGAGTGGGACCGGGGACTTGCCTTTCCATCGGCGCTTGGCATGTTTTCTTGCTTGGGATTTACATCAAGCACCCCGTCCATCAGTATCTTTTCCGGGTTTTTCTTCTCTTTAAGAATCATCAGCTAAAACCAAAAGTTTGAATCACAATAAAGAAATAAGTCAAGACAGCAAAACTCCATTTGGAAAAACTCAACTCAAAACTGAAATACAGCATAAAAAGAAAATACATGGTGATGCTATCCATCCCAAAGAGAACCAGGTGACTAGAGTCAGAATTTGTCTTCTACTGGACAAAGGGGTACTTAAGAGATCCTGCAGCTCTGAGCCACAAGTCTAGGTTACTAGTCATTAAAATAACCCAAGTGGGAGGGTCCTCAATCAGAAAGATAAATAACATCTGATGTCCACTACAGCCTTCATACTTCTTTTAAATGAAAGGATACAAATGACAAACCCTTCACGGAAACTACACGATGACTGATCAAACTTATCTCTTTATGTGTGGCACCTAATTCTTCTTCTAACAAACTACACCTTTCAAGTGCTCCTCGTAATCGCTCTCAACTGAAATAAAAGGGGCCGAGTCACTGTGTGTTGAAGTGTGTATATATGTTAGTGCACGTCTTAGTGTACACTCACCCTAATTTAACACGGCTACTGTAACAGAAGACATTTAATACATCTCATTGATCTTAACGTCAAGAAAATCTGCTTATTAACAGCTTTAAATTCTAAGTTAGAGAGGAAAAAAGAAGTTCCTAAAATAATCCTATTACCTAGTTTTTAATTGCAAATTGATATACAGAATATAATAAATCTTGAGACATTTATGCCAACTAATACTTTTTACCTGGGGCTTCCCAGGTGGATCAGTGGTAAAGAATCCGCCTGCCAATGCAAGAGGGCAGGTTCTATCCTTGGGTCGGGAAGATCCCCTGGAGTAGAAGATGGCCACCCACTCCAGTATTCTTGCCTGGGAAGTCCCAGGGAGAGAGGAGCCTGGTGGGCTACAGTCCACAGGGTCGCAAAGACTTGGACATGACTGAGCATGTACACAGGCAACACTTTTTAACCATATAACATTCTGACTTCTTACAGAAAAAATGTATTTACAAGAATTCAAGAAGCTCAAAAGTCAACCAGTTACATAAATACATGCATCATCCACCTAACAAGGCAGCAAGTGTCCAAATCCAGGACGGCCGGGTGGCGGGTACCTTCTCGTCCAGGGCCTTGTGGTACTCAAACAGTGATTTCAGGGCCGTGAGCACCTCCACCTCGCTGCTCATGCCGGCCGGGGACTGCGCCTGCTGCTTTCCCATCGTCATCCGGAGGGACGGCACATAGCGTGAAACCAGGCATTCCAGGTGCTCCAGCAGCAGCTGCAGGGCGGGGCCAAAGGAGCACCTTCAACCTCATACTTGAATTCAGGGCCGATAACTCCTCTCAGCCTCATGCTAACACCGAAACCATGCTAAGGCAAGTCGCAATCCCGCCAGTTCAGTCGAAAGTTAGAGTGGACTTCCCCAGTGGCCTAGTAGTTAAGACTCCACACTTCTGCAGGGGTCCTGAGTTTTAATCCCTGGTCGGGGAACTAAGACCTCACACACACTGTAGCATGGACAAAAATGTAAGTTAAGAGAACTCCCCCCTCAAATGTACTAAAATTATATTAGCTCTCATCATCAATTTGAAGCAAAGTATGAGAACCCCGATCTGATCCACCCCGGTCTGCTCAGTGGGAAGATGTGAAAAATGACTTGAAAACCAGACAGAGTTTAAAGACAGCAACACGGAACCCAGTGGTGACCCCCGTGGGGCAACTGTCCACACGTGAGAATCCCCCTACTGACCCTGGTGTTGTTCCTTTCAGCTCTCATCTCGGCAATCTCTTTTCCTCTTGCTAGAAGCTGCTCTCGGCATGCACTGACTTCTTCGGTAGGTGATGCCAACTCCTAGAAAACAGTTAAATGAGTAAGTAACTAAATGCAAACACAAATTAAAAAGAGAGCGAGACTGAAGACTGACCCTGTCAAGTCTCTCCAGCCTCCACACAGAGGGTCTCCCTGCCCCTCCGGAGAAGAGGGGTCCGCTGACCCCAAGACCACACAGACCACCACAACTCAGACCAGCCTTTAGCCTCCACCTCGACCTGGCAGGCACGCGGCAGGGGAGAACCCGGAATCCAAGCCTGCCTTCTCAAGACCCAGGGAAGTCTGAGAAACTTTCCTAAACATAAACCTAACAACAAACTGGACAAAGAGGTTCTTAAACGACACACAGACCAGTGACCTAGAACCACTGGGGACAGGGCAGAAGAAAGGGAAGATCTACAAGGCCACCAGGCTTTGGAGTGTTCCTCTGGGAAAAAGGCTGATGGCACCCCACAGCCATCTGTTAGCCTGACCCCACTGAAGTCACACAGTCATTCAATAAACTGGTTAAAGGGTTAAATTCATGTTTTATGTATTTTATCACAATTTTCGTGCACACGGTGCCATCTACGTGGTGAACTTGCTCAAACTGAACCACACGGCATCTTTCATTCTTCTATTTTTCTTCACACACATAAAAAAATCCTGGGCTGCATATCCCCTACTACACACTGAGCATTCAGCACCTAGAACACTGCCCAACACTTGTAAGAGGCATGTAGTAGACATGTGAACTATGAGGGTGTATGTTATACATGTAAGCAGTAGGTAGCCATCATTAAAATACTGGACACACTGTTCTGTGCTTTGTAAGATGGGAGACGATAAGGGGCTTAGCCTTTCTGCTTCAAGGACTGACTCTATAGCTCAATCCACGTGCCCCAGTGACTTCTCCAGCCAGCGTTTCCCTTCTGGTGGGGCCCCCGGCCATCCTCCACGCAGCACCTGCACAACCACTTACAAGGTCAACCTGCTGGGGTCGATCTTGCCCAGAAGACCAAAACGCCCTGGCTGGCAGGGACCCCCGGCAGGGCCCACAACCATGCTAACAAAATGAAACACAGCCCCAATGCTTCACTGGGTAAGGGACAATCCCACGGGCCCAGCCCCCAGCTGTTCTCACGTCAGTCCGCTCCGCTTCCAGAACTTGGGCCGAGGCCGAGGTCTTCCTTGTCTTGGCTTTTGCCTTGGGGTTGCAGCGCTGGAAAAGTGCCCATAGGCGGGCCCTTCTGCGACCCATCCTCGCGGATGGGGGCAGTCCCCCACTCGGGGGCAACTGCTGTTTCACGGTTAGATAGCTCAGCACCGGAGCTATCACCACCGATCTCACACTACGGCCACCGCTATTCACACTACAACCACTGCTCTCACACTCACCACTCTCAGACACCACTCTCACACACCACTCTCACACACCGCTCTCACACACCACTCTCACACACCGCTCTCACACACCACTCTCACACACCACTCTCACACACCACTCTCACACACCACTCTCACACCCCGCTCTCACACACCACTCTCACACACCCACTCTCACACACCACTCTCACACACCACTCTCACACACCGCTCTCACACACCGCTCTCACACACCACTCTCACACACCCGCTCTCACACACCACTCTCACACACACCGCTCTCACACTATGACCATCAGCACTGCTGTCTCTAGAAGAAATGGCACGAAGGCTCTGCCTCCAGCATGTCTCCCAGGAGCCAGAACCTGAAACCCACTCAGTCACAAGGGGCTCCATGGTAACAGGGGGGCTGGGCTCAGGCCCATCATCAGGGGTGCACAGAGGGGGGAGGGGCTGCCAAAAAGACGTCAGGGGAGTGTGGTGTGTGGGAGAAGGAAAGCCATGCCCACAGCTCAGGCCCACCGCCAAACATAACCCTGCAAGGATACTGGTTCACAGTCGAACCAAATAGTATAAACTGCTTCAGAAACCACCAGCACTAGGAATGAGCATGTCTTCTAAGTGGGCTTCTGCCTCCTTCACCCCCCAAACAAGTCTCCAGTGAGGCTACTGAAAGGGCACCCCTGAACTCAAGGGTGCCCCCAGAACCCACTCAGGTGAGGAGGACTCACCGCGCTAGCTGCCCCTCACTCTCACCCTGAGCTCGGTCCTCCCTGACTGACTCCCTCACTCGAGCTCAGCAAGGGCTTGACCAACCTCGCTCCAGGCACTTAAAATGAACCCACAGTGGATACAGGAGTTCCGTCAATCTGCTGTGAACTCGCCCTCTTAACTTCGACCCTGGGATGCCAGACAACTCTGCCCCGTGGCAGCTGCATGGTGGAGGTTCAGGGGTGTCCCTGCCTCGAGCCGTGACAGCCAGCGCCTCCCAGACCAGCCAGGTGCTGCCCCTACCTCCGCGCCCGAGTCTCCCACCCCCTCTCCTGGCCCCACTCCCAGCCTCGCGGCTCTCCACTCACCAGGGCACAGGCCACACTGCTCCTGGCTCAGCCGGGACCTCAGCTCTCAGTTGAGGACCTCGGTCCCCAGGGTGCTTGGGACCCTCTATCCACCCATCTCAGCAATTACAGACTCTGGGAGGGACAGAGTACAGTTTGGGGTCCCGCCCGCAGTTCACCCTGAACACATTCTCTTTTTTTTCGCTTTATCTGCTGGAGTTCTCGGAGATGTCTTTTTAAAACCTCAACTGTTGCTTTCAAAAAGACTGTAAAATCACTGTGCTCAACTTTAAGAATAAAATCTTCATTTTCAACCTTAAAGTCAAACTGGAGGGAAGACTAAAAGCAGTCATTTTTTCAAACTGAAAAAGGAAACACGCATGTGACCACGTCACAGAATACAGTTCACGCAACCCTTGCCTCCTCAGCCTTCTCCTGGACCACCAGCAGCCCGTCATCACAAGGCCTGCCCTGGGCCGTCAGGGGCAGGGGAAGAGGGCAGACCGGCTCCTCTGTCCCCAGGCCGCATGGGCCGCTTGCTCCACCTTCTTCCCAAGTTGAAGTGGCACTGACACAGCCCAGGGAAGCTGGGGATTCTGATCAAAAACACAACCGTGGGTACTAAGCATGGACCTCTGGTTCTTGTTTTCCCCGGTATCAAAGATGATCAATATAATTACTGTGAATTTTACATGTGGCTTCAGATGAGAGAAGACACCCAGGGCTTCCCCACTTCCAGTTACAGACACAGGCAGCTTGTGGGTCAGCCTACCAAGAGCTAGAGAAGCTAAATACACTTTAAAAAGAGGTCCTTAGGCAGCCACAATCCAAGATTTCAAACAAAAGCCCAGTGAGGGAGCTGGACACTGAGAGGGCCACTCCTTCCCTCGCGGCATCTGAACAAAGCTGACTCTTGGAAGAAAAGGCAGGGGAAAAGTCAAGCAGAGGGTACTGGCTAACACAGCTCTGGATGGTTCCTTGGGCTGGGAAGACAAAAATTCGAGCTCAGGCCTGACAAGTCAGTCCGGATGTTAGAGACTAAGCTCCCCAAGAAAAGGGAGGCACAGAAAACGTACCCAACACTCTGCCCAAACCGGCTGAGCGCTGAGTATCAATCACCTCGTGGTGCTCGGGAGACAGATGGTGGGCCTCAGGACTGGCCGAGAAGAGGCCATGGGAGGCATCCCAGGCTTCCAGATGGACATGCTGGAGGGCTCCTCCCTGCGGTCGGGGGGAAGGTGGGTGAAGGCTGCTGAGACTCAGCTTACAAGGACACCCCAGCCTCAAGTCACTCAGGCCCTGAGTGAACAGACATCTCTGTCCCCACTAGAGGTCTGCCTCAGAGGAACCTCTGGAGAAGACAGCATCACCAGAAACTCTAGGGTTTTCCATAGATAATGTCCAACATGCAACCAAAACAAGCAAAAAGGGTGTAACAACAAACAGGACCAAGAGAAAAAGAACTGAAACCGATCCAGAGGTATCAGATGTGTATCAGCATATCAGAGGTATGCTAGAGGTATCAGATGCAAACTTCACCAGTTCAAAAATATACTTGACAAAAGGAAAAATTTCTGAGAATCAAACCCGATTCTAGAACTTTCAAATAACAGTGACTGAATTTAAGAACCCAGTCTCTGGGCTTAACATCAAATTGGACGTAGCTGAAGAGAGGATCAGTGAACTGAAGAACAGATAGGTTAAAAAAAATATATATATATATAAGAGGGAAAAAGGTATAGAATATAGCGAAGGAGCCTGTTGTTAAACCACATTGTTAAAATGTGGCCCCTCATGGTAGAGAAAAGACAGAAAGGGGAATAAGAAATGCCTCCAGGGGCTGAAACTAAAGAGCCTCTTAATGAAAGTGAAAGAGGAGAGTGAAAAGGCTGGCATAAAACTCAACACTCAAAAAATGAAGATCAGGCATCCAGCCCCATCTGCTGCTGCTGCTGCTGCAAGTCGCTTCAGTCGTGTCCTACTCTGTGCGACCCATAGATGGCAGTCCACCAGGCTCCCCCATCTCTGGGATTCTCCAGGCAAGAACACTGGAGTGGGTTGCCATTTCCTTCTCCAGTGCATGAAAGTGAAAAGTGAAAGTGAAGTCGTTCAGTCGTGTCCGACTCTTAGCGACCCCATGGACTGTAGCCCACCAGGCTCCTCCATCCATGGGATTTTCCAGGCAAGAGTACTGGAGTGGGGTGCCATTGTTTTCTCCTAGATCCATCACTTCATGGCAAATAAATGGGGAAACAATGGAAACAGTGACAGTCTTTATTTTCTTGGGCTCCAAAATTACTGCAGATGGTGAAATTAAAAGACACTCGCTCCTTGGAAGGAAAGCTATCACAAACCTAGACAGCATATTAGAAAGCAGAGACATTACTTTGCTGACAAAGGTTCATTTAGTCAAACCTATGGTTTTTCCAGTAGTCATGTATGGATGTGAGAGTTGGCCCATGAAGAAGGCTGAAGGCCAAAGAATCGATGCTTCTGAACTGTGGTGTTGGAGAAAACTCTTGAGAGCCCCGTGGACTGCAAGGAGATCCAACCAGCCAATTCTAAAACAAATCAGTCCTGAATATTCATTGGAAAGACTGATGATGAAGCTCCAATACTTTGGCCACCTGACGCGAAGAACCGACTCATTGGAAAAGATCCTGATGTTGGGGAAGACTGAAGGCAGGAGGAGAAGGGGACGACAGAGGATGAGATGGTTGGATGGCATCACCAACTCGATGGATATGAGTTTGAGCAAGCTCCAGGTATTGGTGATGGACAGAGAAGCCTGGTGTGCTGCAGTCTGTGGGGTTGCAGTGGGTCAGACACCGAGCGACTGAACTGACTGACAGGGACAGTGGCAAGAGTTGGTTCAAGAATCAGAGCATTGACTCAAAAATGAAAACTACACATTGGTTTCAGCAGCTCTGTGGGTGTCTAAGGGAAGAAGAAAATGTTCAAGCGCTCAGAGGAAAAAAGGAGTGGCTTTTAATGGCACAGCAACACTGAAAGCTGACTTTTCAAGTCAAAGGAAGTCAGAAGATAATGGACTGGCATCTGTAAAATGCTGAATAAGAAATAACCACCAACCTGGAATTCTATACTCAACAAAAACACTCTTCGAAAGTGAAAGCAAAATGAAGACTTTTAGGGCAAATGGAAATGAGACAACTCATCACCCACAGGCATGAACTAAAAAAATATCAAGGCAGTGCTTTGGGAGAAAGAAAAGTAGTCTCTGACTGAAATATAAAAAACAAGGAAAGACCAACAATGAGGTAACTGTGAGGGTAAATATTAACTCTACAATGATGATAACGCCAAAAATATATCTAAAATTTTAAAGGATAACAGTGACAAGGAGGAAACAGTCGTGTCAGGGAGGCAGTAAAAGTGCTAAGTTAGACTTAAATGTAAAACACGCGCTGTGTGTGCGAATGTGCCCCCAACAACCTGACAGAGGAGCACAGAACCAGAGACACACCTCACACTTCTAAAGGACGGCAAGAGAAAGGAGCACAGACTAGGTGGGGCGAACAGAAGACACACAGTCACATGGCATCTACAGACTGAAATATCAACACTATAAATAGAGCAAATATTCTCATTAAAGGATAAAAAGTGTCAAACTGAGTAAAATGAAAACTATACACTATTCACAGAGGTACATGTTAAGATGGAAGACCACAGACAGGTGAAAGTAAAAGATACCCAGGCCAACAAGGACAGAAAACTGACGTGGCAATATCACCGTCAAGTAGTGTCTAAAGTAAGAGGCATTACTAGTGATAGAGAGGAGCATCTCACACTAATACAAGTTCAGTCTACCAAGAAGATGAGGATTCTAAATTTGAATGTACCTAATAACATAACCTCAAAATATCAATACATAAAAACTGACAGAAATAGAAAAGGAGTGACAGCCAAGTTCATAATTGCAGTGGGAGACATTAAAGGCACATATCCCATGCAGCTGGGCTCCCTGGTACGTAGTCACCTGCAGCCACGAAGTACCTGAAATGCGACTGGCTCGACAATGAGATGTGCTGCAAGCATGAAACACACACTGGATTTGAAAGGCTTAGCATGAAAAAATGAATGTAAAATATTTCATTAGGTTTCATTATGTTGATTACACAGTGAAATAATCATATGTTGAGAGTGTAAAAATAAAATATATTACAGGTAATTTCGCCTACTTCTGCTTTATTCAACATGGCTACTGAAATCTGAATTACGATTGAGAAACCTGATCTAACTGATAGGCACGTAACACTGCATTCCTACTGATACATATTATTTTCAAGAGCCCAAGGACATATAACAAAATGAATATGTATTGGGTCCTTAGGAAAGCTCGAATTATTTCAAAGCACTGAACGAATGCAGGGTATACTTACGGATTGCAATGGGCTGATGGTTTATGTGCCCTCAAATTTCACCCTGCACGTGGTGATGATCCTAGGAGGCAGGGACTCTGGGAGGGGTCAGGTCAGGAGGGAATGGGCTCCCGTGCTGCGAGGACAGGGAGAAGCAGCAGGCAGTCTAGGAACCAGGAAACAGGCCTCACCAGACGTGGCACCTGCTGGTGATCTTGGGACTCTGCAGCCTCCAGGACTATAAGAAACAACTTTCTGTTTATCAGCTAGTCTATGGTATTTATAACCGTAGCCCCAAAAGACTAAGACGGGGCTCTTCATGGAATTCATAGAGATCAAAAAAGGGTCACTAGAAAAACCTCCCCAAACATCGGGAACATAAATGACATACTTCTTGTAGAATTTCATGAATAATCTTTAAAAACACAATGTAAATTAGAAAATACTTTTACATAAAAGATAATGAAAATTTGGCTTATTCAAGCTTGTGGGACCCAGCGAACTGTGTTTAGATGGTAACTTAAAGCCTTAAACACATATACTGGAAAAGAAGGAAGGCTAAAATCAATTGAGCCTCTCCCTCAAGAAACCAGAAAAAAAAGCATAGCCAACGAAACACAAGGCAGATGGAAGAAAAAGGAGTAGAAAATAAGGAAACATAAAGCAAATATGAAATTTTTTTAAAACAAAGCCAAAAGTTGGCTCTTTGAAAGGACTGATAAAACTGATAAACCCCTAGACAGACTGATTAAGAAAAAGCGACAAAGCACAAATCACCAGTATCAAGGATTTTTAAAAGGGGAGACAACACATCTTGCAGATAAGAAAGATATCATGAACCACAGTTCACTTACTAATAGGAGAGTCTGCTGCCTAGCAAAGGGGAAATGCTTTACCTAAATATACCCAAGAAGACATACAAAATCAGAACATTTTATTTGCATGAAAAAAAATAAATCTGAAATTAAAAGCCTCCCCACAATGAAACCAACTGGTTTTGCCAATCAATTCTTCCAAAAATCTAGGGACAAAAACAGCAAGCTCACAGGAACTCTCAGGGTAAACAAGGAACACTCTCCACCTTGTCTTATAAGACTAGCATACTGCTACTGCTGCTAAGTCACTTCAGTCGTGTCCGACTCTGTGTGACCACATAGACGGCAGCCCACCAGGCTCCCCCGTCCCTGGGATTCTCCAGGCAAGAACACTGGAGTGGGTTGCCATTTCCATCTCCAATGCAGGAAAGTGAAAAGTGAAAGTGAAGTCGATCAGTCCTGTCGGACTCTTAGCGGAGTCTTAGGACTGCAGCCTACCAGGCTCCTCCGTCCATGAGATTTTCCAGGCAAGAGTACTGGAGTGGGGTGCCATTGCCTTCTCCATGGATTATAAGAACTTTAAACATACACAAACACACAGAGTTAACTGTGTGAGGCGATGCATATGTTGGGCAATCATTCCATGATGTCTATGGGCATCAAGTCATCACAATGTAGACCTGAAATACACAAAAACTGTATCTGTCAGTGACTCCTTAGTGAAGCTAGGGTTCTAAAATCAGGGCCTGGCACCTTATAGCTGGCAGGTGTGGGAACTCGGGTTCATGTGCAGGCTGTACACACTCTTAATCACAGGTGAGACCTGAAGCAACCAAGCCACTCTCCATTTTTCTTTTTCTGTTTTTCTTTGTTCCCCTTGCCATTTGTGTTTAACAGATTCCAGTATGGAGTGAGCAGCGTCAATGCAGCAATAATGTTCCCCATCTAAGGCAGGAGCCTGTAACACCAGCAGACTTCCCAATCGCCCCGAGAGTAACTGGGGTGCTGCATCACACACAAAAAAGCAAAGAAACAGAACATTTCCCGAGACAGAGCTGCCCAACGGCAGTGGGGACTATGGTCCACCAGATGTCCCAAGGGGACCCCCAGGGGCTAGGAGCCCACGCTGGGCCCCCCAGCTTGAGGCCACACTTGCCTTTCCACCATTCTGAAGGTCCTGGCAGAAGAAAGCCAGGCCATGGAAGGGGGATGGTGTGGCCGGGCCGTGGCACTCAGGGCAGGACTGACTTGGGTCTGTGCTGGGCTCCACATCCAGTCACCACCACCCTTGGAGTGTACAAAGTTCTTGGGATCATTGTAGGTTTCTGGCAAAAAGCAATGGAGCCAAAGTCACTTAGGATGGTTTTTAAGGAAAAAACCTCACTGAAGATTCACTCAGTGCCAGCCTCGCCCCTACTGAGATGCACACTCCTGGTGGGGAGTCTGGGTGGGGAGTCTGGAGGCCACAGAACCGCAGGGGCCTCGAGCCTTGGCGTGGGCATGGGGAGGGCCAAGAGGCTCGGGGAGGGGACAGGGTCAGGGCCCTTGCAATGGACCGCCACCAAATGCTGGACAAAGACAAGAAATAACAAACCCCACACCTTAAAGTTCCTAAAGAGCCAAGAAGGCCCAGAAGAGTGACCAGGACTGTGCCGTCCGAGGTGGGGGAGGGGAGGGGGGAGGCTTGCCCATGGCAGACTGGATGGGGTTCAACCTCTGCTCCCAGCTCAACTCACCGGAACAGCGACCTCACCACAGTCATTCCCAGCACTTTCCTTTTAGAAGGAAGAAGGGAATCACAGGACAAGCAAAAACTTGCCCGAGGGGGATTCCTGGTGGTCGAGGATGCCAAGGCTCCCTCTTCGTCCCCACGGCTGCCTGAGCCGGCGTGTTGTGTGTCACGGTCACCCGTTTCTGCTGAAGGGCAGCCACCTAGGTTGTTGGAAGGTTGGCCTCAGTGAGGCCGAGCCTGGGGTCCCTAGCTGCCCCCAGAGGGCTCCTGGGCAGCACACCTCTCCAGCCCACCCTGACCCCACAGCTGCCGCCCACCACAGAGGGCCCTGTCACTGCCATCAGGGAACTATGGGTGCCAAGTCTCAGGCCCGAGGGTGGTGTGGGAGCCTCCATGGCATCCTGTGTGTACACCCGTCCCCGGCTCATGGTCCAGCAGGAGCTGCGGGGAGCGTGTGTGCACGGCAGGTACACACAGGACGGCTCCCGAGCACCGCCGGGCCAGGAAGCCACGGAGCCCCAGTGGGAGGCCTGGGCCGGACTTCTGACCACCACAGGGGCCTGGTCAACTTCCCCCCTGTGCCCTCGGCTTCCTCAGCTCCAATGATAATACCACCACTCGGAGGGCCTCTGATGCCAGGGCTCCTCTGTTCTCCCCAGACGTGTTCAAGGCACGTGATGCCTGGTCAGTCCCTAATGACCGGGTGCATTCTTGGCAGCCCTGGGTTCCTGTCTGCTCTTCCTGTTGGCACTGGGGTCCCACATGGGTGTGAGCTGGAATGCTGGTTCCAGGCTGGGTCTGTCTGCTTAGGTGACCGACGGGCCCCCCAAGAGGGAGTGTCTGGCACGGGGTGGGCCTCACCCCCTCCTTCTCCTGATCGGCGCCAGGACCACCCTCCTTCCAGTTCCCGGAGTTGGAAGACAGGGGCCCTTTCTGGGTCACCTGAACGTGTCATCTCACGGGAGCCTTGATTGATGATATTTGCTGAGTGATCCAGGGGGCCGGGGGGACAGTCCTGCTGAGCTCCTACTGTGTGCTGGCCAAGGATGTTCCTGCGGTCCTTCCCCAACCTCTGGCAGCATCCTCGAGTTCATTTTAATACTCATGGACGAGGGGGCAGGCTGGGACTGCCACTGGCGGCTGACCCTGACTTGCTCACGCCTGCCCTCCACCTGGACAGCTCCCGAAGGCGACAGCAAAGTGCTCAGTCCCTGGGCAAGGGTCTGCAGGGAGGCATTTCTGCACTGTGGTTCCTGCTGACCATGTCTGCACCCCCCGGGAGGAGCGGTCACATGGGGTGCTGGCATAAGCATGCCTTCTACACATCCTGGACATGGTACCCTCGACTGTCTCCAGTAAACCAGGACCCAGAACGCGGTCTCTGAGGGAGCTGGGGCTGCAGGACTGGCTAGGGCGGACTTACCCCTCAGCTTCGGCATAGGGTCTGGCTCTCAAGGCCTGGCTTGTTGAAGGAATAAAAGACATGTATTCATTCACAGTTCTGCTTTGATGATTGGTGGGTAGGTTACTCAGATCCACCCTCTCATGGAAAACAACAACAACAAAAAGTGTCACGCCTTTAAGTTGCTGAAGACCTGAGAAGACCCAGAGGGGCAACTGCCAAGAGGAAGAGTCTAACAGAAGACCCCTCCCTCCCCATGGAGCTGGACTCCCAGGAGACGACACTTTCAGGTGACCCAGAAACCACCTCCCTCCTCCAGCCACGGGAATTACAAGGAAGGTGGTTCTGGTGCTGAGCAGGAGAAGGAGCGGGTGAGGACCCCAGGGGGTCCAGGCATGTCACCTTGGTTCAAGGTGATCCTATCCATAACACCCTCAGATGAGTGGAGAATGCAAGTGCCAAGTCTTTCTGGATAAAGACACCTTCTTCCCAGGCTTGGGAACTGCCCCACGGGTTATGGAAGGGTGGTGGCCATTGTGGAAGAGCATCAGGCACACCAGGATGAAAGACAGCTGGAGGAGAACCAGCAGAAGTGACCCCTCAGCTTCGGGATTCTGAGAGGATTTGATGGATAATAAATCTAATCAATCAGCTAAGCTCACCTCATTTAGAGAAATAAACCTCAAGATAGAAAGGTCCTGCACAGGACAGGAAACCATTAAAGAAAATCACACAGCCAACTTGGAAGAGAACCAAACAGAACGCGCAGAAATAAAGAAGCGTCACAACGAGAAGCGAAAATACAACAGACACCTTTGAAGACACTTGACCTCTTCAGGAAAAGGAGACACGTGGCCACACAGCAGGGGCATGCTGATAACGTATGCAGCCCCCTGCCCAACCCCTTGCTCTCCAGGAAGGAAAACCAACTCTGATCTGTAGCTACATCATTTGCCAATTTCCGTGGTGTAAATACTCCTGCCGTGGCCTGTTTCATGTACCAAAGGGTTAACACCCAGCTGGCAGAATTCCCCATGAGCCAGAAAGAGCTGACTCTGGCACACAATGACCTAGAGACATGGGAGGACGTCAGAACCGCAACCAGAGGGGCACAGATTTCAGCCCGACTACCTGGGACCGGGAAGAGCCGTCCTTAGGAACTCTAAAGACAAGACTCTTAAAACATGTCCAGAATTCACTTTATAACTTTGCCATTTCCTTCTCCAGTTTATAACAAGTACGCTTCCACAAAACCAAGAGAGGCCCAAAGGAAGCCAGGTGGGGTGTATAAAAGCCTCAGCACTTAAGACTCAAGAGACATAAAAACGTTATGGCCAAAGAAATGAATGTGTAATGGTGGAATTATGAATACAGATATGAATAGCTTCGGGACTAGACAATGGCCCCTGAAACCTCACTGTAGGAGAGGCTCATGGCATAGGCACTAAGCCTGGGGGTAGGAGTGAGATGGGGGCTGAAGACCACATTTTGTTGTTGTTCAGTCACTAAGTCACATCCAACTTTTGAGACCCCATGGACTGCAACACACCAGGCTTCCCTGTCCTTCACCACCTCCCAGAGCTCACTCAAACTCATGTCCATGGACTCAGTGATGCCATCCAACCATCTCATCCTCTGAAACCCCCTTTTCCTCCTGCCCTCGATCTTTCCCAGCATCAGGGTCTTCCAATGAGTCAGCTCTTCACACCAGTTGGCCAAAGTATTGGAGCTTCAGGTTCAGCATCAGTCCTTCCAATGAATATTCAGGGTTGATTTCCTTTAGGATTGACTGGTTTGATGTCCTTGCAGTCCAAGGGACTCTCAAGAGTCTTCTCCAACAACAGAGCTCAAAAGCATCAATTATTTGGTGCTCAGCCCTCTCTGTAGTCCAGTTCTCACGGTTCAGGGAAAAGAGTCTTGACACGAGGACCCAGCACCCAGGTTCAAGTGCTGGCTCTGCCCCTGTCGGGCCCAGTGGCCTTGATCTCCTTGCCCCACCTCTCAGAGCCTCAGTGCCTTCCCTCGGTAAAGGGATCTGACCCCTGTACCACAGGCCAGGTCAGGATGCCCACAGAAGGTGGGGTGGGGATGCGGCTTTGCATCCAGGCTGACAAGTCCCTGAGAACATCTGTTGCTGCATTATCCTTACATACGGAGTTGTTGAAATTAGACTTGAGGTGCCTCCAAGTCGAGAACCCCCACCCCAATGTCCAGGCTATGAGGAGGGACCCCTGCCCCCCAACTCCATGCTTATCACCACACTTAGCCAAGTCTGGGAACTGTCTCGGACACCAGCTCATGCCCACTAGGCCTCAGCTGGAAACTGCAAGAAACATCCCCCTCTCCCCTGTTCCATGTCCATGGCAACCCTTCCCACCCCCAGCAGATGAAAGCCCCTCCATTCTAAGATGGAAAAACCAAGGTCCCAAGTGGGGAAGCCACTTGCCTGAGGCTGCTCAGCCCCCAGGAAGTGGCCAGGCTGGGTCTGGACCCACACACGTGGCCTCAGAGGGGCTGTGCGGGGTCTGAGCCTCC
This sequence comes from Bubalus bubalis, assembly GCF_019923935.1. Lineage (NCBI taxonomy): Eukaryota > Metazoa > Chordata > Mammalia > Artiodactyla > Bovidae > Bubalus > Bubalus bubalis. The sequence continues at coordinate 155,895,927 of NC_059159.1, read as the reverse complement.
CTGGGAGCTCAGGTACCCTCACCGCCTGACCAGCCATCCTGGAGTCTGGTGTGGAGGCGGCTCCCATCCTCCAGCAGGTAGTTGCTCGCTTGCTTTTCAAAAAACAATATCCACGAAGACGGGAAACAGATACCGCCACGGCCCACACCAGCTCCGGGGAGGAATGAGGAGAAACTACAGCGTGCCAGCCCTGGGGTGCCGTGGCGAGCCCTGAACTGCAGCTTGAAAGTAAACTGACCGTGTAGGGTTCACGTGTCTGCGGCCTTAACAATTCTGCCAAATCTGGAGTCAAGTTCAACATCAGGGAGGTGTGGACCTCGGTCACCCCCAGTACACAGCCCCAGTACACAGCTGGGAGTTTCCTGTGTGGCCTTTTCGGCAATTACCAGTGGACATAAAAATGCCCTGGCTTTGAGTTTGCGCTTGAAAAATGCTGATGGGTTTCAGTTACAAGGAAACATGTTGGCCCACAAGCTGCTCCTTTTTTTTTTTTTTTTTTTTTTTGAGTACTTGGGCCCCCATGGACCAGACGTGGTTGATTCAGTGTGTGAGAAAGGAAGCTGCAATACTTTGGCCACCTGATGCAAAAGAGCCAATTCATTGGAAAAGACCCTGTTGCTGGGAAAGACGGAAGGCAAAAGGAGAAGAAGGCAGCAGAGGATGAGGTGGTTAGATAGCATCACCGACTTAATGGACATGAATTTGAGCAAACTATGGGAGTTAGTGGAGGGATGGAGGAGCCTGGCGTGCTGCAGTCCATGAAGTCACGAAGAGATGGACACGACGTAGCGACTGAACAAGTGAGGAGGGGAGAAAGGACACAGGTGAGCTCACAAATAGGCCCAAGGACTCCCCAGGGCTGTCAGAGCCTCTCTTAGCTCTGACTCCTTCCAGCCCCTCCCTGTCCTCAGGGAAGACTGCAGGGTCACTGGGCCTCATGGCTTAGGCCCAGGGCAGGCAAGGATGAAACTCCAAGCCAGCTAGGCACAGTCCAGGGGTGGGAAGAGAGCCAAGAGCACTGACCCACGAGGCCCTACATGGCAATGGAGCCATCCTGGAGTCCGTGCTCCCGACGAGGATGCTGACCACAGCCGGGGGGCTCTCTTGGCACCGCTGCTGGGCGTCACGCACCCTGACCACCTGATCCTCACTCTTGCGTGAGAGCAGCAAGCCCTGGGCCCCCAGTCCCTGGGCTGCCTTGTGATAATCAGTGTAAGCCAGGCTACAGGCCACATTGCTGCCCAGAGAGGGCACCTGCTCCCTGGAAATCTGGGTCCAGCCAGCATCATTTCCTATCAAGGCCATCACTGGGATCTTGTGTCCAACGAAGGTGTCAAATTCGATTAGGCTATAGCCAAACGCTCCATCCCCAAACAGGCACCAGACCTCAGCATCCGGCCGACACAGTTTGGCCCCAAGCGCAAATCCGGCACCAACCCCCAGAGTCCCGAAGGCCCCAGGATCAAGCCAACACAAGGGCCCACGGGGCTGCACCAGGTAGGCAGCTGTGCCCACAAAGTCCCCGCCATCGACCACCAGGATGGAGTTGTCAGGCAGAGTGTCCTCCACCAGCTGCAGGACCCGCACCGGGTTAAGATGCTGGGCTACGGGCATCACTGCCTTCTCCCGAAAGTTCTGCTCCTTCTGTTGGTCAGTTTGCCGAAGCTCCTCTGCCCAGTCTGAGGCCCACATCCGACCCTGGAGGCCCTCCACCAGCTTCACCACGAGGAGCCCACATCTCCCTGCACAGCCTCTTGGGGCTTCCAGAAAATGTCTGAGTTGATCAGCATCTCCTTCCGGTCACGGTTGACAACAATGAGTTTGCTGCTGCAGCTGAGGACACGCCCACAACAGGCGGAAGTCACACACTGCTCCTGCCAGGACAACCACGTCTGCCTTCAGGGCGGCCCTGTGGTTCTGCCGGAAGTGGAGGGGGTGGCTGCGGCCCAGCAGTCCCTGTGCCATCCCCGCCAGGAAGCAAGGGATGCCCAGGGTCTCCACGGCAACCCGAAGTTTGTCTGAGGATGTCGAAGGCAGCAGGGCCTGGCTCCCAATTAGCATGAGGGGCCTTTTGGCCCGACTCAAGATCTCCACATATTGCTGAACCTGCTGGGGGGAGGCCTGGGGAATGTCCAGGGGCAGAGGCCCCTCAGGCTGAGGCTCCCAAGCTCCTGCAAAGAGGTTGGCCAGGGAATTCGCTAAGTACCAGTGGACCGCTCGACTCATGAGGCCCTTGGGCGGCTTACCTGGCACCATCTCCTTCTGAACGAGGAAGTAGGGGTACAGCACGTCCAGAGACAGTTCCACAAACACCGGGTCGGCGGTGCCCGACTGTGCAGCGGCCATCGCGGTGCTCAGGGTGGGGATGATATCCCGCACTCTCCACACAGAAGCACAAAACTTGCAGAGCGGCCTGAACAGGGCTATCTGATCAACTGCCTGGAGTGCACCCTGATTCGGCAGCAGGGTGCTGGCCCCACCACCCAGGAGCAGGACTGGGGACTGGGCTACCTGAGCATTCTTCACCGCAGTCGCTGCGTTGGTGAGGCCGGGGCCGGCCGTCACTGCTGCCACGCCCACCGTCCCGGTCAGGTGGGCTACAGCATCAGCGGCAAAGACAGCTGTGACTTCGTGGCGGGTGTCCGCCACGCGGATGCCCAACTTCTCACAGGCCACCAGCAGTGGCGAAATGTGCCCGCCGACCAGCGTGAAAAGGAAGCACACACCGTGGGCCTTCAGCACGGCTGCCACATTCTCCCCACCATGCCGGATGCTTGCCGTGTCCACCTTGTGCATCAACTGATAGAAGAGCCCCAGGCGGTGAGCGGCGCCCAGCAAGGCGGCCACTAGCGTCCCGAAGGCCAGGAGCAGGAAAGAGGAGAAGCAGCCCCAAGTTGGGGCGGCAGCTGCCGTGGTCTCCATGAGCTGACACCTGCTTCTCAATGGGTCGGCGGGAAGCCCCGCCTCTCTTTGATATCAAGGACCCGAATCTTCGTCCTAGTGGTGAGACCACCCCACGACTACACCCCCAAGTCAGCGTGCCCCTTCTCCTGAAGCCGAACCCTCCGCTGCAGCGAGTGCCTGGACTTCAATCTGACTCCGGACCCCAGGCCCTGAGTCAAGGTCAGATCGTTTCAGGATGCTCCTCCTACCCCCGTGGCACTTTACCCTTCATCCATAGGAAATGGCGCTGGCTCCAGAGGAATTCCCCACAAGCTGCTCTTGTCCGTTTCCTGGGAACCCTGGCCACTAACCCCACCGCCATCGGAGGGACAGAGCAGTGGGGGATGGGCGGAAGAGGCGCTTCTGCAGAAGGCAGGCCTGGGCCGCCTGCCTCCAGGACCTTTCCCCACCATTTCCATCCTGTCTGCCCCCCAGGGGTCTCTGACATGACACCCCTCCTGGACCTTCATGCATGAAACTGACTTCGGGGCCATCTTCTGGATCAAGGTGTCAGATCCTAATTTGACAATGAGGGCCCCTCTTGTGGGTGGGTGGGGAAGCAATTTTTAAGCTGAGTTCCTCTGGGCCCACAGTGCCTGGCAGAGGGTGGGGGGCAAGTGGATCACCTGTGGTCACAGCCAGTCAGCCAGGCTCAGCCTCCATCTGTCCTATACGCAAAGTTATGAGCACATTTCTTCCAGACCCACCACTTCCCCCTCCACTGGGTTCCTGGCCCGGGCACCCAGTGTTGTGTACAGGTCTCTGTCTGGGGTACCTCTGGGGCACTGGACAGGGGATTGGGGACTTGCGTGGACAGTGTGGGGGGGGGCTTCCTTGGGGAAGTTTCTGACAGCTCCTGGGAAACAGGCCTGCACGCTCCTTGCACCTCTAAGCATGGACCAGGGTCATCAGTTTATACACCCTGGGAGCAGGTGAGAAGCGCACTGTGGGGCACTCCTAGACCTGCTAAAAGTCAGAACCTGCATCTTGACGACCTCAGGGGCTTCCATGCACAGCCGGGGACCCTGCACTGAGGCAGCCAGGCCAAGGCTTGGTCCCCGACAGACCACCTACCCTGCTCAGCCCTCCAACCACGCACCATGTCTCCCCCACCCATGGCTGTACTCGAGGGGTCCCGTGTGAGCTCCCCCTACTCCTGGGATAACCGCTCGTGTGTAAGGGCTCAGCTTTGTGGCAGGGTGAATGGTGCCCTCCAAAAGAGACACCCACATCCCAACTCCCCATATTTGCCAGGGGGCCTTTTTTTGGAAATGGGGTCTTTGCAGATGAAATCAAGTTAGATAAGGTTACAGTGGATTAGGTGGGCCTTATGCAGGATGATGGGTGTCTTTATAAGAAGAGGAGAGGCACACAGAGACAAGGAGGCCGTGTGAGGAGGAAGCAGAGGTTGGGGGATGTGGCCACAAACCCAGGAACACCTGGAGCCCCAGAAACTGGAAGAGGTGGGAGTGATGCTCCTCCAGAGCCCAGGTCGGGGGGCCCGGTCCTGCTGACCCTTGACTTTAGACTTCTGGCCCCCAGAACTGGGAGAGAATCAATTAGTATTGTTTTAAGCCTTCCCGCCACCCCAGTTTGTGGTCGTTGGTATCAGAAGCCCCACCTGGGACACTCAATGTTCTGTGTCCCTAAGATCCACCAATCGATCGCTACCTCATCCAGGCCAGTCTTCCCCCGGTCATCGTGGGGTGTCTTCTCAACAATAAATCTCCTGACTCGGGAGAAAGGCTCACGCTGCACACAGGGGCCCCATCTGTGTGGGGCTCGAAGCCCATGTTGCCTCGGAGCGGCTCAGCCTCACACACCTGCTGGCCCAGGGGGAGCAAAGGGGGTCACACACCTCTGAGCCCCTGTGACCTCCACACCCTGCCCAGTCATAACTGCAGACGACCGGGCCAGCAGACATTTCAGGAGGGCAGACTTGCTTATCTGCCCCCATTCCTCTTGCTTCACTGTCCTTTTGCATCCCCCTACCCCTGCTCCTGGGCTTCCCTTGGGCCTCCCTTGGGGCTCAGCGGGTAAAGAATCTGCCTGCAATGCAGGAGACCTGGGTTCGATCCCTGCGTTGCGAAGATCCCCTGGTGAAGGGAAAGGCTACCTACTCCAGTATTCTGGCCTGGAGAATTTCATTGACTGTGTAGCCCTTTGGGTCGCCAAGAGTTAGACACGACTGAGCAACTTTCGTTTCATTCATCCCTGCTCCTGGTCCAGCCTGTCGAGCTGGCCCTCATGTTTGGGTCCGGGGGACACTGGTGACATCTGGGGACATTTTCAGTTGCATTTATGAATGCTGCAAGATATTAAATGCCAACAACGCCAAGGCTGAGAAATCCCACTTTAAGACTCTTCATCTTTTGGGGGTCATTGTTTGAGGATCCAATGGAGCCCATGGATTTCTTTCTCCCTGGGGAAGCACGCATAAGCCCCAAGTTTGTTTCACAGTGGGCAAGGTCGTGTGGCTGGGCTCTCTCCGAGGCTATCTTGTTCCCCAAACCCTCTCACTTCTTGGAATCAGAGCACACCTGGGAACGAGTCATCCCGGACATCTCTCCGCTAATCGGGCTGGTGTGGACCCGCACACACCCCGCACGCTGCCTGTGCCCAGCGGCCCCTGAATAGACTCTGGTCTCGAGCAGGGGCAGGCAACAGGCTTCCTGGGGCCTGACTCATCTCAGGGGAAAGCTCGGGGTTGCAGGGGCCATGGAAAAATCGGTAATGATCTGAAGACACCACAAGAAGATGGCTCATGCTCAGCTCCAGCTTTTCGAAATCTTGAACAATTTAGTTTATGCCACGATAACAGTTTCACCTAAAAAGGGCCCAATCAGGGACTTCCCTGGTGGTCCAGCGGTTAACACTCTGCCTTCCAATGCAGGGAGTGTGGGTACAATCCCTGGTTGGGGAACTAAGATCACCGCATGCCTTGAGATGTGGCCCCAAAGTTTTTTTTAAAAAAGGTCCAATCAACCGCTGAAAAACTTTTAAGGCTACAGAACCAAATCATCACTGAAATTTGGGGTCACTGGGAGCTTGTGATTTGTATTAATAATAAGAAATCCATTTTTGGCCTTTGTGCCCTGGTCCTGGCACAGGGCTCCTAAAACTCTGGGAATTATCTAAGTGGGGAGAACAGTCAAGGTGTCTCTTGTTAGGTGAATGAGGTGACTTTTCGAAGAGTGCCTCCTTTCCAAAGAGGGGCGCTGCTTGCCAGGGTAACTAAGCACATGGTTAGACGACTGAAACTTTCGGTCCCTCCCCTGCCCCCGCCCACTATGTCTGGGAAAGCCAGAAGGGCTTCTGCTTGAAGCAATCACCAACAGCCAGTGATTTAATCAATTGTGCTTGTGTGATGACTCCTCCATAAAAACCCCCAGAGTCTGGATAGCTTCTGGGTTGATGAACACATGCAAATTTGGGGAAAGTGAGGCTCAGAGAGCGTGAAGTTCCGTGCCTCCCCCACACACACCTTGTCCTGTGTATCCCCCTCCATCTGCTGTTCCTGAGTTTATTACGTTTTACAATAAGGCTGTGATCTTCCAGGCAACATGTTTCTCTGAGTTCCATGACCATTCGACAAATTAATAGAACCCAAAGTCATTAGAATCTCTGAACAGGTAGCCACTGGGTCAGAGCGCAGGTGACAATCTGGGCTTGCAAATGATGGCTGGAGTCAGGGGAGGGTCTTGTAGGGCTGGGCCTTTAACCTGTGGGGTCTGGAACTACCCCCAGATAGGCAGTGTCCACACTGAGTTAAGTTGCAGGACCCCCAGCTGCTGTCACAGAAGTGCTGGGTGGTGCTGGGGAAACAACGCATGCATGTTGGAACTGGAAGAAGCCTCGTCACTGATTAGTACAACTCGATCTTTGCTGGTGGCCATAACCAATGTCTTTAAGCTTGATGTTTATTTCAAAGTCAGAAGTTTTAAAGAAGATATGTGTGGTGAAGGATTTAATTGGACTTGGAAAGGCTATTCTTTCTCCTTTGTGAGCATGGCCATTCCATTATCATATGAGCAATAATGACATATGACTGAATATTCACATCACCAGTGAGAATTTCCCGAGTGCCAGACTCTAAGTTAAGTCCTTTAGGATACCCCGTGATGTACTGACTTGTTTCCCAGGTGGTTCAGCAGAAAAGAACCCACCAGCCAATGTAGGAAGTGCAGGAGACCTGGGTTCAATCCCTGGGTGGGCAAGATCCCCTGGAGGAGGAAATGGCAACCCATTTCAGTATTCTTGCCTGAAAAATTCCATAGAGGATAGAGGACCTTGGTGCTACAGTCCACAGGGCTGCAAAGAGTTGGACACGAATGAGCAACTGAACATGCACACTGTCGAGCAAATACTGTTGGTATCTCTGTTGCACAAATGGTGAAACTTCATGGCTGTTGGTGTTCAGTCATCCGATTTTGTCTGATTCTTTGCCACCCCATGGACTATACACTCCAGGGAATTCTCTAGGCCAGAATACTGGAGTGGGTAGTGTTTCCCTTCTCCAGGGGATTTTTCCAACTCACCACATATTGTAAGACTAAACTTGAGAATTCTTGTTTTTTATTTCATTTCAAACAGCCTTTGGGTATCTGAAAGGACAGTGTAGGTACTTTCAAGATGTCTTCTGCAAAACAAAGCCCTTTTGGCAAATATGCTCATGATATCCAGGTAAGTGTTGCTGTTGTGTCACATCTCAGCCAGAAGGCAGATCCTAAGCTCTTCCTCTGGCAGAAACAAATTCACAAAATAAGCCAGGAAAGACAGCTGGAGAAACAAACCACACCAACAACTGGAAAAGCATTCCTCATGAGACAAAGCTAGAGAAAAACCCAACATCCTTGTGGCCCAAAAACCCTCTTGGCAATGAATGTTCAGTAAGGAAGAGATGAAACATATCAAGTTCTAAGGAGAGGAAATGCCCATGGCCAGTGTAGTTTAGAGATGGCCTGACTGCTCAGATGTAGACACACACCAATGTAAACCCTTTGCAGACAGGAGTGATGGTCATCACCATAGTGTTTACTCTGGTGACAACCTGCCCTGGGCACCACATAAGACAGCAGACCTGATGCTCTTCCTCTGCCCCCACACCATTCACTCATGAAGGCAGCTCAGGCGCTATCGTGCCCTGCCTGCCTGTCTGGCTCGTCCATGAGCTGTGACCACCTCCAGGGAAGGACTCTGCCTTCTCTTCTCTCTGCACCATGAACCTGCACACAGGGGGCCTTCAGAACCTCAGGAGATTCACCACACCCCAAGTATAGCCAGAACCCTCCCCAGGCATTAAAACGGCTGTGGAGTCACTTTGGCCCAAGCCCTGGTTACGGATCCCTGGAACCTACTACAGCCTCTACAGTGTGAATAATCAGGTCCTTTATGCACAGATTCCCGGCTGTGAGATCTGAGCTTTGGATTCATTGTCAGCTCTGTCCCTCCCGTGGCAGCCAGGTGGGCCGTGATATAAACAAAGGAGCTCATGAGCTGAGTTTCAAGGGAGGCATTGAAAGGACAGCGATGGATGGAACCTGTTACAAACTGAGGGAGGGTCCCTACATGTCTCAGAAGAGGCCTCTGGTGTGCAGGTGTGGAGGAGGGCCCCCACACTGCAAAGGAAAGAGAGGTACTCAGGGGCAAAGGCTCGTGGCCTCTCCTGTAGCAGCTCCAGTTGGTAGCTCGTGCACAGTGGACAGCCAATGTGGTCACATGAGTGTGACTCTTATTCCCTCACAAAGCAAGAGAAAGGGGGCAGGGTGTGGGAGTACCTGGAGGGTGTGGTGGGGTGGATGAAGGGAGGTGTCCTTCCTCTCTTCAGTGCAAATTGCTTTTGTGAGTCTCAGAGCTGCCAGAAGGCAGTCAGCAAATCAGGTCCCCACAGTATCCAGTGTGGGCTGGGTGCCTTAGCCCCTGTCAAGCCACACCATATGGCTTCCCTGAGTTCTAGCAGCAGGATCTGGGGATTTTGTCTAGGTACACACTTCCTTGCTGTAGCTGTGTTACCTGTTACCCCCTTCTTGGAGCCCCAGTTTTGTCCTCTAGAAAAAAGACATCGATTGCTACCTTAGCAGGTTGCTACCTTAATCCTGTGAAGACTAATTAGGGTAATCCTACAATTAATAGCTCGCCTTAAGAGATATCAGTGAATAGCTGGCCTTAAGAGATACTGGGCTTCCCTGATAGCTCAGCTGGTAAAGACTCCTCCTGCCATGCAGGAGTCCCCGGTCTGATTCCTGGGTTGGGAATCCTGATCCACTGCAGAAGGGACAGGCTACCCACTCCCGTATTCTGGCTTTTCTTGTGGCTCAGCTGGTAAGAATCTGCCTGCAATGTGGGAGACCTGGGTTCAATCCCTGGACTGGGAAGATCCCCTGGAGAAGGGAAAGGCTACCCACGCCAGTATTCTGGCCTGGAGAATTCCATGAACTCTATAGCCTATGGGGTCACAAGAATCTTCCACGAATGAGGGACTTGCACTTCACTTTCAAGACATATGACCTGAATCCAGATTAAACTGGAGTCTCCAAGTGTCATCTGGCATTTCTTCTCTGAAGCCAGCCAAAACCCACACAGTTGCATTTCCAGGGTCTCCACTTAGCCAGCTGGACAGAAAACCCAGCGTGGTTCAAACAAGCTGACAGACAAGCAGGAGAGGACTCACAGGCAGAAGGCTTCCCTCCGGTTTCAGGTGGAGCTCCGGGACCACAGCAGGAACCGGCGCTCTCAACCGCTGGGCTCAGCAGCGGCCTCATTCTCAGGCCAGCAGCTCTACCCTGATGGGCTCAGGAAGGCCACCAACCGCCCCAGGCTGACCTCACGCCCCTCCCACTGCTGTAGCCTGACCTCACCCAGCCCCACCCCTTCTGGCAGAAGGCCAGCTCCTCTTCCCTTGATTCCAGCGTGAGGCCCGGCCCTGGGCCCCGATTGGTCATCGCACCAGTCCTGAGCCAATCACGGTGGCCAGGGGGGAGAGAACACACCGATTGGCCAGGGCCAGGTCATGGGCCCATACTCTCCAGGACACGTGTGAGCTGCTCCCCCTGTGTCCGCGGTGGAGACAATGCGATACCCCCAGAGCAGAGCTGAGAGTCCAGTCACTGTGTCCATGTGCTCAGTGTCCTGGGACGTGCCTGCTCATCCTCTCTACACACCACTTTGTCCTCTGCAGGCACAATACTCATGACACACCTCTAACCTTCCCAAGTGCTGTTTCACGCACCCACATTCAAGGGAGCAGGTCCTCCTGTTGGAAGATAGGTTTGGAGATCCTCTCTTAACCTCTGGCCTTGTTTCTTCTGTCATGGTAGAATAATTTATTCATTCTAAAAACCCCCACAAGCACCACCACAGGCTGCTTTGCGTATTCAGGATTCTTAGCTGTTGTGAGTGGAGGACATGGCCCACGGGCCTCCCAAAGGGAATGAATTTTGTCCAAGGAAGCACCTGAGAGGCTAAATCAGTGAATCACTTTGCTGTACACCTTAAACAAACAAATTATTGTAAATCAACAATATCTCAACTTAAAGAAAAGATATTCCTTCATCAAAAATTGTTCGAAATTTTGTAAAATTTTTCTTTCAATTGTTGGTTCTTCAGTTCAGTTCAGTCACCCAGTCGTGTCCGACTCTTTGCGACCCCATGAATCACAGCACGCCAGGCCTCCCTGTCCATCACCATCTCCCGGAGTTCACTCAAACTCACATCCATCGAGTCCATGATGCCATCCAGCCATCTCATCCTCTGTCATCCCATTCTCTTCCTGCCCCCAATCCCTCCCAGCATCAGGGTCTTTTCTAATGCGTCAACTCTTTGCATGAGGTGGCCAAAGTACTGGAGTTTCAGCTTTAGCATCATTCCTTCCAAAGAACACCCAGGGCTGATCTCCTTCAGAATGGACTGGTTGGATCTCCTTGCAGTCCAAGGGACTCTCAAGAGTCTTCTCCAACACCACAGTTCAAAAGCATCAATTCTTCGGCACTCAACTTTCTTTCCAGTCCAACTCTCACATCCATACATGACCACTAGAAAAACCATAGCCTTGACTAGACGAACTTTGTTGGCTAAGTAACGTCTCTGCTTTTCAATATGCTATCTGCTGCTGCTGCTGCTGCTAAGTCGCTTCAGTCGTGTCCGACTCTGTGCGACCCCATAGATGGCAGCCCACCAGGCTCCCCAGTTCCTGGGATTCTCCAGGCAAGAACACTGGAGTGGGTTGCCATTTCTTTCTCCAATGCATGAACGTGAAAAGTGAAAGTGAATTCGCTCAGTCATGTCCAACTCTTAGCAACCCCAAGGACTGCAGCCTACCAGGCTCCTCCATCCATGGGATTTTCCAGGCAAGAGTACTGGAGTTGGGTGCCATTGCCTTCTCCAATATACTATCTAGGTTGGTCATAACTTTTCTTCCAAGGAGTAAGCGTCTTTTAATTTCATGGCTGCAATCACCATCTGCAGTGATTTTGGAGCCCCCAAAAATAAAGTCTGACACTGTTTCCCCATCTATTTCCCATCAAGTAATGGGACCAGATGCCATGTTGGTTCTTAGTATGTGTCTAATTGGTTTGGTGGTGTTTTGTGAGGTAGGGATCCAACTTACTTTTCCATATGGATACCAAATTGTCCCAATGGGACGATTCCTTTGTCCTTTCTCCTGGAAATGTCCTTTCTGGGCTTACATATTAAGAAGCTTTTTTTTAAATGCCAAGTATCAAGAACTTCAGAATTTTTTTAATTTGTAGAGCACCCCAGAGGCATGTTTCCATTTCTGTGTCTTCTCTTTGCATTTCACCATTGCCAGTTTCTAGTATACACAAGTACCCTCAGAGGGTTCTCTGTAGTGAACCGTGTATGTTTCTGTGAGAACAGAGGATGTGAGCATGGAGGAGGGTCTGAGTCCATAGTGACCATGTAACTAGGCTCAGCAACCCCAATATTAAGTCTGGCTGAGACTTCCTAAGGCAAGGTCTGTGTTTCTTCCTCTCGGTGTCTGGATACGGAAAACGATGTTGGTGGATTGGGACTTGGGTCTCTGGGTCCAGCAGTGTAGAGATATACGCATAGCCTGCTTTTCCATTATATTTTCCTCCTGTGGGCTCTGCTGAGATGGTGTGGAGATATTTCTGCTAAAGGCTTGAGAGGTAGTCAATCCTTCTGCTTCTCATCCCCTGCCTCATCTGTACTTCTGTCATTTTTTTTTTTATATAGCTAATTTTCAATGTTGTTAGTCCTTGTGTCATTCTGACACTCAGGCACCTGTAGTTTAATAGACCTCCAGCTCCTGAGAGCTTTTTGCCTGGTGGAGACATGGAGAACTCAGGGAGCAGCACCACATCACACTGGAGCCTGGACCAGAGAGAAGGTTCTTGCCAGGAAGGCTCCATCCCTGCTGTGGGGGGTTCGGAGTTATCACTTCTGATTGTGCATCCACCGGGCCCTCGGTGCAGGCCCCACTCTGAGATCTGGAAAGGAGGTGGCTTCCCTCATTGACACAGAACTAGTACTTTTTGTACTCGTCCTTGTCCAGTCCCGTTTGGTTCCCAGGCTCTACCCTTAACCCTCACCCACCGGATCAGGAGAGCCCCATTCTAGAGGAGTTTCATACAAGGAGAGGCTCCTGGAGACACTCTAACCCCCAGGCCTAAATAAGCATCTCCTTGGAGTTTCACAGCCCTGGAAGGAGATACTGGGTTTGTGTCCATTTTACAGTTGAATATGTTGAGCCTCAGATCATGGTGCAGTTTGCCCTGGGTCACTCTGCAGGTCAGTAGGTGAGCTGGGATTTGAACCCAGACTCTATGTCTTGGAGCCCATAACTGTACAGGTGTTTCTGCCCCTCGGTTAAATTTATTTCAGGTATTTTTTTTTTTTTTGGATGCATTTGTATATGGGACTGTTTTGTTCTCTCTCTGATGGTTCATATCTTGCTATATTGCTGAGTTTACTAGTTTTAATAGTTGTTACTGGTGGAGTTTTTAGGGTTTCATATAAATCCTGTCGTAATCGAATAGTGACAGTGTAACTTCATCTGCTCCAATGGGGATGCCTTTAATTTCCTTTTCTCGCCTAGTTACTCTGGGTAGGACACTTCCACTACTATGTTGAACAAGACTGGGGAGAGTGGACATCCTTGTTCTTTCCTAATCTTTTAGGAAAATCCCTGTTGGCTCAGATGGTAAAGCGTCTGCCTACAATGTGGGAGACCCAGGTTCGATCCCTGGGTTGGGAAGATCCCCTGGAGAAGGAAGTGGCAACCCACTCCAGTACTCTTGCCTGGAAAATCCCTGGTAGGGGGGTCGCCAAGAGTCGGGCACAACCGACGGACTTCACTTTCACTTTTCACCTCTTTGCCACTGAGCTGGATGTTAGCTGTGGGCTTGTCTTATATACCCTTTAGTATGTTCTATGTATAACCACTGTATTGAGAGATTGTATCAAAATTGATGTTACCCTTTGTCGAAAGCTTTTTCTGCAATTATTGCGAAGATCATGTGATTTTATTCTTAATTTTGCTCATATTGTGTATCACAGTGATTGATGTACAGATAATAAATCATGCTTGAAGGCACGGAATGACTTACATTTGATCATAGTGTATGATTCTTTTAATATATTCATCAATTTGGTTTGCTAATATTCTTTTGAGGATTTTTACATCCATGTCCACCAGGGTCAGGGTTCTCTGGTGGTTCATATAGTAAAGAATCTGCCTGCAATCCAGGAGACCTGGATTTGACCCCTAGGCCAGGAAGATCCCCTCAAGAAAGGAATGGCTACCCACTCCAATATTCTTGCCTGGAAAATTCTCTGGACAATGGACCTGGTGGGCTACAGTCCATGGGTCACAAATAACTGGACATGACTGAGTGATTCACACTTACAAGACTGCTTCTTGACATTCTTAATATCTAAATTTAAGATTTTATCTCAGTCAAAAATTACAGTCAAAGGCAAAATGTCAAAAGTCCAAGAGTCCTTAGAAATAAATGACAATAAGGCATAACAGATGAAAGCAAGAAGGACTCCACATAATTTACTTTTCATAAGAATTTTAGATCTTCAGAGGAATTCTCATTAAGCTGAATTAAAATGCAAGCTTTAGTTTACAATGGAAACCTTTTTTGGTATTACGTTTCTATGTGGAGACTGAAATTTCATTATTTATGTATGATATCTTAAACAATACTTTGTGGCTATTAAAATCATATTTTCAAAACCTTTAATGACATTTCTAAGCACTTATAGTGGAAAAATAACTAGGAATAGAAGATGATCCCATATAGCTTTAGATGACAGTACAGATGTGTTGAATGATAGTTTTCAGATTGTATTTATTTTTAATCAAAGAATAACTACTTTACAATGTTTGGTTGGTTTTCCTCATACAACAACACAAATAAGCCATAAGGATATTATCCACTCTTTGGTGAGCCTGCCTCCCACTTCCCGCTATCCCACCCTCTAGATCGTCACAGAGCTCCATGCTGGGCTCCCTGTATTATATAGCAACTTCCCACTAGCTAGCTATTTTGCATATGGTAGTGCCTATGTTTCAATGCTACTCTCTCAATTCGTCCCACCCTCTCCTTCTCCAGCTGAGTTCACGAGTCCTTCCTCTACATCTGTGTATCTATTCAGTTCAGTTGAGTTCATTTCACTGGCTCAGTGGTGTCTGACTCTATGCAACCCCATGAACCACAGCACGCCAGACCTCCCTGTCCATCACTAACTCCGGGAGTTTACCCAAACTCATGTCCATTGAGTTGGTGATGCCATCTAACCATCTCATCCTCTGTCATCCCCTTCTCCTACCTTTAATCTTTCCCAACATCAGGGTCTTTTCAAATGAGTCAGCTCTTCGAATCACATGGCCAAAATATTGGAGTTTCAGTTTCAACATCAGTCCTTCACACCCAGGACTGATTTCCTTTAGGATGGACTGGTTGGATCTCTTGCAGTTCAAGGGACTCTCAAGAGTCTTCTCCAACACCACAGTTCAAAAGCATCAATTCTGTGCTCAGCTTCTTTTTATAGTCCGACTCTTACATTCATACATGACTACTAGAAAAACCATAGCCTTGACTAGACAGACCTTTGTTGGCAAAGGAATGTCTCTGCTTTTTTAATATGCTGTCTAGGTTGGTCATAACTTTCCTTCCAAGGAGTAAGCGTCTTTTAATTTCATTCCTGCAATCATCATCTGCAAGGAAAGATATAAGCATCTGAATGCAGAGTTCCAAAGAATAGCAAGGAGAGAATCACTGAACGTCTAAGTAATATCAATGTATCATACATAAGTTTATCTGATCTTAAACAAATAGTCTCATGATGACAAATTTTAATTTTTATTTGGGGTTATAGGGTTAAATATAATTATTTTGTTTGGCTTAGTGATATTTTTATTTCTTTCTAAAATTTTTAAAAATTGAAATATATTGATTAATATTTTTTCAAGTCTATAACAAAATAATTCAGTTATGTGTGTGTGTATTCTTTTTCAGATTCTTTTCCAAAGTAGGTTATGATAAGATATTGAATATATTTCCCCATGTTTATAGTAAGTCCTATTTATTTATCTGTTTTGTATGTAGTATTAGGTAATTGGGTATCTATTAACCTCAGGCTTCTCTGGTGGCTCAATGGTGAAGAATTTGCCTGACAATGCAGGAGGCACAGGTTCTATCACTGGGTTGAGAAGATCCCCTAGAAAAGGAAATGGCAACTCATTCCAGTATTATTGCCAGGGAAATCCTACAGACAGAGGAGTCTGGGGGGCTATATAGTCTATGGGGTTGCAAAAGAGTCAGACACAACTTAGTAACTAAATAACAAGAGCAATCAATTAGTCTCAATTTCTCAATTTATCCATCATCCTCCTTTCTTTTTTGGTAATGAGAAGCTTGTTTTCTGTATCTGTGAGTCTATTTTGTAAATAAATTCATTTTTATCATTTTTTGTAGACTCCACAAATTGATAGTATCATCTATTTGTCTTTCTCTAATTTACTTCACCTAGTATAATTATTTCTAGGCCCAGCCTAGCAATAATTGCCTAGAAATAAATAAGCTGCAAATTACATTGTTTTATCCTTTTTATAGTTGAGTAACACTACAGTGTATATGTATTCCACATCTTCTTTATTCATTCATCTCTCAGTGGACACTTAGGCTGCTTCCATGTCTTGCCTGTTGTAAATATTGCTGTTATGAACATTGCGGTGCATGTATTTTTTTGAATTAGCATTTTCTCTGTATATATGCCCAGGAGTAGATTTCAGTATTCTATGGCAACTCTATTATTAGTTTTTTAAAGAACGTCCATACTGTTTCCATTGTGGTTGTACCAATCTGCATCTTCACAAACAATGTAGGAGAGTTCACTTTTCTCCACACCTTCTCCAGCATTTATTATTTGTAGACCTATTGATGATGGCCATTCTGATCAGTGTGAGGTGGTACTTCAGTGTAAATATAACTTAAACACTAAATTAGCATACTGGTGAGTATTCAAAATTATGTACTGCAATATACAAATGGATGTGAAGAGTCGGATATAAAGAAGGCTGAGCACTGAAGACTTGATGCTTTTGAACTGTGGTGTTAGAGAAGACTCTTGAGAGTCCCTTGGACTGCAAGGAGATCAAACCAGTCAATCCTAAAGGAAATTAATCATGAATATTCGTTGGAAGGACTGATGCTGAGGCTGAAACTCCAATACTTTGGCCACCCAATGCAAAGACCAACTCATTAGGAAAGACCCTGAGGCGGGGAAAGATTGACGGCAGAAGGAGAAGGGGATGACAATGGATGAGATGGTTGGATGGCAACACTGATTCAATGGATGGCATTACTCAATAGTGTGCAGCAGTCCATGGGGTCGCAAACAGTTGAACACGACTGAGCAACTGAATAACAACAACTGATATAACAACAACAACAATATGCAAATGTAATTACTTTACTAGATTTTTTAGCTAATTTATTATTAGCCTCTGTGTAACGCTGAGTTGTGTCCCTTCAAAACTCTCATGTTGAAGGGACCTAGCCTAGCCACCCATCCCCTACTCCCACACATACCTAGTACCTAAGAATGCATCTATATTTGAAGATATGACCTTTAGAAGATGGTTAAATTGAAATGAAGCTGTTATTGTAGGCCCTTATACAATCTGATTTGTGTCATTATAAGAAAAGAAAATTTGAATGCACATAGTGAGAAGGTGACACTCTAGAAGCCAAGCAGAGGCCTCAGAGGACTTTAAACCTACTAACATCCTAATCTTGGACTTCTAGCTTCCAAAATTATGACCTGATAAATTTATGTTGTTTAAGCCACCCAGTCCCTGATGTTTCATTATGGCAGAGTTAGCAAAGTAGTATGAACTTTTTTTTAGCATAACTAAATGGAATAGAAATAATTACATATTCTCTAAATGTGTGGCTGTGTTTTAAATGTGTGGATATGTTTCTGTATGCAGATATATGTGTGTGTGTAATGTGAACATTTATATACAGATATAAAATATCTGCAGAAATATATCCTGACTAGAAGTAGAGTGGGTGAGTTCCAGTCAAGAAAAAAAATAGAGAGTTTAGTGGGCATGTTGTTAGTCTTCAGATGCTGACTTTTTTTTTTTTTTTTTTTTTTGGTAAATTCACAAGAAGAGAAAAGGTGTTTCAGTGAAACTACTAGCTGTTGCTGTTGTTGTTCAGTTGCCCAGTAGTGTCTGACTCTTGTGACCCCATGGACTGCTGCACACCAGGCTCCCCTGTGCTTCAGTATCTCCTGAGCTTGTTCAAACTCATGTCCATCGAGTCAGTGATGCCATCCAACCATCTCATCCTCTGTCGTTCCCTTCTCCTCCTGCCTTCAATCTTTCCCAACATCAGGGTCTTTTCTAATGAGTCTACTCTTCGCATCAGGTGGCCAAAATATTGGAGCTTCAGCATCAGCCCTTCCAATGAATATTCAAAAACTATTAGTACTCTGTTTAATCCTGTTATTCCAGACACCTGGTATAAATACAATGGTATAAATGAACTCATTAGCACTTAGAGAGAAAAAAAAAGACATGAAATCTGTGCTATAAATGTTACAATAATGAAAGCCTATTAAATGGGTGTAAAATATTGAAATATGTGAAATATCTTATTATATAAACCACAATATACAAAGAATTAAAATGTATACTTAGAAATTTTCATAGCATTTGTAATCCCTCTCTGGACCAGATAGCTAAATGTACAAAACTTATTTGTTTTTTGTCATGGAATCATTAATGATATCTGTAGGTTTTTTTAATGGCTTGGACTCAAGTTGAGGACTGCCCATTGGTAAAGAAGAAAGAGATAGAAGATGCACTGGGATTAATTTTAGGACATGTTAGCAAATTATAACAAAGATTTATCTAGTTTGTCCAAAGAGCAACAACCTCAGATAGTTAGATTGGAGTCAATGGACTGATCAATAAGTATCTGATAATAATACTTGAAAGCAATGATTTATGACTATTGGAGCAATAATAGAAAGGTGAAAGAATGGAGGTATCAGAAGTATATATAAATAAAAGCTAACACAGTGATGAGGCTTAAGTTAATGACTAATTCCAACTTGTCATATTCACTCATCTGCCTTCCTTCAAAGACTAAACTTTCACTGTCTTCACAAGGTCAGAGAGAATCTGATCTATGGATGAGGAAGTAGAACTTAACCAAGCCCCTAAAACTCTATTTCTATATGGAGCCTTCCTAAAGTAAAGTTTGCATTCCTTTTAAAATTTTCTGTTATCTGGCCTTGGGTTTATTATCTCCAGTAAGTACTTTTCTGAAACTGACTTCACCAGACATCTTTAAGCCTATGATTATAACTTCACTTTGTGAAGACCTCTTAAGTCTTCTGATACCATTATAGGTATCCCTATAATGTATAGGTATCACTATAAAATCACCTGATTTTAATCAACTTCCATAGTACACATACTAGATAATGGTGGATTGCTCGTTATTTTATTGCCTATGACTTGTCATTCAGTTGCTAAGTCATATCCGATTCTTTGAGACCCCATGGGCTGCAGTACACCATGCTTCCCTGTCCTTCACCATATCCTGAAATTTGCTCAAACTCGTCCATTGAGTCAGTGATGCCATCCAACCATCTCATCCTCTGACGTCCCCTTCTCCTCCTGCCCCCAATCTTTCCCAGCATTAGGGTTTTCCAATGAGCTGGCTCTTCACATCTAGTGGTGAAAGTATTAGACCTTCAGCTTCAGCGTCAGTTCTTCCAATGAATATTCAGTATTAATTTCCTTTAGGATTGACTGGTTTGATCTCCTTGCTGTCCAAGGGACTCTCAAGAATCTTCTCCAGCATCACAATTGGACAGCATCAACTTTTTGATGCTTACCCTTCTTTATTGTCCAAGTCTTACATAATGACTACTGGGAAAAAAAAAACCCATAACTTTGACCATATAGACCATGGTCGGCAAAATAATTTCTCTGTTTTTAATATATTGTCTAGGTTTCATAACTTTTCTTCCAAGAAGTAAGAATCTTTTAATTTCATGGCTGCAGTCACTATCCATTGTGATTTTGGAGCCCAAGAAAATAAAATCTGTCAGTTTCCAGTTTTTCCTCATCTACTTGCCATGAATTGACGGGACCAAATGCCCGATCTTAGTTTTTTGGATATTGAGTTCTAAGCCAAATTTTTCCTATGACTAGTATTTCATAGCTGGTTATTTTAAACATTATTTTAATACATATTTAATACATTTAATATTAGGATGGTGTTACCATTATTTATTTCTCTTTAAATACAATAAAAAGAGGAAATTGGAAGTCAAGGCTAATGGTTTCTTCCATATAAGAACATGACCTCTCTGTGCTTTGGAAGATGGACACTAAATATCTACATTATGAAGCTGTGACAATCAGATGAGAAAATAAAAACCAGCAACCAATTGCTAGTAATTTTTATTATCAAAGGCAAGGGAAGAAAGAGAGCCTCTCAGGACTTTAATGAGCATTTGTTTAAGAGATGAAGGTAAAATGGTTTGATGAAGCTTGTTTGTCAAAAATCTTATCATACTGGGCTTTTGTCTGTAGAAAGAGCAGGTCAGTGAATATTTTCTCATACTCTTGTGAGGTGATCAGGCTAAGATGTTAGGTTTAGAAAGACTGGTCTTTCGACAGTATAGAGGATCAATTGAGAATGGGGCAAATGAGTTAGAGGACCATGGGGACAGTGTACATAGAGGCAGTGAAAAGATAGGATGAATATGGGAATCTCATGGTTACAGTATTGGATTTGAGGATCTTTCAGGCAATGGCACCCCACTCCAGGACTCTTGCCTGGAAAATCCCATGGAAGGAGGAGCCTGGTAGGCTGCAGTCCATGGGGTCGCTAAGAGTCAGACAGGACTGAGTGACTTCACTTTCACTTTTCACTTTCCTGCATTGGAGATGGAAATGGCACCCCACTCCAGTGTTCTTGCCTGGAGAATCCCAGGGTCGGGGGAGCCTCGTGGGCTGCCGTCTCTGGCATCGCACAGAGTCGGACATGACTGAAACGACTTAGCAGCAGCAGCAGCAGCATGTATGGATAGTCATCAACAATGATTCTACTAGTATAAGTAAAGAACCCCATGAACCGCAGTACGCCAGGCCTTCCTATCCACCACCAACTCCCAGAGTCCACCCAAACCCATGTCTATTGTGTCTGTGATGCTATCCAACCATTTCATCCTCCGTTGTCCCCTTCTCCACCCACCTTCAATCTTTCCCAGCATGAGAGTCTTTTCAAATGAGTCAACTCTCTGCATCAGGTGGCCAAAGTATTGGAGTTTCAGCTTCAACATCAGTCCCTCCAATGATCACCCAGGACTGATATCCTTTATCATGGACTGGTTGGATCTCCTTGCAGTCCAAGGGACTCTCAACAGTCTTCTCCAACACCACAGTTCAAAAACATCAATTCTTCTAGATTCTGAATAAAACTGATATCATACAGTATTTGTCCTTCTCTGTCTGGCTTACTTTACTTAGTATAACAATCTATATGTCCATCCATGTTGCTGCACATGTAGTTATTCTATTCTTTTTAAGAGCTGAGTAATATTCCTTTCTGTATGTATATCACCTCCTTATCCACTCACCTGTCAATGAACACTTAGGTTGCTTCCATGTCTTGGCTACATAGTCAGTTTTTGATCTTTATTCTGGCTAGATTCTAAATTCAGCTCCTTTGAATTTACTTGTGATTTCAATTAGATTGAGCAGCACCTGTTACTTTATTTCATGTCTATGCCTTTCACTCTGGCAGCTCTAGGAATATTAGCATAAAATATCCCCAAATCTTTCCTCCTCTCTTTGCTGTCTGTCTCTCTCCACTCTATCTCTCTCCTCTTTGTCTCTCTCTATTTACCTTTCTTTCTCAGCTTTACTCCATTGCAACCCATTCTAGAATATACTGAAATATTTGTTTAATATTTCATTAATTAAGCCGGCATCACCAACTTGATGGACATGAGTTTGAGCAAGCTCTGGGAGTTGATACTGGACAGGGAAGCCCGGTGTGCTGCAGTCCATGGGGGTTGCAAAGAGTCAGACACGACTGAGTGACTGAACTGAAGTGATTTGTTTTCTGATGGGGAAAACAGAAAGGTGGGGAGGATTAGATTTCTGCTTCTGACCAAGAAGAAACAGGGACTGCATTTTGCCCTTCTACCTGAAGCAATAAAAATAAAACAGAAATAAGTGTGAAAAATAACTTTTAAGATATTGAACATCAAACAACATAGGACAGTGATCCCTGAGACATGAGGAACAAATGAAGTGAACCCTTTAATTTTCCCAGCTTACTTCCCTGAATGATGAATTTCCAGGTAATAAGACAGGGAGAGGGAACCCATCGGGAAAGGATTTGAGGATGGAATTGAGAGGCCAGGGAGAACAAGGCAGCTAGTTTTCAAGTCCAAATCCAGAGAGGAGGAAGCTACAGGAAAAAGAGCTAGAGCTCTAAAGGGACACCGCTCTGCTTTCAGCTGAGTACTGATCAGTGAAGGTGTATGAAGAAACTAAGCAGGACCTGGGAAAGGATCATCCAGGAGAACTGGAGGGAATGATTTTCAAGCTCACGCAAGGCTGAGAATAAAATCAACACATTGCACACTGTAAAATTCACCTTGTATAACCTAAATGGACACACCTTTTAGTTGTTAATAATATTTTAATAAAACAACATGAAAGAAAGAAAGTAGGTTTTTAAAGCGGCAAACAGGACACTGATAGAATTACTAGACATGATATTAAGAAGTTATTCTGACTGTATTTAATATAGTCAAGAAGGCTGAGAAAAAATCATGTCATTTGAGATACAGAAAATTATATTTAGAGATATATATTTATAAATAAATATATGTATTTATAAGTATAAAATTATATTTAGAGATATTTTAAAAATACAAATTCTAAGACCTAGTAATGAAGTGTATCTAATATGAATCTATCTAGTATACTTTGGATGGAATTAAAAATAATTGGACCCTGCAGAAGGAAAGATTAGTGAACAAGGAATCAGAGAAATAGTAACACTTTAAAATAAAACAAAGAGAAAAGGAATGAAAATGAGTGAACAGACCATTAACTGTGTGAGACAGCTTTAAGTGATATGGTATACATATAACTGGAGTCCAAGAAAGAAAAAGCAGTAGTAAATGCAAAATGCATTGAAATAAAATGTATTTTAAGTTAATACAAAATGCAAAACAAAAATAATATTTAAATAATGTATAGAAACTTTCTAAACTTGATGAAAGCAATAAATACACAGACAAAAGAATCTCAGTAGCCAAAATAATGAGAAACAGAAAGAAAACCACACCGAGGTTCAGCAACAAACTGCTTAAAAATCAGAAAAGAGGTACCTTATTTTCATAAGAGAGAGGTTTGTTTTCACTGCAAGCCTGAGATAATAAAGAAACCACAACATTAAAGTACTGAAAGAAAAAGAGTCACTATAGTATTCTATAAACCCGTAGAAAGAGAAGCAATGCCAAGGAATGTTCGAATACCACAGAATTGCATTCATTTCACAAGCTAGCAAAGTAATACTCAAAATTCGCCAAGCTAGGCTTTAACAGTCCATGAACTGAGAACTTCCAGATGATCAAGTTGGATTTAGAAAAGGTAGAGGTACCAGAGATAAAATTGTCAACAATCCGTTGGCTCACAGAAAAAGCAAGAGAATTCCAGAAAAACAAAAAACAAAAAAGCCATCTACTTCTGCTTTATTGACTATGCCAAAGCCTTTGACTGTGTGGATCACAACAAACTATGGAAAATTCTTAACAAGTTGGGAATACCAGACCACCTAACGTGCCTCCTGAGAAATCTGTATGCAGGTTAAGAAGGAACAGGTAGAACTGGATTTGGAACTACAGACTGGTTCCAAATTGGGAAAGGAATACATCAAGGCTGTATATTGTCACCCTGCTTATTAAACTTAAATGAAGAGTACATCATGAGAAACGCTGGCTGGAGGAAGCACAAGCTGGAATCAAGATTGCCAGGAGAAATATCAATAACCTCAGATATGCAGGTGACACTACCCTTGTGGCATAAAATGAAGAGGAGCTAAAGAACCTCTTGATGAAAGTGAAAGAGGAGAGTGAAAGGCAGGCTTAAAACCCAACATTCCAAAAATTAAGATCATGGCAGGTAATCCCTTCACTTCATGACAAATAGATGGGGAAACAATGAGAATAGTGACAGACTTTACATTCTTGGGCTCCAAAATCACTGCAGATGGTGACTGTAGCCATGAAATTAAATACACTTGCTCCTTGGAAGAAAAGCAATGACCAATCTAGATAGCATATTAAAAAGCAGAGACATTACTTTCCCAACAATGGTCTGTCTAGTCAAAGCTTATGGATTTTCCGGTAGTCATGTATGGATGTGAAAGTTGGACCATAAGGAAAGCTGAGCGCTGAAGAATTGATGCTTTTGAACTGTGGTGTTGAAGACTCTTGAGACTTCCTTGGACAGCAGGGAGAACCAACCAGTCAATCCTAAATGAGATCAGTCCTGAATATTCACTGGATGGACTGATGCTGAAGCTGAAACTCCAATACATTGGTCACTTGATTTGGCACCTTTTTCTTTGGAAAAGACCATGATGCTGGGAAAGATTGAAGGCAGGAAGAGAAGGGGACAACAGAGGATGATACGGTTGGATGGCATCCCTGACTCAATGGACACCGGTTTGGGTGGACTCCGGGAGTTGGTAATGGACAGGGAAACCTGGTGTGCCACCGTCCATGGGCTTGCAAAGATCGGACATGCACTGACTGAACTGAACTGATAGTATTCTATACCCAATGTACATAGATTTCAAAGTTAACATTTTTTCATTTATCATTCTTAGAATCAGCACTGGTTCCATTTTAGTGGAAAATTGAATTTAGTAATCAAGGTCTGGCAATAGATTTACGATTACTATTAGCATATCACTGCTCCCAGGTGTTCTCAGTGGTCACAAGTGGGGAATAAATGTGCTTTTATATGCACCTATGTACATGTAAATATACACACTTTTACAAATATTTGCATCCATATTTTGCTGTTGTTCAGTCGCTCAGTCATGTCTGACTCTTTGCAACCCAATGGACTGTGGCCCACCAGGCTTTCCTGTGTTTCACTAACTCCAGGAGTTTGCTCAAACTCAGGTCCATTGAGTTGAGGATGCCATCCAATCATCTCATCCTCTGCCACCCTCTTCTCCTCCTGCTCTAAATATTTCCCAGCATCAGGGTCTTTTCCAGTGAGTCGGTTCTTTGCATCAGGTGACCATAGTATTGGAGCTCCAGCTTCAGCATCAATTCTTCCAATGAATAGTCAGGGTTGGTTTCCTTTAGGATTGACTGATTTGATCTCCTTGCTGTCCAAGGAACTCTCAAGAGTCTTCTTCAGCACCACAATTTGAAAGCATCAGCTCTTTGGTGCTCAGCCTTTTTTATGGTCCAACTTTCACATCTGTATGTGACTACTGGAAAAACCACAGCTTTGACTATCTGGCCTTTCTTGGCAAAGTGATGTTTCTGCTTTTCAATATGCTGTCTAGGAGCTGACTGTGGCTTGGATCATGAACTCCTTATCGCCAAATTCATACTGAAATTGAAGAAAATGGAGAAAACCACTAGACCTTTCAGGTATGACCTAAATCAAATCCCATGACTATACAGTGGAAGTAAGAAATAAATTTAAGGGACTAGATCTGTTCAACAGAGTGCCTGATGAACTATGAATGGAGGTTTGTGACACTGTACAGGAGACAGGAATCAAGACTCTCCCCAAGAAAAAGAAATGCAAAAAAGCAAAATGGCTGTCTGGGGAGGCCTTACAAATAGCTGTGAAAGAAGAGAAGCCAAAAGCAAAGGAGGAAAGGAAAGATATACCCATTTGAATGCAGAGTTTCAATGAATAGCAATGAGAGATACGAAATCCTTCCCCAGTGATCAATGCAAAGAAATAGAGGAAAACAACAGAATGGGAAAGACTAGAGATCACTTTAAGAACATTAGAGATACCAAGGGAACATTTCATGCAAAGATGGGCTCAATAAAGGACAGAAATGGTAGTGACCTAAGTGAAGAAGAAGATATTAAGAAAAGGTGGCAAGAATAAACAGAAGAACTGTACAAAAAAACTTCATGACAATGATCACACAATGGTGTGATCACTCACCTAGAGCCAGACATCCTGGAATGTGAAGTGAAGTGGGCATTAGGAAGCATCACTACGAACAAAGCTAGTGGAGGGGATGGAATTCAGGCTAAGCTTTTTCAAATCCTGAAAGATGATGCTGTGAAAGTGCTGCACTCAATATGCCAGCAAATTTGGAAAACTCAGCAGTGGCCACAGGACTGGAAAAGGTTAGTTTTCATTCTAATCCCAAAGAAAGGCAATTCCAAAGAATGCTCAAACTACTACACACAATTGTACTCATCTCACATGCTATTGAAGTAATGCTTAAAATTCTCCAAGCCAGGCTTCAGCAGAACGTGAACCGTGAACTTTTAGATGTTCTAGCTGGTTTTAGAAAAGGCAGAGGAACCAGAGATCAAATGGCCAACATCCATTGGATCATGGAAAAAGCAAGAGAGTTCCAGAAAAACATCTATTTCTGCTTTATTGACTATGCCAAAGCCTTTGACTGTGTGGATCACAATAAACTGTGGAAAATTCTGAAAGAGATGGGAATACCAGACCACGTGACCTGCCTCTTGAGAAACCTATATGCAGGTCAGGAAGCAACAGTTAGAATTGGACAAGGAACAACAGACTGGTTCCATATAGGAAAAGGAGTATGTCAAGGTTGTATATTGTCACCCTGTTTATTTAACTTATATGCAGAGTACATCATGAGAAATGCTGGGCTGGAGGAAGCACAAGCTGGAATCAAGATTGCTGGGAGAAATATCAATAACCTTAGACATGCAGATGACAGGACCCTTATGTCAGAAAGTGAAGAACTAAAGAGCCTCTTGATGAAAGTGAAAGAGGAGAGTGAAAAAGTTGGCTTAAAGCTCAACATTCAGAAAACTAAGATCATGGCATCCAGTCCCATCACTTCATGGCAGATAGATGGAGAAACAGTGGAAACAGTGGCTGCCTTCATTTTTCTGGGCTCCAAAGTCACTGCAGATGGTGATTGCGGCCATGAAATTAAAAGACGCTTACTCCTTGGAAGGAAAGTTATGACCAACCTAGACAGCATATTAAAAATCAGAGACATTACTTTGCCAACACACGTCTGTCTAGTCAAGGCTATGTTTATTCCAGTGGTCATATATGGATGAGAGAGTTGAACTATAAAGAAAGTGGAGCACAAAAGAATTGATGCTTTTGCACTGTGGTGTTGGAGAAGACTTTGAGAGTCCCTTGGACTGCAAGGAGATCCAACCAGTCCATCCTAAAGGAGATCAGTCCTGGGTGTTCATTGGAAGGACTGATATTGAAGCTGAAACTCCAGCACTTTGGCCACCTGATGCAAAGAGCTGACTCATTTGAAAAGACCCTAATAGTGGAAAGATTGAGGGCAGGAAGAGAAGGGAACGACAGAGGATGAGATGGTTGGATGGCATCACTGACTCGATGGACATGGGTTTGGGTGGACTCCGGGAGTTGCTGATGAACAGGGAGGCCTGGTGTGCTGTGATTCATGGGGTTGCAAAGAGTTGGATGACTGAGCAACTGAACTGAACCAAAGTACGTTTGTTATAGCTTTTCTTCCAAGGAACAATCGTCATTTAATTTCATGGCTCCAGTCATCATCGACAGTGATTTTGGAGCCCAATAATATAAAGTGTCTCATTGTTTCCATTTCCACCCCCCATCTATTTGCCATGAAGTGATGGGGCTGAATGCCAGGATCTTAGTTTTTTGAATGTTGTGTTTTAAGCTAGCTTTTGCACTCTCCTGTTTCATCCTCATCAAGAGGATCTCTAGTTCCTCTTTGCTCTCATTAGGCTGGTGTCATTTGCTTATCGGAGGTTATTGATATCTTTCCCAGCAATCTTGATTCCAGCCTGTGCATCATGCAGCTCATAATTTCTCATGGTGTACTCTGCATAGTAATTCAATAAGCAAGGTGAAAGTACCCAACCTGATGTACATCTTTCCCAATTTGGAACCAGTTCGTTGTCCTATGTCCAGTTCTAACTGTTCCTTCTTGACCTGCATACAGGTTCTCAAGAGGCAGGTCAGGCAGTCTGGTATTCCCACCTCTTTTAAGAATTTTCTACCATTTGGTGTTATCCACAAGGTCAAAGGCTTTAGCATAGTCCATAAAGCAGAAGTAGATGTTTTTTCTGGAATTCCCTTGCTTTTTCTATGATCCAATAGATGTTGGCAAATTGATCTCTGGTTCCTCTGATGTTCTAAATCAAGCTTTTACATCTACAAGGTCTTGGTTCATGTACTGCTGAAGCCTAGCTTGAAGGATTTTGAGCATTATCTTGCTATTTAATATTATCTTGTTAACATGTGAAATGAGTGCAATTGTGCGGTAGTTTGAATATTTTGTGGTAGTTTGAACATTTGTGTAATCCATATTAATTTCTATATATATGCATCAGTTCAGTTCAGTTCAGTTGCTCAGTCTTTTCTGACTCTTTGCAACCCCATGAATTTCAGCACGCCAGGCCTCCATGTCCATCACCAACTCCCGGAGTTCACCCAGACTCACGTCCATCGAGTCGGTGATGCCATCCAGCCATCTCATCCTCTGTCATCCCCTTATCTCATCCTCTGTCATCCCCTTCTCCTCCTGGCCCGAATCCCTCCCAGCATCAGAGTCTTTTCCAATGAGTCAAATCTTCGCATGAGGTGGCCAAAGTACTGGAGTTTCAGCTTCAGTATCATTCCCTCCAAAGAAATCCCAGGGCTGATCTCCTTCAGAATGGACTGGTTGGATCTCCTTGCAGTCCAAGGGACCCTCAAGAGTCTTCTCCAACACCACAGTTCAAAAGCATCAATTCTTTGGCGCTCAGCTTTCTTCACAGTCCAGCTCTCACATGCATACATGACCACAGGAATAACCATAGCCTTGACTAGATGGTCCTTTGTTGGCAAAGTAATGTCTCTCCTTTTGAATATGCTATCTAGGTTAGTCATAACTTTCCTTCCAAAGAGTAAGCGTCTTTTAATTTCATGGCTGAAGTCACCATCTGCAGTGATTTTGGAGCCCAAAAAAATAAAGTCTGACACTGTTCCCATATTTATATCTCTATTTTTCTGTATGCATATTGCTATATATATATATACTGAAAGCAGTGAATTCACACTATCTTCTTAGCCTGTATCTCATGGTTTATTCTAGTTTTTCCTCTTTCTGTGTGTGTAACTCTTCTCTCAGTGGTAAGCAGGCTCTCACTATACCTCATATGTTTACTTATCTCTTGTGTCATGTCCTGTATATAATTGAGCTCCCATTTCTTTTGATTCACTTTACCTCTATCTCTCCACAGTTCCCACACTAACATCCTTTTCTTCTTATAATATGATAATGATCACAAGTGGAATTTTAATTTTAATACTTGTCCTCACAGCCAATAAATTTTAATATACAGAACTGCAAACAAAATGTATGTGGTAAGTTTTCTGAAAATACATTTTGAAAAAAGTTATAGGTTATAAAAAGAGATTAATGGTAGAAACATTGTCCTTCATTATTCGCACCTTTCAGAATACATGCACCTGAAAATTCTTATGTTAAATAGATGAAGGATGCATCCTTATTTCCTTATGTTTAATTTTTACTTCTTTTCTATTGAAATAGAGTTGATTTACAATATTGTATTTGTTTCAGTTATACAGCATGGTGATTTACTATTTTTATAGATTGTACTCCATTTAAAGTATTAATAGACAATAATGGATATATTTCCTCTTCTGGAAAGGAAATCTTGTTGCTTCTTTATACATAATAGTTTGTGTCTCTTCATTCCATACCTTGGCTCATCCTCCCCATTTCCCTCTCCTCACTAATGACCACTAGCTTGTTCTCGATATCTGTGAGTCTGTTACTGTTTGTTAACATAAATTCATTTGTTTTATTTTTTAGATTTCACATAAAAGTAATAGCATAGAGTATTTGTCATTCTCTGACTCATTTCACTAAGTGTAATATATTCTAGGTATATCTATGTTGCTTTAGGTGGCAGAATTTCATTCTTTCTTTGTGGCTGAGTAATATTCTATTGGGGCTTCCCTGATGGTTCAATGGTAAAGATGCCCCTGCCAATTCAGGACACACAGATTCGATCTCTGGGTCAGGAAGATCCCCCGGAGAAGGAAATGGCAACCCACTCCAGTATTCTTGCCTGAGAAATCTCTTAGAGAAGCCGGCAGGGGACAGTCTATGGGTTCCCAAAAGTTTTGGACATAGCAAGTAAACAACAACGATATTCACACACATATATATACACAGACACATTACATCTTCTTTATCCATTCATCAGCTGATGGACACTTAGGGTGCTTCCATATCTTGGCAATTGTAAACAGTGTTATCACTGTGGGTAAATTTGGAAGGATTTTTCAGAAAATAAAACATTTAAATTTTCTTTAATTAGATGCCTGAGTTGTCACCATAGGAGAAATATGATAATGGGGATGAAGTGACATATACTATTGTCCCTAAGTGTGAAAGAACAGATTATATTTGGATAGCTACATGGTGCATGCAATATAGTGTAGCAGACTGGGTAGAAGAAACTCAGCAAGGGAAAGAAGAAGGAATATATATATACTAGAAAAATGAGGTTGGGGCCAATCAAGTCCCTGAGTAAAACAAAAATGAGTAATAAAGAGAAAAAACATGAACTCAAGTAGTTCTCTCAAAAAGGGGAATGAGAAATACATATTTTTAATTGTGAAAAATTAAACCTGGATATTTCTGGAAAAGTTTAATTTCAATTTTTTTCTTGTTTCTGAAAGTTTGTTCTCACTTCATGGACTACATGTCCCTACATTTTTATGCTATTTTCATAAATAATGAAGTTAGATTATTACCCTGAAATTTCTTCCCAACTCTTAAATTCTGTGATTTTACGTATAGCCTTTATTTCCTTTGTTCTGCTTATACTGAAAACCTTGCCTCCAATATATGAGCTTATTTTGTGCATAAATTCAAAGATGCAAATTTCTCCTTCTTTCCTCCAGAACCAGTCTAGCTGTCAATTTTCTCATAGCGCCATGCACTTCTGTATTCCTCAGGCTATAGATGATAGGATTGAGCATCGGTGTGATGACTCCATAGGACAGGGCAATCAATTTATCAAAAGCAGCGTCTTTGGACTTTGGCTTCATATACATGAAGAGGATTGTCCCATAAAACACAGTCACCACCATTATGTGGGCTGAGCAGGTGGAAAAAGCCTTTTTTCTTCCTTCGGCTGAATTGATTCTTAGGACAGTGGAAAGGATGAAAATGTAGGAGATACAAATCAACAGTAATGGAACAAATAAAAATAGTACATTGCCCAACATGATAGTAATCTCATTCAAGGATATATCTGTGCAAGCTAGCTTGACAAAAGCCAATATTTCACAAACAAAATGATTGATGACATTTTTTCCACAGAAGGGCAACTGCACTGCAAGAATTGTTTCTGTCAATGAGTTGAGAAAGCCCAGTCCCCAGGAGAGAGCTGCCATCTGAATACAAAGCGCCTTGCTCATGATGCTGGGGTATCTCAGAGGGCTGCAGATGGCTACGGAACGGTCATATGCCATCACTGCTAGAAGCACACACTCTGTCGACCCCATAGTGTAAGAGACAGACATCTGAACAACACACCTAGTGAAGGAGATAGTTTTTTTCTCGGATAGAAAGTGTATCAGCACTGAGGGGATAAAGGAGGATGTGTACCAAATGTCAAGGAAGGAAAGATTACAGAGGAAGAAGTACATAGGGGTGTGAAGGTGGGAATCCAGGAGAGTGAGGATGATCAAAGTGCTGTTCCCCAGGAGAATCACCAGGTACATCAACAAACACATCGCAAAAAGGAGTTTTTCTGCTCTTGGATACTCAGAAAGTCCCTGTAGAATGAACTCAATGTCTGTCCAATTGGTCCTTTCCATTTCACATTTTCATACCTGGAGTAATCCAGAAGAGATGCGGGTTTAGGACTCTATACAGTATTATAATACGAAGTAAGAGAATATTGGAGGAAGGGCAACAGGTCAGTATTAGCTGGCTGGGTTTACAGTTGTGAGTTTAGATTTTCAAATTTTTCTTTTACCTCATGTGTCAGGGAATAGACGAAAGACAATAATCATGTTGATAGTTTATTAAAAATACCAACTTAATATTCCATTTCTGACATTATGATGCACAAATTCTGAGTCAGGGAAGACCTATTTAATAAATACTTGTTAACCTGATTCAGACTTACTTTGAATATCATCATTTTGGAAATAACATGCTTAATTTCTTTAAAATATTGATTTATGATTTTATATCATGCCAGTCATTAACAATAACACTGGTTTAGGGTTTTACAATTTATGAAAATTTTCATCATACTTATTTTATCATCACTTTAATACTCTGAGGGAGATAAAGTTCATAACAGTAAGAAGTATTTTAAAACACAGTAGGTAAACAAACTACTATTCAGTTCTACATTTTCTGACTTTACATCCCCCTTTTTAAATTACTTGGTTATTGCTCTCAAAATTATACAAGTTGTCTGAGTGGGAGTGTCTAAGGCACCTTTTAGAATAATGCTCTCCAGATGATTCTATTGTGTAGCTGAGGAAGAAAACACCCATCCAGATCTTAGTATACAGATGAATCACTTGGGAAATTTTTGTAAAAGACTCTCAATCAGTGGATCTGAAGTGGGTTTTAAGATCTAAGTTCTGTCTAGACAAAGCTATTGTTTTTCCAGTAGTCATGTATGGATATGAGAGTTGGACTATAAAGAAAGCTGAGTGCTGAAGAATTGATGCTTTTGAACTGTGGTGTTGGAAGGATTCTTGCTCCTTCCCTTGGACAGGAAGGAGACCAAACCAGTCCATCCTAAAGGAAATCAGTTCTGAATATTCATTGGAAGGACTGATGCTGAAGCTGAAACTCCAATAGTTTGGCCACCTGATGCAAAGAACTGACTCAATTGAAAAGACCCTGATTCTGGGAAAGATTGAATGCAGGAGCAGAATGGGATGAGATAGTTGGATGGCATCATGAATTCAATAGGCATGAGTTTGAGCAAGCTCTGGGAGATGGTGAAGGACAGGAAAGCCTGGCGTGTTACCATCCATGGTGCTCCAAAGAGTCGGACATGACTGAGAGACTGAACTGAACTGAACAAGATCAGAGTTGTGTGCTATAGAATGTAGAGAAAATGACTTTAATTTGAAAAAATCTAAAGAGCAGGTATTAGTATATGATATTCTTCCCTAAAACAACTAAGTAAAACTGAGTATAATTTTGAAAACACTTCTTCATTCTCAAGATATTCTACCTAGATTAAAAAATATTCCCAAAGAAAAAAAGTTGATCAAATAGATGGGTTTTTACTTAGGGTTTTCAAAAAGTACTTATGTTTCCAGTATAGGACTAGCTATTTCTGTGATAGTCATTTGCCAATGAGTTACACTGCTTTCTAGGAAAACTCTATTTCACAATGGTGAGACAATTCATTCAAAATAATAGAATATTTATATATTTATTGATTATAGAAAGGAGATTGTTGTTGTTTAGTCTCCAAGTCTTATCTGACTCTTTCGTGGCCTCAAGGACTATGGCCCAGCCAGCTCCTCTGTCCATAGAAAGGAGGACACTCACTTAATTCAGGCTGCACCTTACTTTGTAGGCATACATTTCAAAAAGGGTAGCAAGTGTTGGGTAGGCCAGGATATACCTTTACTTGGTATTAAGATTGGCACTTGATTGACTATAGGTACACATATCAAATGACTTTGAGAATAAAATTCTGATAGCAGAACTTCAGTCATCTGAGATCTGAATGTACTGCAGTTTCGGGAGGACAGATGTGAGTCAGGTCAAAAACCTTCTCTTTTGAGGAACATCTTATAAACCTGATTCGTATTTCGAAATTACTTATAGTAAATAAATGTAGTGTACATGAAGTATCCTAACAGCCCTTTGATAATTTCTGCAAAAAAAATTTTTACTTGCAGATTTTTTAAAGAGAGAGCACCAATCTGCTTTAAGGTTTTCAAATGGAGGTGGAGAGGAAGGATAACAGATAATATAAAGGAGACGATTTTCATTACTCTTGCAATGCTAGAGTACCTTTTAAGAAACAGTTAACAAATACTCTATTGAATTGCATTGTGCCTGAAATGCTTTCCCCATTTAACTTTACTTCTCTATCTAAAATGAATTTATAGAATCTGGGAACAAGGAAATGAAGATTTTAAAAGATTCTTGGTAATTTATAATACAATCACTTTCCATGGTATCTATATATTGGAAGTGATCTTTTAAAACAGGTTTTCATTCTTGTCTAATGTGAGGAGAATTGTTAAATAATCATAGCACACTCATATTGGGTCATTATTCACCTTTTAATATGACATTTGTGATAAATTTCCACTAACCCCAAAATTACATTTAAAGTATTTTAGAATGACTAAGTGATAACAAGACAATTATAAGATTATTTGAAAGATCGAAATCTAAACCAAGATAACCTAGACAGAATTGAAAGACTGAAAAGAAATATCAAAACATTAATGGATATCTTAGATACTTTTTTCCTACTTTTCTGAATTACCCATTTTCTCAAATAAATGTGCAAAAGGAAAAGTATAATGAAAAAGAGAAAGACATTGAAGTAGGTGTCAAATTATATTAGGAAGATTAACTCAGAGTAAAATATGCTAAAACAATTTAAACATTACAGTGGTTGTCTCATGTGTCTAGATACTAAACATTAAGACTGAGGTGTACTGGTGCATCTTGTCTAGTTATCCATGGGAAGCTACTATTTCTGGTAGACATGGAGCATTTATGATCCCTACTCTCTAAATCTTGCAGGTTAACAGTGTTATTTTTGGAGTGAACCAAGATAAAGAATTTGAGTTCTTAGTCATATTAATATAATCTCAAAAGAGATTTCCGATCCATGGTCCCTAGAATAGAATTGTCACTAGACGATGATATTCTTATTTGTTGAGGCTTTGAACTGACCTAAATCCTGGCTGTCCTCTAATCCTTCTCAACCAACTCCTGGTCTTTTAGAGTAATCACTCTGTGGTTCCATGCTGTGAGGTTTCATTCAGGTACTCTTTTACTGTTGTAACAGACCTAAAGAAAAGTCTGTGACTTTTTTTATTCAAGACAGAAGTTAAGCTCTCTAATTTTCTAGAAAGATCCCTAACTTTCTAGAATGTTTTTTCACTTTTATTGACTTGCTTACTTGAAGGTCTAATATTTAAAGTTATAAGATTTTTCATTGAAAAGCAAATGCCATCTATACTCTAAATTCTCACTAGAGGATATAATTCTGTTATCCTCTCCAGTTCTTCTAAATATATCAATTAAGACAATTGATATTGTGAAAAAATAAGTAGAGTTACCAACTTTTATGCTGTAGATTTTATAAACTCTGATCTTCAATTAACATACCACATGGAAAGGTGTATTATTTTAGCTCACCAAGAGAAGAGTAATTGACAACATGTGAGGTCCTAGTCTGTATTTGGCACTTCAAATAATTTTTAACATTTATCTTTCAGAATAATTCAAAATTATTATCGATATTTTAACAGTGAAGAAATTAATTTGATATTTCAAAATTCAAGTACAATTTCAATGTCTTATAGTTGGTAAATACCAGAATTATTATTTGAACCCTTATCTTTATTTTTTAAATAGGTATTTCATTTACTTTATATGAAAAAATTTTCAGACTACTATTTTTGTGCTGTTTTTCAAGGTAGAAAGTGTTCCAGTTATGCAGTTTTTTCCATACAAAATGAACCAGGAACCCAACATCAAAATGCAGTTTTAATTAATTTTAAATCGATACCTTTATGGTCCCCAAACCCCTATTTTTATTGCTATGTCAAAATGCTTACATAAGTATGAATTTTTAAATAAAAGCACAATTTAAAATGATGCACTCAAGTTTTTTCAAGGACCCATATGATAAATACACACATAAAATGTATATTTGCCTCTGAAAACATTGAAGACATTCATCATCTTCCACTTATGTAGACATTATTCTAATAATGAATTCATATGAAAAAATATTGAAAATTTCTCTCAGGTTTTGTGTAGAGAATTAAGGTCTCAGTAGTGGAATTTGATTAATTATATAAATGAAAACTCAAAAACTTTTAATACTTTTGTTTTGCTTTGGCCTTCTGAGGATCAGACTAACCCTCATGTTTATTTCTTCCCTTTGTTACTTTTTTTTTTGGTTTCTAATCCTGTTTTTCTTACAAACATCTTTAATTACATGTATCCTCAAGCTTTTATCGAACATAGTTTATGTGTGAATAATATATAAATCATGAGGCGTTCTTTCTCCAGATACTTTTTACTTAAAATTTTAGTGAACTCAATACTTCTCAATACTCAAATGATATAGCCACTGAAAGCAAAAGTGTTAGTTGCTCAGTCCTATTTGATTTTGCAGCCCCACAAACTAGCCCACCAAGCTCCTCTGTCCATGGGATTCTCCAAGCAAGAATACTGCAGGGACCATTTCCTTCTCTAAGAGATCGTCCCAACGTAGGGATTGAACCTGGGTCTCCTGCATTGCAGGCAGATTCTTTACCACCTGAGCCATCAGGGAAGCCTAAGTCTATGATTTATGAGGCTCTTTTGCATTGCAAACTACTTTCTTTTCCTCACAGTCTCTCCCATGGAAAAATTTGAGATAAAAAAATTTAGTTGTATCGGTCTTGGAGATGATGCCTGGTGGGTTTTTATATATTTTTCCTTTCACATAAATAAATATATACATATTTTCAAAACCTCTGAGCAATGGTCACCTCAGCTCAATATTTGTATATTTATTGATGGGATGTTTTTCTTTTGAAAAATTTAAATAAAATTTCTCTCTTTATCTTACCTGCTGACTGGGTTTTAGTCATTCATACCATTCCATTGTATTACCTGAAAGAATTCTCATTTTTAAATTTCATTTGCATTTTATTAATAAGGCCAGAAGATGCTAAACTTCAGTTGCTCTTTCCTAAAAAGAAATGGGAGAAAGAGCGCCATGATTAGGCAATCTGTCTGTGCATGAATATTCTTAAGAGGCATGAAGGAAATGAAACATGTTAAAAAGAAGATGTGATGCAACTCTAGTGTCCCATGATTTGTCTTAAAGTTGACACTTACTCAAGAGACTCAGCTTCTTTTGGAAGCTAATTTAGCACTCATTTTCATAAACTTCTTTAGTCCCTAAGGTTGTGAGTCAGAAACGTAGAATTCTCTAGAGAAGTCCCCACTTCTGTTCATTCCAAAAACCCAATTAACCTGACTTAACAAAAACCTTCCCTAGCCATATATTTCTTGGAATTTTCTTTGAACACATCTATTTGATGACCTCAGCAAAGTTCTCAAAACACTTAAACTTTCCCTAAGAATTTGTTTTTCTTTGGCTTCCACAGATCATGCTAGATCAGTGCTAATGAAATCCTAGTAAAAGAGGAAGTCATTCTACTTCTTTAAATTATTTTTATCATCCATATCCTTGTTAACTCAAAACTACATAGAAATAATTTTTCTTTATACCAGTATGGATAAAATTTAATTAGCATATTGCATTTTAAATCAATAATTTTCTGTGACTTTGCAGTCTTTATAACCTTTCTCTCTAATATTTGAAGAATAATCTAGCCTTAATTTTAATACTGTTGGATATTGTAATTTTAATATTTTGAGTTTTTGATATAATGATCATTGATATCTTTGTCATCTGCTTTCCTTCTACTAGAAATAACATAAGGTTAACCTCTAGTGATGTGATTATAGAATGGAAAGATATGAATTGAGAGAATTCTTGATACATTTGCAAAATTATTTTTCCAAAGCTTAACATTTTACTGTGCTACTGCAGTATTTGCACAGACTATTTTTTTTTGCATATTTTCTAGAACCAAAAATGGTATCTACTTATATAAACCATTACTTTGTTTTACTTTTTATTCCTATGATTGCACATGAAATTGAATATTACATCTATGTTTATTTATTACTTTTCTTTACCTTTTTATTATTCTTGTCTCTTGGTATTTTGATAGTTTTCCTCTTAAATTGTATGAACTCTTAATTAACACTTTTGTCTCTGTAAATACCTTTCCAGTTTGTAGTTTTCCTTCTTATTTTTGACATGCAGTTTAAATTTTCATTAAGATTTTCATTTTATCCCTGAAAATTATGAATGAAATTTCACCTATGGTTTTATTTAGTTTTGTTTCATCCATATGAAAACTATGTTGTTTTCTCTAAAGTTGGGTTGATGTTCATTTTACTTCTGTTCCCAGCCCAGTGATGGTTAGAGCACTGTATGAGGCCATTCAGGTTATTTTGGGAGAATTCTTCTTATTAGAAAGCTCTTTACATTTAACTTTACATATATGCAACCCTCATTTTTCCTTGTGTAACAACAAATATATATGCTCGTTTTTTCATGACAGCTTTTCAGGTACTTCCAGATTGCTGTTTCGGTTTCTTTCTTGTACCAGGCTACACTTTTGTTGTTCCTTCAGCCATTCCCCATGTGTTTTGTTAAAACATTTAAGAACATACATTGCCAAAGAAAATATTTTAGGATTGTGAGATTCTCTGTGATACAAAAGGACTTTGGCTCCGCAATATATTTCTGGTATTGATTTTGCTAATTCTACAGGAACAAAGTGTTTTCTGTCATTTTGGAGGCAGAAGAGTGAGATGATTGAGAACATTGGACTCTGAAGTTAGTCCAGTTTTGTCAAGCACTACCTCTATGACCTCAGTGAGGTCACTGAAACTCTCTAAGCCTTGATTTCCGTGTCTGTAACATGAGGAACTTAAAAATACCTAATATTGTTTTGAGAATTAATGAGGCAATACATATGAAGAATGTAATGTGGTTATGAATGCATAGTAGTTATCAATAATGGTGCTTACTAATCTAATTACACTGATGATTTAAGATACACACCTTACCTTGCAGTTATAAAAAGAGATGGCTTTAGAATTGGATACTCTGAATTCCAATTTCCTGACTTGTCGGTTGGTGATCTTGGGGAAGATATTTAAGTTGCAATTCAGTATTATATCTACCTTGTAGTGTTGGTATATGATATAGTGCCGGGGTCCAGCCCCGGCTGATCCAGGGTATTCGAAGGAGAGACAGCGTAGGCTAGGATCAGGATACAATAGCTTCAATTAGATATTAATTAGAGATATAATGAGTAATAGAATGAGGATAGCTCAGTAGGAAAATTCAGTGAAGAAAAGAGGCTGAAATAAGGATAGCTCAGTGAGGAAATTCAGTGGAGAAAAGAGGCTGAATAATTCAGCCAGAAGGTGAGAGAAAGAACGACATGGGGAGACCAAGTTTTGGTGAACAAGGCCCACACTTTATTTTCCAAAGTAGTTTTTATACCTTAAGTTATGCATAGAGGATAATGGGGGAAGGGGTAGAGTCATGCAGTAAGCCAGGCTTTCTTCCTGCAAACTTATCATATGCAAAAGTTTAGGTGATTTGCATCATCTTCTGGCCCAGAGGCCTGTTAACATTTTAAGATCCTTTCTTCAGAAAACTTATTTTTCTCTAAAGGTGATTAGGCAGGCGCCACCCTCCAAAAGCATTAAAGTTGCATTCCTATAGGGCAAAGGTGTGGTGGACTACAACAAAAAAAGAATTAACTCAAGGGTCCAAGGTTACAAACATTAAAGCTACTACTTACACCAATTATATTAATCAATACACTGCCAGGGACACAGCAGGTAAGGGATATGGAGACTTAGCAGCAAACATTGGCCCAACAAGTGAAAAACCCTTCACCAATACAATTTCTAATCAATCTTTTAACTACTCAAAGGAATCTGTATTTAGACAGTTTAGAACATCTCATGCCTCTCACAGTTGGGAGGCTCTGAGCAATCACATGTGGCCGGAAAAACCTATTCAGGCAGGCTAGAGGACTTCCAAAGGAGTTTGTAGGTTGAAACACGGTCACACCCAGGAATTATTAACTGGAGCTGTAAGTTAACTCTTTTTTCAGAGAGAGGTAGTGGGGGACAGCCCCCCCAACCCCCCGTAAAGTCAGAGGTGTAGGTGAAAGCACAAAGCAGAAAGTAGGCAGACTCTGGTTTTGGGGGTAGATGCTTGAGAATTTCCAGGGGGATTCCTGAGGCTCGATCCTGCCTTTGCGTATGCCGAGCCTCCTTCCTTCTGACCTTTGCCATGGGCGGAGTTCCTCACCCTGGCTCCTGGCAGTGATAGACTTCCAGTTGAGCTATTCCAGATCCTGAAAGATTATGCTGTGAAAGTGCTGCACTCAATATGCAATATGCCAGGAGATGGCTCCCGGCAATATAGCACTTAGGTTTCTCGGTATTTAATAGGCACTCCATAAAAGACAGTTAACGTTGTTATACTTGATTACTGGTTAGTTAGTTTGAGCGGAGAAGGCGATGGCACCCCACTCCAGTATTCTTGCCTGGGAAATCCCATGGACGGAGGAGTCTGGTAGGCTGCAGTCCATGGGGTCATGAAGAGTCAGACAGGACTGAGCGACTTCACTTTCACTTTTCACTTTCATGAATTGGAGAAGGAAATGGCAACCCACTCCAGTGGTCTTGCCTGGAGAATCCCAAGGACGGGGGAGCCTGGTGGACTGCTGTCTATGGGGTCGCACAGAGTCAGACACGACTGAAGCAACGCAGCAGCAGCAGCAGCAGCAACAGCATACCTCAATAGCACACCAAGTCATCATTTTTTGTTGCAGCATTAGGTAAGTGTAAGCTTCCTAATGGGAGGGACTGGCAATGGGAAAAACTGGGTCTTGCCCTGATGAGCAGGGCCTTACTCAATAAAACTTTAATCCAGTTATTTGCTGATGAGTGGCACTGCATTCCCTCCCTGGTAGTTATTAGGCCTAGGGCCAACTTCAAGGCCAGATTCCCTGGAGATTCCTGA
Organism: Bubalus bubalis; assembly: GCF_019923935.1. Lineage (NCBI taxonomy): Eukaryota > Metazoa > Chordata > Mammalia > Artiodactyla > Bovidae > Bubalus > Bubalus bubalis. Next base: position 155,855,292 of record NC_059159.1, on the reverse strand, counting down.
GATGGGAACCTGAATTCTTATTTCTGGAGCTGAACTTCACGAACAGAACATGCAAACACTCACAGTTGCATGCAAGTGAATAGGATTTATTTTAAAAGAGAAAAAAGTACAAAGCTCTCAGCACAGACACTCAGTCAGTTCAGTTCAGTTGCTCAGTCATGTCCAACTCTTTGCAACCCCATAGAATGCAGCATGTTGGGCTTCCCTGTCCATCACCAACTCTTGGAGCTTGTTCAAACTCATGTCCTTTGAGTCAGTGATGCCATCCAACCATCTCATTCTCTGCCATCCCCTTCTCCTCCTGCCCTCAATCTTTCCCAGCATCACGTTCTTTTCCAAGGAATCAGTTCTTTACATCAGGTGGTCAAAGTGTTGGCGTTTCATCTTCAGCGTCAGTCCTTCCAATGAATATTCATGAGTGATTTGCTTTAGGATTGACTGTGGCTTGATCTCCTTGCATAGACAGCATAAACACTGAGAGGGGGTAAATAGTCCCCCAGAAAGACAGGACTTACTGGCACTGATCTGTGCATTTTTGGTTGGCTCCTGTCCTTAAAATCTGTCATTTTTAACCAATCAGTTTAAAGATCACACTTTAACTTAACATCTTTATGGCCCTTGGATAGCAAGAAGATCAAACCAATCTATCTTAAAGGAAATCAGTCCTGAATATTCATTGGAAGGATGGATGCTGAAACTGAAGCTCCAATACTTTGGCCACCTGATGTGAAGAACTGACTCATTAGAAAATACTCTGATGCTAGGAAAGATTGAAAGCAGTAGGAGAAGGGGATGACAGAGAATGAGATGGTTGGATGGCATCACCAACTCAATGGAGTTTGAGCAAGCTCCAGGAGTTGGTGATGGACAGGGAAGCCTGGCATACTGCAGTCCATGATGTGGCAAAGAGTCACTACTGAGCAACTGAACTGAATGGTTTATATTGATCCTTAGATTACATTGCCACCCTTTATCGTGCCCCCTAGCCATTTAAAAGTAGACCAGATGTAAGGGCTAAAGATGAATGGATCACCAGTTGTTTTTCCCTCAAGCTTATGGAACAGATGTTAATTACTGACCTTTCCTGGATCTGAGTGCTGATAATTTATCAAACAAAGGACACATTTTAGGAATTCGGGACAAAATGTATAGTTTTAGGTTAATGGGGCGAGATGTTTATTGAAAACAGGACCGAGGTCTCAGAGTCCTACCCTGACTACCTAGCAATTTCTACCTCATTCCCAGTCCCTTTGTTGGATCCTCAGGAGGGGAAGCCTGACGTGGGTTTCAGAACTTTCACAACAGTGGGAGAACTTATTGGGTATTTTTGTTCTCCAGTTTGTGGGGCACCCACCTGGCAGTATGGGATTTGATTTTATCACGCTGCTACTATCTCGCTGCAGCTTTGTCTTTGTGCAGCTTCTTCTTGTCTTTGGATATGGTGTATCTTTTTTGGTGGGTTCCAGAGTCCTCCTCTGATGGTTATTGAACAACTAGTTTAATTTTGGTGTTCTCTCAGGTGGAGATAAGTACATGTCCTTCTATTCTGCCATCTTAAACCAGAAGTCTCAATTTATTTTCATTTTGTTCTTTACATCTCTGTGTGTGTATTGCCTAATACTTTCTTTCCTTGCCTAACTTTCTCTTCCTTCTTTTCTTTCTTTAATTTTTTAAAATTTTTATTTTACACTATGTCTCAGCTTTAGAAATTTATATTATGTTTATTCAAAAAGTCAGCATTTATATAAGCTAAATATATAAAGTGAATGCCTATAAAATCTATAGTTTCCAAAAAAAATCTATAAAGAAATTGTGTACTGTAAATAACCATTTATACTACAAAAATGGTTTAAATGTATTAGTGTGTTAATATGAGTATATGTGTAAGAGAGAGCCAGGGGAGAGATAGACAGAGATACAGAGAGACAGAAAGACAGAGAGAGAATTTAACTGAGGAAACTTTGATAACATTGTACAAGACTCCTCCTGATTCTGTGTGAAGCAGAGTAATAGGCTTCCTATAATTAGGTCTTCAGGGCTTTATTTCTAGAGTCTCATAAGTTTTTACATATTTCATCTATGAAGCAATTTAAAATTTTGCACATAGGTTTAGAAACATCCTTTAGAACATTTAAATTGTGCCCCAAAGCCTGAAGCATGTTCTTCAGGTATTTGTGGATCTCCAAAATGGGGTCGTATTTCAGCCTGGGCTTCAGGGGCAAGTTGTCCTATTCCTAAAATTTATTACTAAATATTAATTTTCTTTCTATTTTGAAACTAGAGGAATCTAACAATTCTTTATTTGAACTAGAGGAATTTATCCTAGTTATCATACCTGCAACCTGCATATTTCTATAGATGTCGACAAATCAGTGAATTTCCATGGCAAAATGATTACTCATCAGTAGCTGCCTCTTTAGAGGTTCATGAAATGAGGAGTCATGAAAATTGGCTACATGTGAAAAATAAAGATAAAAATATTTATTGTTGCTCCAAACTAGAAAGAGAGTCAGAACCTGGTTTGAAGGTAAGTTATTGTAAAGACAAGAACCCAATCTTATCAACTACAAGCAAGAGTTAGACTGATGGGTTAAATGTGTCAAGTTTGAAATTAAGATGTTTTTCTCACTGAAGAGAGACTAAATATTGGAAATGGAATTTAAAGGTCTAGTCACTGAGAAGTAGTAGGGAAAAATAAAGACTTTTGAGATCACAAGAGCAGTTTAATATGCAAAGGCATTGAGCAAGGAACAGAATGGAATTTGCCCAGTAGTTATGAATTCCTTTGTGTCAGTGTGTAGCTTTTTAGAGTAGCACACAGTATTTGAATACTCTGTTATCATTTTTAGCTCATTAAGGCTCACTGCACAGTAGAGATGGAGAAGGAAATGGCAACTCACTCCAGTATTCTTGCCTGGAGCATCCCATGGACAGAGGAGCCTGGCGGGCTACAGTCCATGGGGTCACAAAGAGTCGGACATGACTGAGCAACTTCACTCACTCACTCACACAGTAGAGAGGGAACTCTGTGTTTTGTAGCATGAAATTCATAACAAAGAAGTCTTTCCTGGTCCCCTAGCAGCAACTCTGATACCTTTGGCTCAATCAACTGAGAACAAGATGAACTACATGCCAGATACTGTGCTAGGGACTCTTTGTGCAGAGAAAACATGTGAGGTGGAAAACTATGACCAATTTGCTTAAGGAAACCTCATATGTGATGATTTACCAAAGCAGTGAATAGCCAGAAAGAGACCTGACTGAGCATTATCCTGGTGTGTTTGCATGCACTCTTGGTGACTATTTTTAATATTTGTTTTTCTCTTATTAGGTTATAGTTGTAAAAATGAGTGAATTTTCTATTTATTTTTTATGTTATAGGCTTGCTAAAAATTTTAACACAGTCTCAGTTAAAAAAAAAAAATCAGCCATCTTTTTAAGAGAAGGAAGATACTAATGCCTTCCTAAAATCCTATTTTTTTATGGAGTGAATTGAACCTTATGAATGATTTTTCCTATTTGCCACTCAATTTGCTGACATCCAAAGGTTCAGAGTGTGATAAAGGACTGGAGTGTTATATACTGTGATGAAGTGTATTAGAATTTTATGGTAAGATGAACATAATACCCTTTGCCAGAACACTGTGTGTGACGTGATTAAACTTTTCAGCTGTATATACCTGGCCATGGAAAAGACGATGACTGGTTCCAAGATATAAAAAGACTCTAACAAAAGGACGAACCATGAAAGAGTGGCATAAAGGAAACTAACAGTGGAAACCATTATTGTGGTAATTGTATAATATATACTATCTCATTTAATCTTATCAACAAATATATGGTTCAGGTGCTATCTTTATTTTCATGCTATAGCTGGGGAAGGTGATGATCAGAAATATGCCCAGGCCACCCTGCTTAGTAAGGGGCAGAGATACCATTTAAACTAAGCCTACCTGCAAGGCCTGTGTTCCTAAGAATATCATGGAATATGTTTGGTAGAATATCATGTAGCATGGAGGCAGCTCATGGAACAAGGGTTTTTGTAGAGATGATTTTTACAGGTGTAGGTATAACCTCCATTATTCAATGAACTTCACGTGTATCTAATGCTCTTTGGGGTCTCAAGTAGTTTACACAGTAACCCAGAAAATCTGAAAAATTCTAACAAAATGTAAATTTTATAAAAAGCTACAAAATGTTAAGAGCTGGGGATAGGAGATGAGTTTATAATGGAGAAATGAAGTTGAGTTTGGAGTGATTCTGAGGTGATTAATTATGTCCAGAAATTGGGAAGGTAGACCTGAGATTCAGAGCAAAGTACCTTTTAAAGATAGATGGACAAAGAATTCTGAAGAGGGACAGCTCTTTGGACTTGTGAATGAAACAAGAATAATAGCTAACATTTATTGAGCTGTAATTTTGTTCCAGGAGTCTTACTAGCTCCTAAAGGTAGTAGCCCATTTAATGGAAAGGAAATGACTGGGGTAGAAGTATAGATTCTAAACCAGATCAGAGGATAGCTTGCAGTTTGATGGAGGGACAGGAGATCCATATGGGCCTGAAAATCCTAATGATACTACTGAAAGTATCTTGAATATTAAATTATGACCATATTTAAAGGACTTGTTAGTCTTTATTAATTCCCATTTAAGGTGTGATACTGAATAAGAAGAGTTTTTAACTGTATGTAGTTGTATCCCATGGCAGTGGATGGTTTGATGTAGTGTGCCATCAGAAAAGTGAAAGGAGAAAGGTTATACATCTCAAAGACAAGAACTCTTTAGTTTAAATGTAATTTATTTTATGGTAGGTATTATAGTCACAAGATTCAAAATGTTTAAAAGGTACTGAATAGCATACAGTAAACAGCCTCCCTTCCATTTCTGTTAATGAACTATTCATTTCCTTTCCTAGGGATAACAAGCTATTCCTGTTTATTTTTCTATAGGTATTCTACATAGGGGCAAAAAAATGTTGGTATGTGTGTGTGTGCACGTTTGTGTGTGTGTGTGTGTGTACAGACACATATAGTGACTCAGACGGTAAAGAGTCTGCCTGCAGTGCAAGGAGACCCAGGTTCAATCTCTGGGTCAAGAAGGTCCCCTGGAGAAGGGAATGGCAACCCACTCCAATATTCTTTTCTGGAAAACCCCATGGACAGAGGAGTCTGGCAGGCTTCAATCCATGGGGTCACAAAGAGTCAGACACATGAGCTACTAACACACATATATTTAAAATATTTATACACAAATGTTACTGTGCCTTATATACTGTTCTGAACATTTGTATGGCTGTCTAGTAATTAAACCATGTCCTGCTGCTGCTGCTGCTTCTGCTGCTGCTAGTCGCTTCAGTCGTGTCCGACTCTGTGCGACCCCATAGAAGGCAGCCCACCAGGCTCCCCCATCCCTGGGATTCTCCAGGCAAGAACACTGGAGTGGGTTGCCATTTCCTTCTCCAATGCATGAAAGTGAAAAGTGAAAGTGAAGTCGCTGAGTCTTGTCCGACTCTGCGACCCCGTGGACCGCAGCCTACCAGACTCCTTCGTCCATGGGATTTTCCAGGCAAGAGTACTGGAGTGGGTTACCATTGCCTCCTCCGAACCATGTTCTGCTGCTATTGTTGCTAAGTCGCTTCGGTCGTGTCCGACTCTGTGCGACCCCATAGACGGCAGCCCACCAGGCTCCCCCGTCTCTGGGATTCTCCAGGCAATAATACGTGACTCTTCGGCAACTCCGTGGACCATAGCCCAGCAGGCTCCTCTGTCCTTGGGATTTCCCAGGGAAGAATATTGAAGTGGGTTGCCATTTATTTCTCCAGGGGTTCTTGTCGACGACCACTGAGCCACCAGGGAAGTCAGTTCTGAATATTACTTTTCCACTTAATAGTTCCTGACAATCTTTCCATATCAATGCACAAAAAGTCTCTTAAACTTTTTAACAGCAGACCGGTATTTCATTATTTCTATGTCCCCTTCTCATAGCAATTTAATTTGCTTCCACATCTGCTATTACAAATGGTACTTTAATGAATCAGTTTTTAAATAAATTACTTTACATATGCACAGGCATAATTGTGTGGTAATTACCTAGCGGTAAATTCTGTAGTCAAAGGTTATATGCATGCCTTTATGATTCTGTTTAACACTGCCAATTTGTCCTCCACAGAGGATGCACCAATTTATGTGTTCACTGAGAATGTATAAGAGTGCCTGTCTCCTTACCTTTAGAAGGCAAGGTCATTAGAAATGAAACCATGGCTCGTCCCTGTAAGACATCAGTGCAGTGCTACCTAGAGGATAAGTCACAGTGAGCAATATTATTTCTCTGAGCAGAAGTTCTTTAGGAATTTGGTCACTAAGTTTCTTAAACATTCCTTTCAACATATATGGGACTTCCCTGGTGGCTCAGACAATAAAGCGCCTGCCTACAATGCGGGAAACCTGGGTTCAATCCCTGGGTCGGGAAGATCTCCTGGAGAAGGAAATGGCAACCCACTCCAGTATTCTTGCCTGGAAAATCCCATGGATGGAGAAGCCTGGTGGGCTACAGTCCACAGGGTTGCAGAGAGTTGGACAATTTTCTATACATATACATATATATATATATATATATAATATATCTCACCCGAAGAGAATTCATATTTTTTGTTGACATTTGCGACATGGATCAAGTAAATAGAACCAAAAATATATAACTTTAGAATTACAGGTCACATTTTTTTATCATAAAAAATGAATTAGATATAATAAAATGGAATAAAAATATCTGATCACTAGGTATACATATCTAGATAACATTTGGATTAAAGACAGAAGGAGAAAAAAATTATCTGGAAACCAGTAACAAGAACCTTTCATAGCAAAATCCAAGTCTATAGTAAAACAAAGTGTTTTAAATGACTCAGAGCTAGAAAGAGGATAAAGATAAAATATTAAGAAATATTTTTTCTTATTTCATGCAATTATAAAATGCCAAATAAGCCTAAAGAAATTTACAAACACAAAAACATACATTAATGAAACAAAATGGAAAGGACAGATCTCTCCAAAAACATTAAAATTTTTTTTTTGGAGAAAACTTATAATATGGGAAAACCTCCTGTGAAACTCATGAAAAGAAAAATCAATTAAAAATCACAATTAAAAAGTAGATAGAACTACTCATAAGGGGAGACTACAGAATTATGAAGAATTGTAAACTAATAGATATACTTTTGTCACAGAAATGAATAATTTCCCTTCAAAATATAAAGAATTAAAGTGCTCTCAAATCACCATATTAAACCTATTTTGGTCTGATGTTTCTTTTGAAATATGAGTGTTGTCTATTAAATTACAAGATACTCTAGACTGTGAGTCAAGTTCTCTGCAAATAAACAATTAAGTTTGAACTCCACAGCCATACGGCTTGGATTCAAGTTCTGGCTCAACCACTTATTTAGCTATGACCTTGACCTTGACCTTAAGCAAATTACTTATTTTCTTCCTTTTTTATAATGAAAATGACTATGCTAATAATAGGAATAATTGCCTAATAGGGTTGCTTCTCAGACTAAATGAGGTAATGTACAAATAAAATAATTAGTAGAGTAAGAAATATTAGTCATTTGGTCCTTGGCTGTATTCATTTATTCAACAAATATTTCTGAACCTCTTATCTCTTTTTGTCTGTTATATTGTAGGTACTGGTATTGTAGAATTAAATAAGAAAAAGTCCCTGCCTTAATGAATTTTTCATGCTAATGGACAAGTCAGATAATAAGCATAGCAGTATAACATGGAACAGTGACAAGATCATTAATCTATTGTGTGGGGGTTTGTTGTTGTTTAGTCACTAAGTTATGTCCAACTCTTTGTGACTCCATGGACTGTAGCCCACCAGGCTCTTCTGTCCATGAGATTTTCCAGGCAAGAAGATTGGAGTGAGTTGCCCTTTCCTTCTCCAGTGGTGGTTTGTAGCCAATAAAAATAGTTTATTTTTCATTTACACATAATGCAATAATCGAATTTACTTTAAACTCTAGTTAACTTGTGGTAACAAACATGACCAAAAGCTCAGGCTTCAGCAAGGAAGACTTGGGTTTGAATCTTACCTCTGCTCTAAATTTACCTTTAATTAAGTTTACTTAATATTTTTGCTTTGATTTATTTATTGTAAAATGTGGATGATGATACCTCTCTCTCAGAACCTTGATGAGATTCAATAAATTACATGGCATATTGCTTGTAGCTTGAAATACGTTCTTTTCTCTTCCCTTCCCCCTCTCTATTCTATTTGGCCCACTTTATTTCTTTTCTTCTTTCTTTGGTCTATTCCTTTTTATATGTTCTTTTCTTCCTATGAGTATATGGTACTTCTACATTGGTTCATAGTTGAATATAACCATATTAGAATACATATTTTATCTTAACACATTCTAATGTATTACAGGTGAAAAAGAAACCATACAATGGAATGGGAAAACCAAACCATTCTGGTGGAATTTTTTCTGAAGGGGCTTTCTGGTTATCCAAGGCTTGAGCTACTCTTTTTTGTGGTAGTCTTAATAATGTATGTGGTCATCCTTCTGGGAAATGGTACCCTTATTCTCATCAGCATCTTAGACTCCCACCTTCACACCCCTATGTACTTCTTCCTGGGGAACCTCTCCTTCCTGGACATCTGCTACACCACTGTCTCCATTCCCCCCATGCTGGTGAGCTTCCTCTCAGAAAAAAAGACCATCTCCTTCCCTGGCTGTGCTGTGCAGATGTTCCTTGGCTTGGCTCCTCTGTTTGTAACCTTCAATCTGTAAAAAAATCACCTTTGTCATTTTATTTCTTCCTTTTATTTAAAATATTGATTTATTTGGCTCTGTTGGATCTTAGTTGCAGCATGTGGGATATTGCAGCACATGAACTTTCTAGTTATGGCATGTGGACTCCAGAGCTCACGGTCTCAATAGTTGTAGCACTCAGGCTTACTGGGCTTGGTTGTCCCAGGTATGTGGGATTTTAGTTCCCCAACCAGAGATCGAACCCATGTCCCTTTCACTGCAAGTCAGATTACCAACCATAAAGGAAGTCCCTCTTTCTTCTTGATCTGAGTTGCACACTTCAGATTTTCATCTTAGACTTTAATGTTTATTTTAATATTACATCTCTTTTCTCTGTAACTGCTATCATATTAGCCTCTGAATTTTAAATTTTATTTAGTTTTGATTATGTATATTTTAGAATTAAAAAAACTTTGACATACTAAGTTACTTGGTTTTATTTCTCTTTGATTGCTTTAGCTTTCTAATGCTAACAAAAATCCCATAATAGTTAATTGTTCATTTTTATTTAGATTTTAAAATATTCTTGTTTTTCTATCTTTCCTTTAATTTTTTTTAATCTTGTATTTATTTTCACTATAAGGAAGGCATAAATTTCTCCCCTTATATTTCACAAATGAGGCAGTGAGGACCATTATACAGACTGCTGCTGCTGTTGCTGCTAAGTCGCTTCAGTCTTGTCCGACTCTGTCCAACCACATAGAAGGCAGCCCACCAGGCTCCTCTGTCCATGGGATTCTCCAGGCAAGAACACTGGAGTGGGTTGCCATTTCCTCCTCCAATGCATGAAAGTGAAAAGTCAAAGTGAAGTCGCTCAATCGTGTCCAACTCTTAGCGACCCCTTGGACTGCAGCCTACCAGGCTCCTCTGTCCTTGGGATTTTCCAGGCAAGAGTACTGGAGTGGGGTGCCATTGACTTCTCCAATTATACAGACTACCATAACACAAAGAGAGAAATTGACTCTATTTCTCTTGAGTCCTTTCTATTTCTATCTCTATCTCCTTGAAATGTTGTTTTAACTCTATTAGTAATTTTTTGAGAATGTTCTTTAAGAAATGTGAGTTAACCATTAGTTAATCACTCCCAGATCCTACATATAACTAAAAAAAGGAAAAAAAAAAAGACCTAACTGACTTCCTCTTGGAATGGTATGCTTTCTGAAACTGTACAGGGAATAAAATGAGCTCCTGGGAGTTTCTTTTCTGAAAAGTTTATATATATATATATATTATTTTTTGTGTTATTCTTTTACATTTACTTTCTTCATCATGATGGTCAATGAGAAGCTGCCCCCAAAGATTTTTTTTTGAAAAATGAGATCATGGTTTTTTCACTGGTTTTCAGGTTTTTCAATAGTTGGATTGAATGTTGGTCATTATGCACCCTCCCAGAAAGTGGAAACACCATATGGAAGATTGGTCTTTCTTTGGGAACAGAGACTAGCAATTTTTAAATTTTATTTGACTTTATTAGGACAGAAAAATGTGCCATTCAGAGGGAGATAGAATACAGAAGTATGAGGGAATAGTTGTTTTTAGAAACTTCTGGTTGTGGCTAATCATTTCTTATTCCTGATCACTATTTAGGCTTCATTGCTAGTCATTTGAGCCTGTTCTTCAGTGTCATCAATGTTGATGTGGTTCTTTTTTCCAGTTTGTTTTATGCCATGTGTGGATTATTTTCCCTTTGTTCCCTGAGCTATAGCTGGCTCTGGACTTCTTTTTACTAAGTGAAAATTTGAGGAAAAGTTGACTCATTGGAAAAGACTCTGATGCTGTGAGGGATTGGGGGCAGGAGGAAAAGGGGACGACAGAGGATGAGACGGCTGGATGGCATCACTGACTCGATGGATGTGAGTTTGAGTGAACTCCGGGAGTTGGTGTTGGACAGGGAGACCTGGCGTGCTGCAATTCATGGGGTCGCAAAGAATCGGACACGACTGAGCGACTGAACTGAACTCATAAGGAAATATCAATGCAGAAAAGGAAACAAGAAAACCTTAATTAGACATCTCTTTCTTCCTAACCTCAACCATAAGGAAGACTTTTTATCATCTAACTCTCTTCTTATCCCTGGTCTCCTATTATATTAATAGAGTTCACTGTGCCTCAGATTAGAATATCTTAAGTGTATTATCACCCTGAGTTCCAAGGGTATAAGATATTGTCAGAGATTGATTGTTTTCCTAGCTTGACTACATGGACTTAGATCTGGTCATTGGAAGTGATCAGGTGTAACCCAAAGTAGTTTCCATCAGCCATGGCCAAACAGTACTGTTTTAGGGTGCTGGTAGCGAAATATGATGCCAATATTTTGTGTGTGAAACATCCTGTGGTCTTGGAACGTGATGACCCTAATGGAAACAACCTTGGAATGGTGGCCATATCTTATGATTTGCTCAGAACTAGTCTAATTAATACCAGCTGCTACAGTGTAATTAGTAATTACTCATTTCATGTCAAAAGTGTCCTAGTTTCGATCATCTAATTTATGCGCACATTAAACAGTAGGGCCTATTTGAGACAATGTAAGAATCAGTGTCAGACTTTATTTTTTTGGGCTCCAAAATCACTGCAGATGGTGACTGCAGGCATGATATTAAAGGATGCTTACTTCTTGGAAGAAAAGTTATGACCAACCTAGATAGCATATTCAAAAGCAGAGACATTACTTTGCCAACAAAGGTCTGGCTAGTAAAGGCTATGGTTTTTTCAGTGGTCATGTATGGATGTGAGAGTTGGACTATGAAGAAAGCTGAGCACCGAAGAATTGATGCTTTTGAACTTGGTGTTGGAGAAGACTCTTGAGAGTCCCTTGGACTGCAAGGAGATCCAACCAGTCCATTCTGAAGGAGATCAGCCCTGGGATTTCTTTGGAAGGAATGATGCTGCAGCTAAAACTCCAGTACTTTGCCTACCTCATGCGAAGAGTTGACTCATTGGAAAAGACTCTGATGCTGGGAGGGATTGGGGGCAGGAGGAGAAGGGGACGATAGAGGATGAGATGGCTGGATAGCATCACTGACTCGATGGACATGAGTCTGAGTGAACTCCAGGAGTTGGTGATGGACAGGGAGGCCTGGCATGCTGCGATTCATGGGGTCACAAACAATCGGACACACTGAGCGACTGAACTGAACTGAACTGAAGAATCAGATTCCAGGGGAGTGATAGGCATAGCAGATCATAATACTGTGATAGCAGTATCCTGAGGGGAAGGAGGTGGACATATATTCAGCACATGTGAGATACTCCCAGGGACTCTTCAAGTTAATTGGGAAAGTCATTCATCACATTTGGAGATAGTCCACTAGAAAACATGCTACAAAATAGATTTTGAGTTGTCACTGAAAATTATGTAATGCCTATCCATAATAATAACTTTATGGATCTATGAACATTCAGGCAGTAATTCACTAGAATAGACATTATTTCTTGCAGCTACTCATTAGGATACTAATACTGTGTCATCTGTTTGTTTAAAAAGTGTTATTTTCTTCATTATAGAGGGACTGATAACCAACTCATCTAAAATGATATGTAAGCATTAAATAACAAGTAAAAAATATGAGTCCAAAACAAAGAAACTTTGTTTTCCCACTGAAAATGTTAGTTTTTCATCAGAAAATCACTTTAAAAAATAATTAAAATATTTAAAAATACAATTTAAAAGGTTATATAATATTTAGTTATTACTAAATATTGGCTATATTTTCCATGTTGTAAATACATATTTCTAGCCTATGTTATGCTCAGTAGTTTCTATCTCCCACTTCGGTGCCCATATATCCTGCCCCACTCACTACCACTGGTAAGCCCTCATTTGTTCTGTTTGTTGTTGTTCAGCTGAGAAGTCACATCCAACTCTTTGTGACCCCATGAACTGCAGCACGTCAGGCTTCCTTGTCCTTCACTATCTCCTAGAGTTTGATCAAACTCATGTCCACTGAGCTGGTGATTCCATCCAACCATCTCATCATCTGTTGCCCCATTTTCCTTCCATCCTCAATCTTTCCCAACATCAGGGTAGAGGGGAGATCTAGATCTGTGAGTCTGCTTCTTTTCTTTTACATTTACTACTTTGCTGTATTTTTTAGGTTCGATGTATAAGTGATATCATGTCACTTTTCTTTCTTTTTCTGACTTGTTTCACTTAGCATAATGCCCTCTGAGTCCATCCATATTGCTGCAAAAGGCAAATCTTTTATCTAAGTGTAAGGCCAGATACTACACAAATCCTAGAGGAAAACATAGGCAGAACACTCTTTGACATAAATTGCAGCAATAATTTTTTTGGATGTGTATCTTAAAGTAAAGGAAATAAAAGCAGAAATAAAAAAATGGGGCCTACTTAAACATAAAGGCTTTTGCACAGTGAAGGAAACCATCAGCAAAATGAAAAGACTGCTTAGTGAATAGGGGAAGATATTTGTAAATCATATGACTGATAAAGGATTAATATCCAAAATATATAAATGAATCATACAGCTCAACCTCAAAAAAGAAAACAACCTAATTTAAAAATGAGCAGAAGAACTGAATAGATATTCTTCAAGAGAGGAAATGCAGATGGCCAACAGGTACATGAAGAGATACTCAACCTAGCTAATTATCAGGGAAATTCAAATCAAAATCATAATGAGATATCACCTCCCACATGTCAGAATGGCTACCATCAAAAAGAACATAAATAACAAATGTTGATGAGAATGTAGAGAAAAGGGAACCCTTGTACACTGTTAGTGGCAATATAAATTTGTGCAGCCACCATGGAAGACAATATGGAAATTTCTCAAAAAACTAAAAATAGAACTACCATATGAGCTAGCAATTCTACTCCTGGATATACATCCAGAAAACACAAAAACTCTAATTCAAAAAAGATATGTGCACCCCAATGTACATAGTGGCACTATTTGCCAAAGCCAAGACTGTATATTGTCATCCTGCTTATTTAACTTATATGCAGAGTACATCACGTTAAATGCTGGGCTGGATGAATCAAAAGCTGGAACAAAGATGCTGGTAGAAATATCAACAACCTTAGATATGCAGATGTTACCACTTTAATGGCAGAAAGCAAAGAGAAACTAAAGAGCTTCCTGATGAAGGTGAAAGACGAGAGTGAAAAAGCTGGCTTAAAACTCAGTATTCAAAAATGAAGATCATGGCATCTGGTCCCATCACTTCATGGCAAAGAGATGGGGAAAAGTGGAAATAGTGATAGATTTTATTTTCTTGGGCTCCAAAATCATTGCAGATGGTGACTGCAGCCATGAAATTAAAAGGTGCTTGCTCCTTTGAAGAAAAGTTATGACAAACCTAGACAAGTATAATTATTTTTTAACAAATTAGATTGCTTCTGAATGAGTCAGGATATGAGGAGCTAAGGTTCTAGAGAGAGTTAAACCTACCAAGACATTCTATTTTGAACTGATGGGATGCCAAGTTTCTGAATTAAGGAAGTTAAATGATCTCAACAGGTATAATTCATTTGCCACATGAAGCACTTGCTAATTTTTAGTCTTCCCAGAGTGAGAGTGCTGGCAATTGTGCAAAAGGAGGTTAAATGTGTTCGGATAGGTTTTACTGAGAAGCCTGGTAGGCTACAGTCCATGGGGTCGCAGAGTCAGACACGACTGAGCAACTTTGCTTTCACTTAGGTTTTATCAGTCCCACAGTGGGTATGAGATAAAAATTGAAGTCCATTGACTCTTGAAAGGGAAATCTCCCTTGTACAAACTCCAGGTTCTCAGTTTGGAACCTAGAGGGATAAATCTAAAGTAGGAGGTGAAACAGATTTTTGGCCAAGTTCTACAAAACCTGAAATCCATCTCTACCTTGTCTCAGTGACTCTTTGGATTAAAGCAGTCTTTCTCAATCTAGGCTTGTATCAAAGGATAAAGGAAATTCTCTTTGTATAAATTAAACATCATCCAGGGATTATATGTTTTTTATGTATGAAAACTGGTAAGATATACGATCAAAAGATGAAAACAGATGATTGAAAGTCTCTCAGGATGATCCAAATATAGAAGTTACCAGACCTATTTGAAAATAACCAGTGTTAACATGTACCTTTACATACATTACAAGATGACGAGTTCACTAGAGCATTTGATATTATATTAAAACATCAAGTAGATATTATGGAGCTGAAAAAATACAGCCAGAATGAGGAACTAGAGATGGATTTACCACACTTAGACACAATTGAAGAAAGGCTTAGCAAATTGAAAGGTTAATCAGTAGAAATATCCAGACTGATGTATGGAGAAAAAAAGAATGGAAAATACAGAAAGGACTGTAAGAGCTTGTATGGGTCATGTTGGAAAAGACTAGTATGTATAGCTGAACACTGAGGGGGAGAGGAAAAAGGGGAAATGGGGTAGAAAAGAAATTGGCTAATGAATTTCTCATGATTTTCTCAAACTTATGGAAGACATCAAGCCTTAAACTCAAGAAGATCTATAATGTTAAGAAGGGTAAATAAAAAGAAAGCCACATTTAAGAATCTCTTTGTAAAATTTTAGAAAACCAATAATACAAATGAATATAAAATTCATTCAAAGTAAATAATAGACATTTTTCCTCAAAGAAGTAGAGCCCAAGAAAACAATCTAGAGCCCAAATCTCACCTTGTGGCCATTTAAAAGTGGAATAAGAATGTTTTATCTTCTATTACTCTGATAACTGAGATAATTGTAGAGATTGCTGAAAATGAATGGGTCACATTACAAGCTCAGAGGCTATTTGGGATGGCATCTCTACAGTTCTATTAATTGGAATGTTTGCTATATAGTTCAAGGGCCATCGGCAGAGGAATGGAATAGGCAAATAGTGCCCTCTAGTTCTGCTTGCACAGATATTTCTCAAGAATCAGGCCTTTTACTTAGCCAAGTGCCTTGAAATAATCACAAAAATTTTACTATTGTTTTTTTTTAGCCTGAATTTCTTAATTGAACTTGGAGAATTATACCCAGGAGAAATGGAAACTTTCTTAACTTCTTTAGGTTTCAGAATGACAAAGTTAAATTGTTAAGGGAGTTGGAAGGTCCCTAAAAGCAGTAGGAGACTTCAGTAGTGAAGTTCTAGGGATTGCCCTTTGGAAGATTTTTGGAGAAAATCATAGGGTATGATTTCGGCAGAACAAATCTTCATATCATTATTTATCTTAAGAAATTATTAAACAGTTTTTAATTAACATGAGCTATGTATGTGACACAGTGAGTCAGGCAAGATTTGGGTTGATTTTTTTTGCAAACTAGGAACATCCATGTCCTTTTCTAGTGCAATCTTCTGAGTAAAAATACCTCTGCACAACCTGCTTTAATACAGTTTTCATAGAATACTATCAAAATTGCAAGTTTTAGAATCTTTTACTCTTTTGAGCACTACACTAGATCTCAAGAAAGACTTTGCTGAAGATCACCTTTAAATATTGAAGCACACTAACCAAAAGTGAAGATGTGCATTCTGTGTGCTGAGGTAAATGGGAACAGGCATTTGCCATCTCCTTCTGTAATCTCAGATTTTCAAAATTTATTAATAGGTCTTATCTATGGCAGGAAACCAGAATAAAGATATTTACTTTTAAAAGAAACACTAGTTGGTAGGAAAAATATTGAGATGAAGAAATGAGTTTTGAAGGTGGGATAAAACTTTTGACTATGTGTGTTCCAGAGTTTCTCATTTGCCTAGACAAGTCCATTGAACTCCCTCAAGTATATGTCAACTATTTTTTTGCATTTAAAATTTTTTATTGATGTATAGTTGATTTACAATATGTGTCAGTGTCTAGTGTATGGCAAAGTGATTCAGTCAAATATATCCACATATTCTTTTTCATTATGGTTTATTATAGGATTTACATATATTATAGTTCCCTGAATTATCTGTCAATTTTAAAATGAGAAGGTTGGGTTAGGAGTTTAGAGTCTATTCTGGCTCTGACATTTAGAAAGAAAGAGAGGGATTTGTTGAAAAAAAGTTTAATTATCTTAGCATTGTAATCAGAAATCATTTTAGAGAAAGAGAAAATATGAAGTGACTTGGAGTAGGTGAGACCCTGACAAAGATGTAAGATAAGAATGAGGGAATGAGTGGGACTCCATCTGGATGAGAAAAGGAGAAGACTTCATTGTTTTGTTTCTAAAAGTAGACAGAAGAGCAGGTGAAGGGAGAGGGAACACGAGGGCCCAGAGCCAGAAAAAGAAAACTGAGTGCTGGGTGGGGAAAACCCAATGGAGAAACCCTCAGTGGAGTGGAGGTATATTCCGACCAAAGTGGATGTTAGAGACCAGACGTGTCTAACTTTTGCCTTTCTGGAAATGATTGGTAAAGTGTTTCATTTCATACATGGATTGGAGGTTGAAATGTTAATAAATTTTGAAAAATGTGCTATGTTTTACAAATCTGAGCCAATGGGCCAGCACTGCAGCAGCATAGAGGCAATTATGCTTCAGGAGAGCAGGGAGAACATGAAATCATAAACCACTATTGTGATTCTGAGAAACATTAAAGCGATCATGGAATTGGGGTTATGGAGGGAGAAGTCAAAGCAAGTTAATCTAGATCTTGCAAATCTGCACAAGATAGAAGCTATTACCCTTCAGTTGTGTCCAATTCTTTGTGACCCCATGGATCGTAGCCCATGAGGCTCCTCTGTTCATGGTATTTTCTTGACAAGCATACTGGTGGGGGTTGCCATACACTCCTCCAGGCTTTCTTCTTTTCCCATGAATCAAACTTGTGTCTCTTGGATCTCTTGCATCACTAGCAGATTCTTTACTGCTGAGCCACCAGAGAGCCAGTAAAATCATGTTTCAAAGAAGTCAAGGGATTTGCTAAATTTTGCATGCCAGTAAATAGCATGGTTGGTTTCAGAGCTTAAAATCTCACACTCTGAGGACAGTGCTTTAATTCCTTACAGAAGATGACTTTTTGGAAAGTATTTCTTCCTCTTCTAAGAGCACAAGTGATCATTGTCCTTTTCACATCTCACTGTATATCAAATACTTAAAACTAAGAGCTAATCATTTTGTTTCTTAATTCAACTGGTTTCTTTAAGATCAGAGAAATGATCAGAGAAATGTGCAGATGTATATAACAAGTTCAGAGGTCTTCAGGCTTTTATGTTGACACAGAGAACCAAAGTGGAAATGCATTTATCTTAACACATATCAAAAACTTGCCATGTTCAAAGCTGCCATGTGTAATTAAAAATCTTAAACATGACTTACTGCTTTGCTAGTATTGTGAGGAACAATCTTCACAAGCTCAGCATCCACTGCAGCAGCAATAGGGATGTGCATATCTGGGTATAGTCAGTGTGATATACTTGAATAACGTAACTGTGTACAAAGAATCAAGCTGTACTTATGATTTATGGCATACAGTTTTGATAACTAATTGAAATATTCAAGAAAGTTAAGATTAGAGCCGGGAAGGAGAGGTACTTCAGATAGATAATTGCATATTAACATATATAAAAAATAAATTTACATGCTAAAAATGTGGACCCACAGAGTGATTGTTTTAGACCAGAAGGTAGAAGTAGAGTGTTGGAAGATGAGATCAGAGAAGTAGGCAATGATGAGAATGTGAGGCTTGTGTAATTTGTGACTGAATTTGTTTGAACTCTATTTTGAAAGACAGTGGTTTTCAAACATACTTCCATATGTGATCAGTTGTGAGATATATTGTAAATAATTTGCTTTACATTATAAATTACTTACCTTTGTAATAAAGGATGGGTTCAAGATTATTCCATAGTCACAAATGCCTTCTTGAAGACAGATATCACATAGTGTTAGAGTGAGTGGACTCTTGCTGATCTCCTGTTTATATTCCTTAGTGTGTGGCATTTCCATCTGTTGTTGTTGTTGTTGTTGTTTTTTCCCATATAATGTGAAACTTTTTGGAGTGCAACCAAAACCTTTCCTGTTTCAACTTTTACAACCACAAAAAATTGTTTCTTTGCCCAGAAACTTCTTCTGATCTTTAACTTAACCTAGGCCAGTTCATATTTTGATTAAAACAAATCTCAAAATATCTTACAAAGCAATGCCCCTGACATAGGTTAGCATTTGTCTCTGTGTTTGCCTAGTATCTTGGGGCATATGTATATCATGTTATTGTAACTTTTAATTTACTTTAGTGTGTCCTTTATTTGATTTTGATTTGCCTGAGAGAAGAACTTTTATAACCTCACTCTAGATTCTCAGTGCCTTAGAGTGTATTCAGTACACTCTAAGTGTACACTCTAAATGATTAAATATTGCTAGTAATATTGGAAGGCAACGCTCCCTTTAAAGTTCCTCCAACAAAAACTCCTTGAAAAGTTGGTAGAGTGTAACTTTTAAACATAGGCCATGTGTACTTTTATTCAGTATTCCAGATGAACAAAGAAGAATAAAATGGACAAGACAAATGCAACAGTCATTTCTAATTTTATTTTTCTGGGATTTACTCTCTATCCCAAAGTTGAAATCACCATATTTGTGCTGTGCTTACTGATGTAGTTGATCACCTTACTGGGTAATATTATTCTGATCTCGGTTAGTGTCCTGGATTCTGACCTACACACACCCATGTACTTCTTCCTCAGCAACCTGTCATGTCTGGACATCTGGTATACTTCTTCTGCCCGGACTCCAAAGCTGGCAAATTTCATTTCAGGGAAGAACACCATCTCATTCTCAGGGTGTGCTGCTCAGATGTACTTCTCTCTGGCCATGGGCTCCACTGAGTGTGTGCTCCTGTCTGTGATGGCGTATGACCGATATGTAGCCATCTGCAAGCCCCTGAGATACCCCGTCATCATGAACAAGAAGATTTGTGTTCGGATTGCAGCTGGCTCGTGGGTGACAGGCTCCTTCACTGCCCTGGTGGGAACTGTGTCTGTTGCAGCCGTCACTGTGTGGAAGTGGTGCCATCGATCATTTCACTTGTGAGATTCTGGCCGTCCTGAAACTGGCTTGTGTAGACACCTCCAAGGTGACATTAATCATTCTGGTGATCAGTGTACTTCTTCTTCCTATGCCAATGCTCCTCATTTGTATTTCTTATGCATTCATCCTCTCTAGCATCCTAAGAATCAGTTCATTGGAAGGTCGAAGCAAAGCTTTTCCAACATGTGCAGCCCACCTGAGTGTAGTGGTTTTATTCTATGGGACAGCTCTCTTCATGTACCTGAAGCCATCAACTATGGATTCACAGAAAATAGATAAATTAATAGCCTTGGTATATGCTGGCTTAACCCCATGTTGAATCCTATCATTTATAGTTTATGGAACAGAGAATTGAAAGTGGCTGTGAAAAAATTGCTGGTTAGGAACTCTCTTTGTGCTCTTTCAGTCTCTAGTAGCACATAATATCTGTAAATATTAAGGGTATTTAGTGCTTTCTATATATATCAGGAGATAATTGGGGTAGACACTCATTTTTAAATGTGATGTTTAATTTTCTAAGTCTCTTTTTTGACTAAGCACTGAGAGTCTAAGTGATATCAATGTATCATACATAATTTTATATGATCTTAAATAGTCTCATGATGACAAATTCTAATTTTTATTTGGGGTTATAGGGTTAAATATAATTATTTTTGTTGGCTTAGTGATATTTTTATTTCTTTCTAAAATTTTTAAAACTTGAAATACATGGATTAATATTGTTTCAAGTCTGTAACAAAATAATTCAGTTATGTGTATGTGTGTGTATTCTTTTTCAGATTATTTTCCAAATTAGGTTATGATAAGATATTGAATATATTTCCCCATGTTTATAGTAGGTCCTTGTTACTTATCTGTTTTGTATGTAGTATCAGCTAACTGGGTATCTATTAACCTCAGGCTTCTCTGGTTACTCAGTGGTGAAGAATTTTCCTGACAATGCAAGAGGCACAGTTTCTATCACTGGGTCGAGAAGATCCCCTAGAAAAGGAAATGGCAACTCACTCCAGTATTATTGCCAGGGAAATCCTACAGACAGAGGAGCCTGGGGGGCTATATAGTCTATGGGGTTGCAAAAGAGTGAGACACAACTTAGTAACTAAACAAAAACAACAGTCAATTAGTCTCAAATTCTCAATTTATCCATCATCCTCCTTTCTTTTTTGGTAATGATAAGCTTGTTTTCTGTATCTGTGAGTCTATTTTGTAAATAAATTCATTTTTATCATTTTTTGTAGACTCCACAAATTGATGGTATCATCTATTTGTCTTTCTCTAATTTATTTCACTTAGTATAATTATTTCTAGGTCCAACCATGTTACTGCAAATGACATTGTTTTATCCTTTTTATAGTTGAGTAACACTACAGTGTATATGTATTCCACATCTTCTTTATTCATTCATCTGTCAGTGGACACTTAGGTTGCTTCCCTGTCTTGCCTATTGCAAATATTGCTGTTATGAACATTGGGGTGCATGTATCTTTTTGAATTAGCATTTTCTCTGTATATATGCCCAGGAGGAGATTTCAGTATTCTAGGGCAACTCCATTATTAGTTTTTTAAAGAACTTCCATACTGGTTTCCATTGTGGTTGTACCAATCTGCATCTTCACAAACAATGTAGGAGAGTTCACTTTTCTCCACACCTTCTCCAGCATTTATTATTTGTAGACATATTGATGATGGCCATTCTGATCAGTGTGAGGTGGTACTTCATTGTAAATATAACTTAAAAATTAAATTTGTATATTGATGAGTATTCAAAATTATGTACATGTAATATACAAATGGATGTGAAGAGTTGTATATAAAGAAGGCTTAGCACTGAAGACTTGATGCTTTTGAACTGTGGTATTAGAGAAGACTCTTGAGAGTCTCTTGGACTGCAAGGAGATCAAACCAGTCAATCCTAAAGGCAATTAATCCTGAATATTCATTGGAAGGACTGATGCTGAAGCTGAAGCTCCAATACTTTGGCACCTGATGAGAAGAGCCAACTCATTAGGAAAGGCCCTGATGCGGGGAAAGATTGACGGCAGAAGGAGAAGGGGATGACCATGGATGAGATGGTTGGATGGCAATACTGACTCAATGGATGGCATTACTCAATAGTGTGCTGCAGTCCATGGGGTCGCAAACAGTTGAACACGACTGAGCAACTGAACAACAACAACTGATATAACAACAACAATATGCAAATGTAATTACTTTACTAGATTTTTAGCTAATTTATTATTAGCCTCTGTGTAATGCTGAATTGTGTCCCTTCAAAACTCTAATGCTGAAGGCCTAGCCCCCCATCCCCTACTCCCACACATACCTCAGAATGCATCTATATTTGAAGATATGACCTTTAAAAGGTGGTTAAATTGAAACAAGGCTGTTATTGTAGGCCCTTATACAATCTGATTTGTGTCATTATAAGAACAGAAAACTTGAATGCACATAGTGAGAAGGTGACACTCTAGAAGCCAAGCAGAGGCCTCAGAAGACTTTAAACCTGCTAACATCCTAATGTTGGACTTCTAGCTTCCAAAACTATGACCTGATACATTTCTGTTGTTTAAGCCACCCAGTCCCTGATGTTTTGTTATGGCAGCATTAGCAAAGTAGTATGAACTCTTTTTTAACATAACTAAATGGAATAGAAATAATTACATATTCTCTAAATGTGTGGCTGTGTTTTAAATGTATGGATATGTTTCTGTATGCAGATATGTGTGTGTGTGTAATGTGAACATCTATATACAGATATAAAATATCTGCAGAAATATATCCTGACTAGAAGTAGAGTGGATGAGTTCCAGTCAAGAAAAAAAATATCAGAGTTTAGTGGCATGTTGTTAGTCTTCAGATGCTGACATCTTTTTTTTTTTGGTAAATTCACAAGAAGAGAAAAGGTGTTTCAGTGAAACTACTAGCTGTTGCTGTTGTTGTTCAGTTGCCCAGTAGTGTCTGACTCTTGTGACCCCATGGACTGCTGCACACCAGGCTCCCCTGTGCTTCAGTATCTCCTGAGCTTGCTCAAACTCATGTCCATCGAGTCAGTGATGCCATCCAACCATCTCATCCTCTGTCGTTCCCTTCTCCTCCTGCCTTCAATCTTTCCCAGCATCAGGGTCTTTTCTAATGAGTCTACTCTTTGCATTAGGTGGCCAAAGTATTAGAGCTTCAGCTTCAGCATCAGCCCTTCCAATGAATATTCAAATACTATTAGTACTCTGTTTAATCCTGTTATTCCAGACACCTGGTATAAATACAATGGTATAAATGAACTCATTAGCACTTAGAGAAAATAAAAAGACATGAAATCTGTGCTATAGATGTTACAATAATGAAAGCCTATTAAATGGGTGTAAAATATTGAAATACATGAAATATTTTATTATATAAACCACAATATACAAAGAATTAAAATGTATACTTAGAAATTTTCATAGCATTTGTAATCCCTCTCTGGACCAGATAGCTAAATGTACAAAACTTATCTGTTTTTTGTCATGGAATCATTGATATCTGTAGATTTTTTTAATGGCTTGGACTCAAGTTGAGGACTGCCCATTGGTAAAGAAGAAAGAGATAGAAGATGCACTGGGATTAATTTTAGGACATGTTAGCAAATTATAACAAAGATTTATCTAGTTTGTCCAAAGAGCAACAACCTCAGGTAGTTAGATTGGAGTCAATGGACTGATCAATAAGTATCTGATAATAATACTTGAAAGCAATGATTTATGACTATTGGATCAATAATAGAAAGGTGAAAGAATGGAGGTATCAGAAGTATATATAAATAAAAGCTAACACAGTGATGAGGCTTAAGGTAGTTATTACTTCCAACTTGTCATATTCACTCATCTGCCTTCCTTCAAAGATTAGACTTTCACTGTCTTCACAAGGTCAGAGAGAATCTGATCTATGGATGAGGAAGTAGAACTTAACTAAGCCCCTAAAACTCTATTTCTATATGGAGCCTTCCTAAAGTAAAGTTTGCATTCCTTTAAAATTTTCTATTATCTGGCCTTGGATTTATTATCCCCAGTAAGTACTTTTCTGAAACTGACTTCACCAGATATCTTTAAGCCTATGATTATAACTTCACTTTGTGAAGACCTCTTAAGTCTTCTGATACCATTATAGGTATCCCTATAATGTATAGGTATCACTATAAAATCACCTGATTTTAATCAACTTCCATAGTACACATACTAGATAATGGTGGATTGCTCGTTATTTTATTGCCTATGACTTGTCGTTCACTTGCTAAGTCATATCCGATTCTTTGAGACCCCATGGGCTGCAGTACACCATGCTTTCCTGTCCTTCACTATATCCTGAAATTTGCTCAAACTCGTCCATTGAGTCAGTGATGCCATCCAACCATCTCATCCTCTGACGTCCCCTTCTCCTCCTGCCCCCAATCTTTCCCAGCATATGGGTTTTTCCAATGAGCTAGCTCTTCACATCTAGTGGTGAAAGTATTAGACCTTCAGCTTCAGCGTCAGTTCTTCCAATGAATATCAGTATTAATTTCCTTTAGGATTGACTGGTTTGATCTCCTTGCTGTCCAAGGGACTCTCAAGAATCTTCTCCAGCATCACAATTTGAAAGCATCAACTTTTTGATGCTTACCCTTCTTTATTGTCCAAGTCTTACATCTGTACATGACTCTGGGGGAAAAAAACCCATAACTTTGACCATATAGACCATGGTCGGCAAAATAATTTCTCTGTTTTTAATATACTGTCTAGGTTTGTCATAACTTTTCTTCCAAGAAGCAAGAATCTGTTAATTTCATGGCTGCAGTCACTATCCATTGTGATTTTGGAGCCCAAGAAAATAAAATCTGTCAGTTTCCAGTTTTTCCTCATCTACTTGCCATGAATTGACGGGACCAAATGCCCGATCTTAGTTTTTTGGATACTGAGTTTTAAGCCAAATTTTTCCTATGACTAGTATTTCATAGTTGGTTATTTTAAACATTATTTTAATACATATTTAATACATTTAATATTAGGATGGTGTTACCATTATTTATTTCTCTTTAAATACAATAAAAAGAGGAAATTGGAAGTCAAGGCTAATGGTTTCTTCCATATAAGAACGTGACCACTCTGTGCTTTGGAAGATGGACACTAAATATCTACATTATGAAGCTGTGACAATCAGATGAGAAAATAAAAACCAGCAACCAATTGCTAGTAATTTTTATTATCAAAGGCAAGGGAAGAAAGAGATCCTCTCAGGACTTTAATGAGCATTTGTTTAAGAGATGAAGGTAAAATGGTTTGATGAAGCTTGTTTGTCAAAAATCTTATCATACTGGGCTTTTTTCTGAAGAAAGAGCAGGTCAGTGAATATTTTCTCATACTCTTGTGATGTGATGAGGCTAAGATGTTAGGTTTAGAAAGACTGGTCTTTCGACAGTATAGAGGATCAATTGAGAATGGGACAAATGAGTTAGAGGACCATGGAGACAGTGTACATAGAGGCAGTGAAAAGATAGGATGAATATGGGAATTTCATGGTTACAGTATTGGATTTGAGGATCTTTCAGGCAATGGCACCCCACTCCAGGACTCTTGCCTGGAAAGTCCCATGGAAGGAGGAGCCTGGTAGGCTGCAGTCCATGGGGTTGCTAAGAGTCAGACACGACTGAGCAACTTCACTTTCACTTTTCACTTTCCTGCATTGGAGAAGGAAATGGCACCCCACTCCAGTGTTCTTGCCTGGAGAACCCCAGGGATGGGGGAGCCTTGTGGGCTGCCGTCTCTGGGGTCTCACAGAGTTGGACATGACTGAAGCAACTTAGCAGCAGCAGCAGCATGTATGGATAGTCATCAACAATGATTCTACTAGTATAAGTAAAGAACTCTGATGCAACCATTGATTGAATAAAAGGAGAAGCTTAAGGATGATGACTTCATAAAGGTAATGATGTAAGTTGGATGACTGGTTGACTGTGTTCATGATTAGACTTCCAGGTGAAGATAGATTGGTGAAGTCCAGGAGAGAAATCAGGAGTCAAGCTGTATATTAAAAAGACTTTGCTCAGAGATGGCAATTGAGCCCTAGGTGTGGATGATATGGTCTATGCAGAAGTTTGGGACAGATATCTATAAAATGATTGGCTTCATTTTTCTATAATTGGTCAGAGTTAAAGTAAAGGGAAAAGAACAGAACACTTGTGATTTGGAGTACAGAATTACAATTTGATTTTTGTCTGCACAAGCTGAGTGAACTTAGGCTATTTTTTAAACATACTAGTTTGATTTTCTCTTCTATGAAATACAGATAACTTATTTACTATACTTACAATAAAATTCTTTCTTGCTACTTCTGAAAGACCACCTGTCAGTCAACTTATTTTATTTTAGAGTGTAATTGATAAAAAATGTTGTGTTTTAACTTTAGAGCAAAGTGATTCAGTAATATGTTTATGTATCTATTAATCTTCAAATTCTTCTCCCATATAAGTTGTTAGTAATACTGAGCAGAGTTCCCTTGCTATAGAGTATATCTTTGCTAGTGATTCATTTCATATACAGCAGTGTGTACATGTCCACCACAAACCCCCTATCTATTCCTCCCCCTCCCTCCTTCTCCCTTGGTAATAGTAAGTTCATTCTCTAAGCCGGTAAGTCTGCTTCTGTTTTATAAGTTCATGTCTACTTTTCAGTTCAGTTCAGTTGCTCAGTCGTGTCCGACTCTTTGCAACCCCATGAACTGCAGATGGGAATACCAGAACACCTGATCTGCCTCTTGAGAAATTTGTATGCAGGTCAGGAAGCAACAGTTAGAACTGGACATGGAACAACAGACTGGTTCCAAATAGGAAAAGGAGTCCATCAAGGCTGTATATTGTCACCCTGTTTATTTAACTTATATGCAGAGTACATCATGAGAAACACTGGATTGGAAGAAACACAAGCTGGAATCAAGATTGCCAGGAGAAATATCAATAACCTCAGATATGCAGATGACACCACCCTTATGGCAGAAAATGAAGAGGAACTCAAAAGCCTCTTGATGAAGGTGAAAGTGGAGAGTGAAAAAGTTGGCTTAAAGCTCAACATTCGAAAACGAAGATCATGGCATCCGGTCCCACCACTTTATGGGAAATAGATGAGGAAACAGTGGAAACAGTGTCAGACTTTATTTTTTTGGGCTCCAGAATCACTACAGATGGTGACTGCAGCCATGAAATTAAAAGACGCTTACTCCTTGGAAGGAAAGTTATGACCAACCTAGATAGCATATTCAAAAGCAGAGACATTACTTTGCCAACAAAGTTTCATCTAGTTAAGGCTATGGTTTTTCCTGTGGTCATGTATGGATGTGAGAGTTGGACTGTGAAGAAGGATGAGCACCAAAGAATTGATGCTTTTGAACTCTGGTATTGGAGAAGACTCTTGAGAGTCCCTTGGACTGCAAGGAGATCCAACCAGTCCATTCTAAAGGAGATCAGCCCTGGGATTTCTTTGGAAGGAATGATGCTAAAGCTGAAACTCCAGTACTTTGGCCACCTCATGCGAAGAGTTGACTCATTGGAAAAGACTCTGATGTTGGGAGGGATTGGGGGCAGGAGGAGAAGGGGATAACAGAGGATGAGATGGCTGGATGGCATCACTGACTCGATGGACATGAGTCTGAGTGAACTCCGGGAGTTGGTGATGGACAGGGAGGCCTGGCGTGCTGCGATTCATGGGGTCACAAAGAGTCGGACACGACTGAGCGATTGATCTGATCTGATCTGATCTGAACTGCAGCACACCAGGCCTTCCTGTCCATCAGCAACTCCCAGAACCCACCCAAACCCATGCCCATTGTGTCTGTGATGCCATCCAACCATCACATCCTCTGTCATCCCCTTCTCCACCCACCTTCAATCTTTCCCAGCATGAGAGTTTTTTCAAATGAGTCAGCTTTCTGCATCAGGTGGCCAAAATATTAGAGTTTGAGCTTCAACATCAGTCCCTCCAATGAACACCCAGGGCTGATCTCCTTTAGGATGGACTGGTTGGATCTCTTTGCAGTCCAAGGGACTCGCAAGAGTCTTCTCCAACACCACAGTTCAAAAGCATCAATTCTTCTAGATTCTGCATAAAAGTGATATCATACAGTATTTGTCTTTCTCTGTCTGACTTTACTCAGTATGACAATCTATATGTCCATCCATGTTGCTGCACACGGCATTATTCCATTCTTTTCAATAGCTGAGTAATATTCCTTTCTGTATGTATATCACCTCTTTATCCACTCAGCCTTCAGTGAACACTTAGGTTGCTTCCATGTCTTGACTACATAGTCAGTTTTGATATTTATTCTGGCTAGATTCTAAATTCAGCTCGTTTGAATTTACTTGTGATTTCAATTAGATTGAGCAGCATCTGTTAATTTATTTCATGTCTAGTCCTTTCACTCTGGCAGCTCTTAGGAATATTAGCATAAAATACCCCCAAATCTTTCCTCCTCTCTTTGCTGTCTGTCTCTCTCCACTCTATCTCTGTCCTCTTTGTCTCTCTCTATTTACCTCTCTTTCTCAGCTTTACTCCATTGCCACCCATTCTAGAATATACTGAAATATTTGTTTAATATTTCATTAATTAAGTCAGCATCACCAACTTGATGGACATGAGTTTGAGCAAGCTCTGGGAGTTGGTACTGGACAGGGAAGCCCGGTGTGCTGCAGTCCATGGGGTTGCAAAGAGTCGGACACGACTAAGTGACTGAACTGAACTGATTTGTTTTCTGATGGGGAAAAGAGAAAGGAGGGGAGGATTAGATTTCTGCTTCTGACCAAGAAGAAACAGGGACTGTGTTTTGCCCTTCTACCTGAAGCAATAAAAATACAACAGAAATAAATGTGAAAAATACATTTTAAGATATTGTACATCAAACAACATAGGACAGTGATCCCTGAGACATGAGGAACAAATGAAGTGAACACTTTAATTTTCCCAACTTACTTCCCTGAGTGATGAATTTCCAGGTAATAAGATAGGGAGAGGGAACCCATCGGGAAAGGATTTGAGGATGGAATTGAGAGGCCAGGGAGAACAAGGCAGCTAGCTTTCAAGTCCAAATCCAGTGAGGAGGAAGCTACAGAAAAAAGAGCTAGAGCTCTAAAGGGACACCACTCTGCTTTCAGCTGAGTTCTGATCAGTGAAGGTGTATGAAGAAACTAAGCAGGACCTGGGAAAGGATCATCCAGGAGAACTGGAGGGAATGATTTTCAAGCTCACACAAGGCTGAGAATAAAATCAACACATTGCACACTATAAAATTCACCTTGTATAACCTAAATGGACACACCTTTTAGTTGTTAAAAATATTTTAATAAAAAAAAAAAAGAAAGTAGATTTTTAAAGCAGC
This sequence comes from Bubalus bubalis, assembly GCF_019923935.1. Classification (NCBI taxonomy): domain Eukaryota; kingdom Metazoa; phylum Chordata; class Mammalia; order Artiodactyla; family Bovidae; genus Bubalus; species Bubalus bubalis. Next base: position 155,826,145 of record NC_059159.1, on the reverse strand, counting down.
AAACAGGACAGTGATAGAATTACTAGACATGACATTAAGAAGTTTCTGACTGTATTTAATGTAGTCAAGACGGCTGAGAAAAAATCATGTCATTTGAGACACAGAAAATTATATTTAGAGATATATATTTATAAATAAATATATTTATATTTATAAGTATAAAATTATATATTTAGAGATATTTTAAAAATACAAATTCTAAGATCTAGTAATGAAGTGTATCTAATATGAATCTATCCAGTATACTTTGGATGGAATTAAAGTAATTGGACCCTGCAGAAGGAAAGATTAGTGAACAAGGAATCAGAGAAATAGTAACACTTTAAAATAAAACAAAGAGAAAAGGAATGAAAACAAGTGAACAGACCATTAACTGTGTGAGACAGCTTTAAGTGATATGGTATACATATAACTGGAGTCCAAAAAAGAAAAAGCAGTAGTAAATACAAAATGCATTGAAATAAAATGTATTTTAAGTAAATACAAAATGCAAAACAAAAATAACATTTAAATAATGGATAGAAACTTTCTAAACTTGATGAAAACAATAAATACATAGACAAAAGAATCTCAGTATCCAAAATAATGAGAAATGGAAAGAAAACCACACCAAGGTGCATCTTAAACAAAATGCTTAAAAATCAGAAAAGAGATACCTTATACTCATAAGAGAGAGGTGTCTTCTCACTGCAAGCCTGAGATAATGAAGAAACCACAACATTAAAGTACCGAAAGAAAAAGGGTCACTATAGTAATCTATAATCTTGTAGAAAGAAAAGCAATGCCAAAGAATGTTCAAATACCACAAACTGCACACATTACCCAAGCTAGCAAAGTAATACTCAAAATTAGCCAAGCTAGGCTTCAACAGTCCATGAACTGAGAACTTCCAGATGATCAAGTTGGATTTAGAAAAGGTAGAGGAACCAGAGATCAAATTGCCAACAATCCAATGGATCATAGAAAAAGCAAGAGAATTCCAGAAAAAAACAAACAAACAAACATCTACTTCTGCTTTATTGACTATGCCAAAGCCTTTGACTGTGTGAATCACAACAAACTATGGAAAATTCTTAACAAGTTGGGAATACCAGACCACCTTACCTGCCTCCTGAGAAATCTGTATGCAGGTCAAGAAGGAACAGTTAGAACCAGATATGGAACTAAGACTGGTTCCAAATTGGGAAAGGAATACATCAAGGCTGTATATTCTCACCCTGCTTATTAAACTTAAATGAAGAGTACATCATGAGAAATGCTGGCTGGAGGAAGCACAAGCTGGAATCAAGATTGCCAGGAGAAATATCAATAACCTCAGATATGCAGGTGACACCACCATTATGGCATAAAATGAAGAGGAGCTAAAGAACCTCTTGATGAAAGTGAAAGAAGAGAGTGAAAGGCAGGCTTAAAACTCAACATTCAAAAAACTAAGACCATGGCAGGTAATCCCTTCACTTCATGACAAATAGATGGGGAAACAATGAGAATAGTGACAGACTTTACATTCTTGGGTTCCAAAATCACTGCAGATGGTGACTGTAGCCATGAAATTAAATACACTTGCTCCTTGGAAGAAAAGCAATGATCAATCTAGATAGCATATTAAAAAGCAGAGACATTACTTTCCCAACAATGGTCTGTCTAGTCAAAGCTTATGGATTTTCCTGTAGTCATGTATGGATGTGAAAGTTGGACCATGAGGAAAGCTGAGTGCTGAAGAATTGATGCTTTTGAAATGTGGTGTTGGAGAAGACTCTTGAGAGTTCCTTGGACAGCAGAGAGAACCAACCAGTCAATCCTAAATGAGATCAGTCCTGAATATTCACTGGATGGACTGATGCTGAAGCTGAAACTCCAATACACTGGCCAACTGACTTGGCACTTTTTCTTTGGAAAAGACCATGATGCCTGGAAAGACTGAAGGCAGGAGGAGAAGGGGACAACAGAGGATGAGATGACTGGATGGCATCTCCAACTCAATGGACATGGGTTTGGGTGGACTCTGGGAGTTGGTAATGGTCAGGGAAACCTGGCGTGCTGCAGTCCATTGGCTTGCAAAGAGTCGGACATGCACTGACTGAACTGAACTGATAGTATTCTATACCCAATGTACATAGATTTCAAAGTTAACATTTTTTCATTTATCATTCTTAGGCGTTCTCAGTGGTCACAAGCGGGGAATAAATGTGCTTTTATATGCACCTATGTACATGTAAATATACACACTTTTACAAATATTTGCATCCATATTTTGCTGTTGTTCAGTTGCTCTCTTTGCAACCCAATGGACTGTGGCCCACCAGGCTTTCCTGTGTTTCACTAACTCCAAGAGTTTGCTCAAATTCATGTCCATTGAGTTGAGGATGCCATCCAATCATCTCATCCTCTGCCACCCTCTTCTCCTCCTGCTCTGAATATTTCCCAGCATTAAGGTCTTTTCCAGTGAGTCGGTTCTTTGAATCAGGTGACCATAGTATTGGAGCTTCAGCTTCAGCATCAGTCCTTCCAATGAATAGTCAGAGTTGCTTTCCTTTAGGATTGACTGATTTGATCTCCTTGCTGTCCAAGGAACTCTCAAGAGTCTTCTTCAGCACCATAACTTAAAAGCATCAGTTCTTTGGTGCTCAGCCTTTTTATGGTCCAACTTTCACATCTGTATGTGACTACTGGAAAAACCATAGCTTTGACTATATGGCCTTCCTTGTCAAAGTGATGTCTCTGCTTTTTACTATGCGGTCTAGGAACTGACTGTGGCTTCGATCATGAACTCCTTATTGCCAAATTCAGACTGAAATTGAAGAAAATGGAGAAAACTACTAGACCATTCAGGTATGACCTAAATCAAATCCCTTATGACCCTACAGTGGAAGTGAGAAATAAATTTAAGGGCCTTGATCTGATAGACAGAGTGTCTAATGAACTATGGATGGAGGTTTGTGACATTGTACAGGAGACAGGAATCAAGACCATCCCCAAGAAAAAGAAATGCAAAAAAGCAAAATGGCTATCTAGGGAGGCCTTACAAATATCTGTGAAAGAAGGGAAGCAAAAAGCAAAGGAGAAAAGGAAAGACATACCCATTTGAATGCAGAGTTCCAAAGACTAGCAAGGAGAGGTAAGAAAGCCTTCCCCAGTGATCAATGCAAAGAAATAGAGGAAAACAACAGAATGGGAAAGACTAGAGATCTCTTCAAGAAAATTAGAGATACCAAGGGAACATTTCATGCAAAGATGAGGTCAAAAGGACAGAAATGGTAGGGACCTAACAGAAGCAGAAGATATTAAGAAGAGGTGGCAAGAATACACAGAAGAACTGTACAAAAAAGATCTTCACGACCCAGATAATCATGATGGTGTGATCATTCACCTAGAGCCAGACATCCTGGAATGTCAAGTGAAGTGGGCCTTAGGAAGCATCACTATGAACAAAGCTAGTGGAGGTGATGGAATTCAGGTTGAGCTATTTCAAATCCTGAAAGATGATGCTGTGAAAGTGCTGCACTCAATATGCCAGCAAATTTGGAAAACTCAGCAGTGGCCACAGGACTGGAAAATGTCGGTTTTCATTCCAATCCCAAAGAAAGGCAATGCCGAAGAATGCTCAAACTACCGCACAATTGCACTCATCTCACATGCTAGTGAAGTAATGCTTAAAATTCTCCAAGCCAGGCTTCAGCAATACGTGATTCGTGAACTTCCTGATGTTCAAGCTGGTTTTAGAATGCTGATAAACAGGGAGGCCTGGTGTGCTGTGATTCATGTGGTCGCAAAGAGTCGGATGACTGAGCAACTGAACTGAACTGAACTGAACAAACTGAACGTTTGTCATAGCTTTTCTTCCAAGGAACAATCGCCATTCAATTTCATGGCTCCAGTCATCATCGACAGTGATTTTGGAGCCCAAGAAATAAAGTTTCTCATTGTTTCCATTTCCCCCCCGTCTATTTGCCATGAAGTGATGGGACTGAATGCCATGATCTTAGTTTTTCGAATGTTGTGTTTTAAGCTAGTTTTGCACTCTCCTGTTTCATCCTCATCAAGAGGATCTCTAGTTCCTCTTTGCTTTCTGTCATTAGGCTGGTGTCATTTGCTTATCTGAGGTTATTCATATTTTTCCTGGCAATCTTGATTTCAGCTTGTGCTTCATCAAGCTCAGCATTTCTCATGATGTACTCTGCATAGTAATTCAATAAGCAAGGTGAAAGTATCCAACCTGATGTACATCTTTCCCAATTTGGAGCCAGTTGATTGTTCCATGTCCACTTCTAACTGTTCCTTCTTGACCTGCATACAGGTTCTCAAGAGGCAGGTAAGGCAGTCTGGTATTCCCACCTCTTTTAAGAATTTTCTACCATTTGGTGTTATCCACAAGGTCAAAGGCTTTAGCATAGTCCATAAAGCAGAAGTAGATGTTTTTTCTGGAATTCCCTTGCTTTTTCTATGATCCAATAGATGTTGGCAAATTGATCTCTGGTTCCTATGATGTTTCTAAATCAAGCTTTTACATCTAGAAGGTCTTGGTTCATGTACTGTTGAAGCCTAGCTTGAAGGATTTTGAGCATTATCTTGCTATTTAATATTATCTTGTTAACATGTGAAATGAGTGCAATTGTGTGGTAGTTTGAACATTTTGTGGTAGTTTGAACATTTGTGTAATCCATATTAATTTCTATATATATGCTTAGCCATATCTATATCTCTATTTTTCTGTATGTATATTGCTCTATGTATATACTGAAAGCAGTGAGTTCACACTATCTTCTTACCCAGTATCTCATGGTTTATTCTTGTTTTTCCTCTTTCTGTGTGTGTAACTCTCTGTCAGTGGTAAGCAGGCTCTCACTATACCTCTTATGTTTACTTATCTCTTGTGTCATGTCCTATATATAATTGAGCTCCCATTTCTTTTGATTCACTTTACCTCAATCTCTCCACAGTTCCCACATCCTTTTCTTCTTATAATATGATAATGATTACAAGTGGAATTTTAATTTTAATACTTGTCCTCATAGCCAATAAATTTTAATATACAAAACTGCAAACAAAATGCATGTGGTAAGTTTTCAGAAAATACATTTAAAAAAAAGTTATAGGTTATAAAAAAGAGATTAATTGTAGAAACATTGTCCTTAATTACTCCCACCTTTCAAATAACATGTACCTGAAAATTATAATGTTATATGGATGAAGGATGCATCCTTATTGCCTTATTTTTAATTTTTACTTCTTTTCTATTGAAATAGAGTTGATTTACAATATTGTATTTGTTTCAGTTATACAGCATGGTGATTTACTATTTTTACAGATTATACTCCATTTAAAGTATTAATAGACAATAATGGATATATTTCCTCTTCTGGAAAGGAAATCTTGTTGCTTATTTATACATAATAGTTTGTCTCTTCATTCCATACCTTGGCTCATCCTCCCCATTTCCCTCTCCTCACTGATGACCACTAGCTTGTTCTCTATATCTGTGACTCTGTTACTGTTTGTTAACATAAATTCATTAGTTCTATTTTTTAGATTTCACATAAAAGTAATAGCATAGAGTATTTGTCATTCTCTGACTCATTTCACTAAGTGTAATATATTCTAGGTATATCTATGTTGCTTTAGGTGGCAGAATTTCATTCTTTCTTTGTGGCTGAGTAATATTCTATTGGGGCTTCCCTGATGGTTCAATGGTAAAGATGCCCCTGCCAATTCAGGACACACAGATTCGATCTCTGGGTCAGGAAGATCCCCCGGAGAAGGAAATGGCAACCCACTCCAGTATTCTTGTCTGAGAAATCTTTTAGACAGAGAAGCTGGCCGGGGACAGTTTATGGGTTCCCCAAAATTTTGGACATAGCAAGTAAACAACAACGATATTCACACACATATATATACACAGACACATTACATCTTCTTTATCCATTCATCAGCTGATGGACACTTAGGTTGCTTCCATATCTCTGCAATTGTAAACAGTGCTTTCACTGTGGGTAACTTTGGAAGGATTTTTCAGAAGATAAAACATTTACATTTTCTTTAATTAGATGCCTGTGTTGTCACCATAGGAGAAATATGATAATGGGGATGAAGTGACATATACTATTGTCCCTAAGTGTGGAAGAACAGGATATATTTGGATAACTACATAGTGCATGCAGCATAGTGTTGCAGACTGAGTAGAAGAAACACAGCAAGGGAAAGAAGAAGGAATATATATATATATACTAGAAAAATGAGGTTGGGGCCGATCAAGTCCCTGAGTAAAGCAACAATGAGTAATAAAGAGAAAAAACATGAACTCAAGTAGTTCTCTCAAAAAGGGGAATGAGAAATACATATTTTTAATTGTGAAAAATTAAACCTGGATATTTCTGGAAAAGTTTAATTTCAATTTTTTTCTTGTTTCTGAAAGTTTGTTCTCACTTCATGGACTACATGTCCCTACATTTTTATGCTATTTTCATAAATAATGAAGTTAGATTATTACCGTGAAATTTCTTCCCAACTCTTAAATTCTGTGATTTTACGTATAGCCTTTATTTCCTTTGTTCTGCTTATACTGAAAACCTTGCCTCCAATATATGAGCTTATTTTGTGCGTAAATTCAAAGATGCAAATTTCTCATTCTTTCCTCCAGAACCAGTCTAGCTGTCAATTTTCTCATAGCGCCATGCACTTCTGTATTCCTCAGGCTATAGATGATAGGATTGAGCATCGGTGTGACGACTCCATAGGACAGGGCAATCAATTTATCAAAAGCAGCGTCTTTGGACTTTGGCTTCATATACATGAAGAGGATTGTCCCATAAAACACAGTCACCACCATTATGTGGGCTGAGCAGGTGGGAAAAGCCTTTTTTCTTCCTTCGGCTGAGTTGATTCTTAGGACAGTGGAAAGGATGAAAATGTAGGAGATACAAATCAACAGTAATGGAACAAATAAAAATAGTACATTGCCCAACATGATAGTAATCTCATTCAAGGATATATCTGTGCAAGCTAGCTTGACAAAAGCCAATATTTCACAAACAAAATGATTGATGACATTTTTTCCACAGAAGGGCAACTGCACTGCAAGAATTGTTCTGTCAATGAGTTGAGAAAGCCCAGTCCCCAGGAGAGAGCTGCCATCTGAATACAAAGCGCCTTGCTCATGATGCTGGGGTATCTCAGAGGGCTGCAGATGGCTATGGAACGGTCATATGCCATCACTGCTAGAAGCACACACTCTGTCGACCCCATAGTGTAAGAGACAGACATCTGAACAACGCACCTAGTGAAGGAGATAGTTTTTTTCTCGGATAGAAAGTGTATCAGCACTGAGGGGATAAAGGAGGATGTGTACCAAATGTCAAGGAAGGAAAGATTACAGAGGAAGAAGTACATAGGGGTGTGAAGGTGGGAATCCAGGAGAGTGAGGATGATCAAAGTGCTGTTCCCCAGGAGAATCACCAGGTACATCAACAAACACATCACAAAAAGGAGTTTTTCTGCTCTTGGATACTCAGAAAGTCCCTGTAGAATGAACTCAATGTCTGTCCAATTGGTCCTTTCCATTTCACATTTTCATACCTGGAGTAATCCAGAAGAGATGCGGGTTTAGGACTCTATACAGGATTATAATACGAAGTAAGAGAATATTGGAGAAAGGGCAACAGGTCAGTATTAGCTGGCTGGGTTTACAGTTGTGAGTTTAGATTTTCAAATTTTTCTTTTAGCTTATGTGTCAGGGAATAGACGAAAGACAATAATTATGTTGGTAGTTTATTAAAAATACAAACTTAATATTCCATTTCTGACATTATGATGCACAAATTCTGAGTCAGGGAAGAACTATTTACTTTTTACTTTCTTTTTTTTAAATTTTATTTTATTTTTAAACTTTACAATATTGTATTGGTTCTGCCATATATCGAAATGAATCCGCCACAGGCATACACGTGTTCCCCATCCTGAACCCTCCTCCCTCCTCCCTCCCCATACCATCCCTCTGGGTCGTCCCAGTGTACCAGCCCCAAGCATTCAGTATCATGCATCGAACCTGGACTGGCGACTCGTTTCATATATGATATTATATATATTTCAATGCCATGATATTCTTATTTGTTGAAGCTTTGAACTGACCTAAATCTTAGCTGTCCTCTAATCCTTCTCAACCAACTCCTGGTCTTTTAGAGTAATCACTCTGTGATTCCATGCTGTGAGGTTTCATTCAGGCACTCTTTTACTGTTGTTAACAGACCTAAAGAAAAGTCTGTGACTTTTTTATTCAAGATAGAAGTTAAGCTCTCTAATTTTCTAGAAAGATCCCTAACTTCCTAGAATTTTTTTCACTTTTATTGACTTGCTTACATGAAGATCTAATATTTAAAGTTCTAAGATTTTTCATTGAAAAGCAGATGCCATCTATACTCTAAATTCTCACTAGAGGATATAATTCTGTTATCCTCTCCAGTTCTTCTAAATAGATCAATTAAGACAATCGATATTGTGAAAAAATAAGTATAGTTACCAACTTTTATTCTGTAGGTTTTATAAACTCTGATCTTCAATTAACATACGATATGGAAAGGTATATTATTTTAGCTCACAAAGAGAAGACTAATTGACAACATGTGAGGTCCTAGTCTGTATTTGGCACTTCAAATAATTTTTAACATTTATCTTTCAGAATAATTCAAAGTTATTATCCATATTTTAACAGTGAAGAAATTCATTTGATATTTCAAAATTCAAGTACAATTTCAATGTCTTATAGTTGGTAAATACAAGAATTATTATTTGAACCCTTATCTTTATTTTTTAAATAGGTATTTCATTTACTTTATATGAAAAAAATTTTCAGACTACTATTTTTGTGCTGTTTTTCAAGGTAGAAAGTGTTCCAGTTATGCAGTTTTTTCCATACAAAATGAACCAGGAACCCAACATCAAAATGCAGTTTTAATTAATTTTAAATCGATACCTTTATGGTCCCCAAACCCCTATTTTTATTGCTATGTCAAAATGCTTACATAAGTATGAATTTTTAAATAAAACCACAATTTAAAATGATGCACTCAAGTTTTTCAAGGACCCATATGATAAAGACACACATAAAATGTATATTTGCCTCTGAAAACATTGAAGACATTCATCATCTTCCACTTATGAAGACATTATTCTAATAATGAATTCATATGAAAAAATATTGAAAATTTCTCTCAGGTTTAGTGTAGAGAATTAAGGTCTCAGTAGTGGTATTTGATTAATTATATAAATGAAAATTTAAAAACTTTTGTATTTTTTTTTTTTTTTTCTGCTTTGGCCTTCTGAGGATCAGACTAACCCTCATGATTATTTCTTCCCTTTGTTACTTTTTTTTTTTTTTTTGGTTTCTAATCCTGTTTTTATTACAAACATCTTTAATTACATGTATCCTCAAGCTCTTATTGAACATAGTTTATGTGTGAATAATATATATATCACCAGGCGTTCTTTCTCCAGATACTTTTTTTTCCTCCAGATACTTTTTACTTAAAATTTTAGTGAACTCAATACGTCTCAATACTCAAATGCATAGCCACTGAAAGCTAAAGTGTTAGTTGCTCAGTCCTATCTGACTTTGCAGCCCCATGAACTGTAGCCCACCAAGCTCCTCTGTCCATGGGATTCTCCAAGCAAGAATACTGCAGGAATCATTTCCTTCTCTAAGAGATCTTCCCAACCTAGGGATTGAACCTGGGTCTCCTGCATTGCAGGCAGATTCTTTACCACCTGAGCCATCAGGGAAGCTGAAGTCTATGCTTTATGAGGCTCTTTTGCATTGCAAACTACTTTCTTTTCCTCACAGTCTCTCCCATGGAAAAATTTGAGATAAAAAAATTTAGTTGTATCCCGGTCTTGGAGATGATGCCTGGTGGGTTTTTATATATTTTTCCTTTCACATAAATAAATATATACATATTTTCAAAACCTCTGAGCAATGGTCACCTCAGCTCAATATTTGTATATTTATTGATGGGATGTTTTTCTTTTGAAAAATTTAAATAAAACTTCTCTATCTTACCTTCTATCTGGGTTTTAGTCATTCATACCATTCCATTGTATTACCTGAAAGAATTCTCATTTTTGAATTTCATTTGCATTTTATTAATAAGGCCAGAAGATGCTAAACTTCAGTTGCTCCTTCCTAAAAAGAAATGGGAGAAAGAGCAGCCATGATTAGGCAATCTGTCTGTGCATGAATATTCTTAAGAGGCATGAAGGAAATAAAACATGTTAAAAAGAAGATGTGATGCAACTCTAGTGTCCCATGATTTGTCTTAAAGTTGACACTCACTCAAGAGACTCAGCTTCTTTTGGAAGCTAATTTAGCACTCATTTTTATAAACTTCTTTAGTCCTTAAGGTTGTGAGTCAGAAACTTAGAATTCTCTAGAGAAGTCCCCACTTCTGTTCATTCCAAAAACCCAATTAACCTGACTTAACAAAAACCTTCCCTAGCCATATATTTCTTGGAATTTTCTTTGAACACATCTATTTGATGACCTCAGCAAAGTTCTCAAAACACTTAAACTTTCCCTAAGAATTTGTTTTTCTTTGGCTTCCACAAATCATGCTAGATCAGTGCTAATGAAATCCTAGTAAAAGAGGAAGTCATTCTACTTCTTTAAATTATTTTTATCATCCATATCCTTGTTAACTCAAAACTACATGGAAATAATTTTTCTTTATACCAGTATGGATAAAATTTAATTAGCATATTGCATTTTAAATCAATAATTTTCTGTGACTTTGCAGTCTTTATAACCTTTCTCTCTAATATTTGAAGAATAATCTAGCTTTAATTTTAATACTCTTGGATATTTTAATTTTAATATTTTGAGATTTTGATAAAATGATCATTGATATCTTTGTCATCTGCTTTCCTTCTACTAGAAGTAACATAAGGTTAACCTCTAGTGATGTGATTATAGAATGGAAAGATATGAATTGAGAGAATTCTTGATACATTTGCAAAATTATTTTTCCAAAGCTTAACATTTCACTGTGCTACTGCAGTATTAGCACATAGACTAATTTTTGCATATTTTCTAGAACCAGAAATGGTATCTATTCTTTTCTATTTATATAAACCATTACTTTGTTTTACTTTTTATTCCTATGATTGCTCATGAATTTGAATATTACCTCTATGTTTATGTATTACTTATATTTACCTTTTTATTATTCTTGTCTCTTGGTATTTTGATAGTTTTCCTCTTAAATTGTATGAACTCTTTTTTTTTTTATTTTTGAAATGTGTTTTATTGAAGTATAGTTGATTTACAATGTTGGGTTGTATGAACTCTTAATTAACACGTTTGTCTCTGTAAATACCTTTCCAATTTGTAGTTTTCCTTCTTATTTTTGACATGCAGTTTAAATTTTCATTAAGATTTTCATTTTATCCCTGAAAAATATGAATGAAATTTCACCCATGGTTTTATTTAGTTTTTTTTAATCCATATGAAAACTATGTTGTTTTCTCTAAAGTTGAGTTGATATTCATTTTACTTCTGTTCCCAGCCCAGTGATGGTTAGAGCACTGTATGAGGCCACTCAGGTTATTTTGGGAGAATTCTTCTTATTAAAAAGCTCTTTACATTTAACTTTACATATATGCAACCCTCATTTTTCCTTGTGTAACAACAAGTATATATGCTCGTTTTTTCATGACAGCTTTTCAGGTACTTCCAGATTGCTGTTTCTGATTCTTTCTTGTACCAGGCTACACTTTTGTTGTTCCTTCAGCCATTCTCCATGTGTTTTGTTAAAACATTTAAGAACATACATTGCCAATGAGAATATTTTAGGATTGTGAGATTCTCTGTGATACAAAAGGACTTTGGCTCCACAAGATATTTCTGGTATGGATTTTGCTAATTCTACAGGAACAGAGTGTTTTCTGTCATTTTGGAGGCAGAAGAGTGAGATGGTTGAGAACATTAGATTCTGAAGTTAGTCCAGTTTTGTCAAGCACTACCTCTATGACCTCAGTGAGGTCACTGAAACTCTCTAAGCCTTGATTTCCGTGTCTGTAACATGAGGAACTTAAAAATAACTAATATTGTTCTGAGAATTAATGAGGCAATACATATGAAAAATGTAATGTAGTTATGAATGCATACTAATGATGCTTACTAATAATGATGCATACTAATCTAATTACACTGATGATTTAAGATACACACCTTACCTTGCAGTTATAAAAAGAGATGGCTTTAGAATTGGATACTCTGAAATCCAATTTCCTGACTTGTAGGTTGGTGATCTTGGGGAAGATATTTAAGTTGCAATTGAGTATTATACCTACCTTGTAGTGTTGGTATATGATATAGTACTTAGGTTTCTTGGTATTTAATAGGCACTCCTTAAAAGACAGTTAATGTTATTATATTTGATTACTGGTCAGTTACTTTGAGCAGAGAAGGGGACGGCACTCCACTCAGGTACTCTTGCCTGGAAAATCCCATGGACGGAGGAGTCTGGTAGGCTGCAGTCCATGGGGTCACGAAGAGTCAGACAGGATTGAGCGACTTCATTTTCACTTTTCACTTTCATGAATTGGAGAAGGAAATGGCAACCCACTCCAGTGTTCTTGCCTGGAGAATCCCGGGGACGGGGGGAGCCTGGTGGGCTGCTGTCTATGGGATCACACAGAGTCGGACATGATTGAAGCAACTTAGCAGCAGCAGCAGCAGCAACAGCATACCTCAATAGCACACTAACTCATCATTTTTTATTGCAACGTTAGGTAAGTATAAGCTTCCTAATCAGAGAAGGCAATGGCACCGCACTCCAGTTCTCTTGCCTGGAAAATCCCAGGGACAGAGGAGCCTGGTGGGCTGCAGTCCATGGGGTCACGAAGAGTTGGACATGACTGAGCGACTTCACTTTCACTTTTCACTTTCATGCATTGGAGAAGGAAATGGCAACCTGCTGGGAGCCGGCATATTGCATATTGAGTGAGGATCTGGAATAGCTCAACTGGAATTCTATCACTGCTGAGAGCCAGCGTGAGGCACTCCACCCATGACAAAGGTCATGAGGAAGGAGGCTCGGCATACGCAAAGGCGGGATCGAGCCTCAGGAGTCCCCCTGGAAATTCTCGAGCATCTACCCCCAAAACCAGAGTCTGCCTACTTTCTGCTTTGTGCTTTCACCTACACCTCTGACTTTACGGGGGGCTGTCTCCCACTACCTCTCTCTGAAAAAAGAGTTAGCTTACAGCTCCAGTTAATAATTCCTGGGTGTGACAGTGTTTAACCTACAAACTCCTTTGGAAATCCTCTAGCCTGCCTGAATGGGTTTTTCCGGCCACATGTGATTGTTCAGAGCCTCCCAACTGTGAGAGGCAGGAGATGTTCTAAACTGCCTAAACACAGATTCCTTTGAGTAGTTAAAAGATTGATTAGAAAATGTATTGGTGAAGGGTTTTTCACTTGTTGGGCCAATGTTTGCTGCTAAGTCTCCATACTCCTACTGTGTCCTTGGCAGTGTATTGATTGATATAATGGGTGTATAGAAATGTAAAATGCAGCTTTGTTCAATGCTTTTTGGAAGGCTGGCGCCTGACTTTGGAATAATCACCTTTAGAGAAAGATAAGTTTCTTAAAATGTTAACAGGCCTCCGGGCCAGAAAATGATGTCTATCACCTGAACTTTTGCATATGATAAGTTTACAGGAAAAAAGCCTGGCTTGCTACATGACTCTACCCCTTCCCCCATTATCCTCTATGCATAACTTAAGGTATAAAAACTGCTTTGGAAAATAAAGTGCGGGCCTTGTTCACTGAAACTTGGTCTCCCCATGTCACTCTCTCTCCCAAATTCCAGCTGAGCGTCCATCTGGAGCGCGGATGTCCTCTGCGACCATTTATTTGCCTGGGCTTCTAAGACCCACTCGAGAAGGTGTCTAAGGTGGGGCACCTTCCGCTATTCGAGAGGGCGCCTGCGGCCTCCGTGGTCAGAGCTAACCTGGTGTCACGGGTTATATTGATTTTCCGCGTAAACCAAGCCACTCAGCTTCTTTTCTCCACTGAATTTCCTCACTGAGCTATCCTTATTCTATTACTCTTTGTATCCTTAATTAACGTGTAATTAAGCAGTTATTCCCTGACCCTCGCCTAGCCGTCTCTCCTTCGAATACCCTGGATCAGCCGGGGCTGGTCCCCGGCAGCAACCCACTCCAGTGTTCTTGCCTGGAGAATCCCGGGGACGGGGGAGCCTGGTGGGCTGCTGTCTATGGGGTCACACAGAGTCAGACACGACTGAAGTGACTTAGCAGCAGCAGCAGCAGCAACAGCATACCTCAATAGCACACTAACTCATCATTTTTTATTGCAACGTTAGGTAAGTATAAGCTTCCTAATCAGAGAAGGCAATGGCACCGCACTCCAGTTCTCTTGCCTGGAAAATCCCAGGGACGGAGGAGCCTGGTGGGCTGCAGTCCATGGGGTCACGAAGAGTTGGACATGACTGAGCGACTTCACTTTCACTTTTCACTTTCATGCATTGGAGAAGGAAATGGCAACCCACTCCAGTGGTCTTGCCTGGAGAATCCCGGGGACGGGGGGAGCCTGGTGGGCTGCTGTCTATGGGATCACACAGAGTCGGACACGATTGAAGCAACTTAGCAGCAGCAGCAGCAGCAGCAGCATCAAGCTTCCTAATGGGAGGGACTGGCTAATGGGAAAAATGGGTCTTGCCCTGATGAGCAGGGCCTTACTCAGTAAAACTTTAATCCAATTATTTGCTGATGATTGGCACTGCATTCCCTCCCTGGCAGTTATTTGGCCTAAGGCCAACTTAAGGCCAGATTCCCTGGAGATTCCTGAGATGGGAACCTGAGTTCTTATTTCTGGAGCTGAACTTCACGAACAGAACATGCAAACACTCACAGTTGCATGCAAGTGAATAGGATTTATTTTAAAAGAGAAAAAAGTACAAAGCTCTCAGCACAGACACTCAGTCAGTTCAGTTCAGTTGCTCAGTCATGTCCAACTCTTTGCAACCCCATAGAATGCAGCATGTTGGGCTTCCCTGTCCATCACCAACTCTTGGAGCTTGTTCAAACTCATGTCCTTTGAGTCAGTGATGCCATCCAACCATCTCATTCTCTGCCATTCCCTTCTCCTCCTGCCCTCAATCTTTCCCAGCATCACGTTCTTTTCCAAGGAATCAGTTCTTTACATCAGGTGGTCAAAGTGTTGGCGTTTCATCTTCAGCGTCAGTCCTTCCAATGAATATTCATGAGTGATTTGCTTTAGGATTGACTGTGGCTTGATCTCCTTGCATAGACAGCATAAACACTGAGCGGGGGATAAATAGTCCCCCAGAAAGACAGGACTTACTAGAACTGATCTGTGCATTTTTGGTTGGCTCCTGTCCTTAAAATCTGTCATTTCTAACCAATCAGTTTAAAGATCACATTTTAACTTAACATCTTTATGTCCCTTAGATAGCAAGAAGATCAAACCAATCTATCTTAAAGGAAATCAGTCCTGAATATTCGTTGGAAGGATGGATGCTGAAACTGAAGCTCCAATACTTTGGCCACCTGATGTGAAGAACTGACTCATTAGAAAGTACTCTGATGCTAGGAAAGATTGAAAGCAGTAGGAGAAGGGGATGACAGAGAATGAGATGGTTGGATGGCATCACCAACTCAATGGAGTTTGAGCAAGCTCCAGGAGTTGATGATGGACAGGGAAGCCTGGCATACTGCAGTCCATGATGTGGCAAAGAGTCACTACTGAGCAACTGAACTGAATGGTTTATATTGATCCTTAGATTAAGTTGCCACCCTTTATCGTGCCCCCTAGCCATTTAAAAGTAGACCAGATGTAAGGGCTAAAGATGAATGGATCACCAGTTGTTTTTCCCTCAAGCTTATGGAACAGATGTTAATTACTGACCTTTCCTGGATCTGAGTGCTGATAATTAATCAGACAAAGGACACATTTTAGGAATTCGGGACAAAATGTATAGTTTTAGGTTAATGGGGCGAGATGTTTATTGAAAACAGGACCGAGGTCTCAGAGTCCTACCCTGACTACCTAGCAATTTCTACCTCATTCCCAGTCCCTTTGTTGGATCCTCAGGAGGGGAAGCCTGACGTGGGTTTCAGAACTTTCACAACAGTGGGAGAACTTATTGGGTATTTTTGTTCTCCAGTTTGTGGGGCACCCACCTGGGAGGTATGGAATTTGATTTTATCATGCTACTACCATCTCACTGCAGCTTTGTCTTTGTGCAGCGTCTTCTTGTCTTTGGTTGTGGTGTATGTTTTTCGGTGGGTTCCAGAGTCCTCCTCTGATGGTTGTGGAACAACTAGTTTAATTTTGGTGTTCTCTCAGGTGGAGATAAGTACATGTCCTTCTATTCTGCCATCTTAAACCAGAAGTCTCAATTTATTTTCATCTTTGTTCTTTACATCTCTGTGTGTGTATTGCCTAAGGATATACTTTCTTTCCTTGCCTTACTTTCTCTTCCATCCTTTTTTCTTTCTTTACTTTTTAAAAATTTTTCTTTTACAGTATGTCTCAGTTTTAGAAATTTATAATATGTTTATTCAAAAAGTCAGCATTTATATTAGCTAAATATATAAAGTGATTGCCTATAAAATCTAGTTTCTAAAAAATCTATAAAGAGATTGTGTACTGTAATAACCATTTATACTTCAAAAATGGTGTAGGTGTGTTTGTGTGTTAATATGAGTATGTATGTAAGAGAGAGCTGGGGGAGAGAGAGACAGGTAGAGAGAGAGAGACAGAGAATTCAACTGGGGAAACTTTGATAACATTGCACAAGACTCCTTCTGATTCTGTGTGAAGCAGAGTAATAGGCTTCCTATAATTAGGTCTTTAGGGCTTTATTTCTGGAGTCTCATAAGTTTTCTACATATTTCATTTATGAAGCAATTTAAAATTTTGCACAGAGGTTTAGAAACATCCTTTAGAACATTTAAATTGGTCCCAAAGCCTGAAGCATGTTCTTTAGGTATTTGTGGGTCTCCACAATGGGGTCGTATTTCAGCCTGGGCTTCAGGGGCAAGCTGTCCTATTCCTAAAATTTATTACTAAATTTTAATTTTCTTTCTGTTTTGAACTAGAGGAATCTAACAATTCTTTATTTGTCCTAGAGGAATTTATCCTAGTTATCATACCTGAAACCTGCATATTTCTATAGATGTCAACAAATCAGTGAATTTCCATGGCAAAATGATTATTCATCAGTAGCTGCCTCTTTAGAGGTTCATGAAATGAGGAGTCATGAAAATTGGCTACATGTAAAAAAGAAAGATAAAAATATCTATTGTTGCTCCAACCTAGAAAGAGAGTCAGAACCTGGTTTGAAGGTAAGTTATTGTAAAGACAAGAACCCAATCTTATCAACTACAAGCAAGAGTTAGACTGATGGGTTAAATGTGTCAAGTTTGAAATTAAGATGTTTTTCTCACTGAAGAGGGACTAAATATTGGAAATGGAATTTAAGGGTCTAGTCACTGAGAGGTGGTAGGGAAAAAGAAAGACTTTTGAGATCACAAGAGCAGTTTAACATGTAAAGGCTTTGAGCAAGGAACAGAATGGAGTTTGCCCAGTAGTTATGAATTCCTTTGTCAGTGTGTAGCTTTTTAGAGTAGCACACAGTATTTGAACACTTTGTTATCATTTTTAGCTCATTAAGGCTCACTACATAGTAGAGCAGGAACTCTGTGTTCTGTAGCATGAAATTCATAACAAACAAGTCTTTCCTGGTCCCCTAGCAGCAACTCTGATTCATTTGGCTCAATCAACTGAGAGCAAGATGAACTACATGCCACATACTGCGCTAGGGACTCTTTGTGCAGAGAAAACATGTGAGGAGGAAAACTATGACCAATTTGCCTTAAAGACACCTCATATGTGAAACAGATGATTTACCAAAGCAGTGAATAGCCAGAAAGAGACCTGATTGAGCATTATCCTAGTGTGTTTGCATACACTATTGGTGACTATTTTGAATATTTACTTTTCTACTATTAGGTTATAATTGTAAAAATGAGGGACTTTTCTATTTTTTTTTTTATGTTATAGGCTTGCTAAAAATGTTAACACAGTCTCAGTTAAAAAAAAAAATCAGCCACCTTTTTAAGACAAGGAACATACTAATGCCTCCCTAAAATCCTATTTTTTTATGGAGTGAATTGAACCTTATGAGTGATTTTTCCTATTTGCCACTCAATTTGTTGACTTCCAGAGGATCAGAGTGTGATAAAGGACTGGAATGTTATATACTGTGATGAAGTGTATTAGCATTTGATGGTAAGATGAACATAATGCCATTTGCCAGAACACTGTGTGTGACGTGATTAAACTTTTCAGCTGTATATACCTGGCCATGGAAAAGACGATGACTGGTTTAAAGATATAAAAAGACTCTAACAAAAGGAAGAACTGTGATAGAGAGGCATAAAGGAAACTACTAACAGTGGAAACCATTACTGTGGTAATTGTATAATATATACTATCTCATTTAATCTTATCAACAGGTATATATGGTACAGGTGCTGTCTTTATCTTCATGCTATAGCTGGGGAAGGTGATGATCAGAAATATGCCCAGGCCACCCTGCTTAGTAAGGGGCAGAGATACCATTTAAACTAAGCCTACCTGCAAGGCCTGTGTTCCTAAGAATATCATGGAATATGTTTGGTAGAATATCATGTAGCATGGAGGCAGCTCATGGAACAAGGGTTTTTGTAGAGATGATTTTTACAGGTGTAGGTGTAACCTCCATTATTCAATGAACTTCACATGTATCTAATGCCCTTTGGTGTCTCAAGTAGTTTACACAGTAACCCAGAAAATCTGAAAAATTCTAACAAAATGCAAATTTTATAAAAAGCTACAAAATGTTAAGAGCTGGGGACAGGAGATGAGTTTAGAATGGAGAAATGAAGTTGAGTTTGGAGTGATTCTGAGGTGACTAATTATGTTCGGAAATTGGGAAGATAGACCTGAGATTCAGAGCAAGTACCTTTTAAAGATAGGTGGACAATTCCTTAAGAGGGATGGCTCTTTGGACTTATGAATGAAACAAGAATAATAGCTAACATTTATTGAGCTGTAATTTTGTTCCAGGAATCTTACTAGCTCCTAAAGGTAGTAGCACATTTAACGGATAGGAAATGACTGGGGTAGAAGTATAGATTCTAAACCAGATCAGAGGATAGCTTTCAGTTTGATGGAGGGACAGGAGGTCCATATGGGCCTGAAAATCCTAATGATACTTCTGAAAGTTCTTGGATATTAAATTATGACTATATTTAAAGGACTTGTTAGTGTGTGTTAGTCACTCAGTCGTCCCCGACTCTGCGACCCATGGACTGCAGCCCACAAGGCTTCTCTGTCCATGAGATTTTCCAGGCAAGGATACTGGAGTGGGTTGCCATTTCCCTCTCCAGGGGATCTTCCCAACCCAGGGAACAAACCCGGATCTCCTGCACTGCAGGCAGCTACAAGGGAAGCAAAGGACTTGTTAGTCTTTAGCAATTTCCATCTAAGGTGTGATACTGAATAACAACAATTTTTAACTGTATGTAGTTGTGTCCCATGGCAGTGGATGGTTTGATGTAGTGTGCCATCAGAAAAGTGAAAGGAGAAAGGTTATATATCTTAAAGACAAGAACTCTTTTGCTTAAACGTAATTTGTTTTATGGTAGGTATTATAGTCACAAGATTCAAAATGTTTAAAAGGTACTGAACAACATACAGTAAACAGCCTCCCTTCCATTTCTGTTAATGAACTATTCATTTCCTTTCCTAGAGATAACGAGTTATTCCTGTTTATTTTTCTATAGGCATTCTACATAGGAGCAAAAAAATATTGGGGTGTGTGTGTGCACGCACGCACGCATGTGTGTGTGTGTACAGACACATATAGTGACTCAGATGGTAAAGAGTCTGCCTGCAGTGCAGGATACCCGGGTTCAATCCCTGGGTCAAGAAGGTCCCCTGGAGAAGGGAATGGCAACCCACTCCAGTATTCTTGTCTGAAAAATCCCATGGACAGAGGAGCCTGGCAGGGCACAATCCATGGGGTCGCAAAGAGTCAGACACAACTAGCTACTAACACACACACATGTGTGTGTGTGCACGTGTGTGTGTGTGTGTGTACAAAGACATATATGTAAAATATTTATACACAAAGGTTACTGTGCCTTATATATGTTCTGAACATTCGTATTGCTGTCTAGTCATTAAACCATGTCCTACTCTTCGGCAACTCCGTGGACCATAGCCCACCAGGCTCCTCTGTTTTTGGGATTTCCCAGGGAAGAATACTGGAGTGGGTTGCCATTTCCTTCTCCAGGGGTTCTTGTCGACGACCACTGAGCCACCAGGGAAGTCAGTTCTGAATATTACCTTTACACTTAATAGTTCTTGACAATCTTTCCATATCAATGTACAAAGAGTCTCTTAATCTTTTTGACAGCAGATCGGTATTTCATTATTTCTATGTCCCCTTCTCATAGAAATTTAAATTGCTTCCACATCTGCTATTATAAATGGTACTTTAATGAATCAGCTTTTAAATAAATTACTTTACACATGCACAGGCATAATTGTGTGGTAATTACTTAGCGGTAAATTCTGTAGTCAAAGTTGTATGCATGCCTTTATGATTCTGTTTAACACTGCCAATTTGTCCTCCACAGAGGATGCACCAATTTATGTGTTCACTGAGAATGTATAAGAGTGCCTGTCTCCTTACCTTTAGAAGGCAAGGTCATTAGAAATGAAACCATGGCTCATCCCTGTAAGACATCAGTGCAGTGCTACCTAGAGGATAAGTCACAGTGAGTGATATTAGGAAATTTCTCTGAGCAGAAGTTCTTTAGTAATTTGGTCACAAAGTTTCTTAAACATTCTTTCAATATATATATGTATGTGTGTGTATATTTTATATATATATATGTATATATAAACATATAAAGTACCAAATAGAGTAACAACATGTCAATTAGCAGTAATAGCTTCAATTCATGTATCCATTTGTGTGTTTCTAGCTAATATATATTGATCTTAAATTAATCTAAATTTGATTCTCCTAATTTATCTTGGTAGCATCTTGGAATTGTGGAGTAGGGATAGAAATGGAGGGATAAAACTATTGTAGTTCTATCTTCATTTTGTGTTTGAGGGATAATTTAGGAGATTAGGAGCATTCTAGTCAAAAAAGTTCAGTTGGATTTATCTGTAAACTGGTGCAGAAATACCTGAATGAACTTTTTGGCCAATGCAATAGTTATTTTTTACAAACAAATGTTTGGTCTGTATGTCAGATTGTGAAAATAGAGAAAGAAGGTAACTCACCACTCATGGAACGGAAAAAATAAACAAAGTGTTCAAGTTAAGGCAAACAATTGGTGAATGACAATCAGCCAGCAGAAATAAGAAAGTGGGAAATATAAGTAATGCAAAATAAGTATGTAATAAAAATAAAGTATATGGAAGGAAAGAAATGAAGTACATTTATAATTGTATTCTAAAGTGAATGGAGTGAATATGCTCATAAAAAAGCATTGACTGTAAAAAGAATTAGCAACTTACACCCACATATATGTTACACATAGTGATCAGATATTTTTATACAATTATTACTATATTTAATTTATTTTATTATTATAAAAAATGTGACCTGTAAGTCTAAAGATATATATTTTTGGCAGCAAGTTACTTGATCCATGTTGAAAATGTCAACAAAAAATATGAATTGTCTTTGGGGGAGATATTATGATTTATATATATACACACAATACATGTATACACATAATCAGGGCATTTATTGAATGCCCTATTCAAATCTTTGAGATAATTTTCTGTTATCTATATTTAATCAATTCTATATAAATATTTATAATCAAGATTTACTTGTGTATCTAGGATTATTTTTATATGCTTAGTTTCTGTATTGTTTAGTGTACACCTGTTTATGGCTGATAACCTTCTTCATAAGTTGTGAATGTTATAATTAATTGACGTATTTTATTACATTTTATCCCTGGGTCAGGAAGATCCCCTGGAGTAGGAAATGGCAACCCACTCCTGTTATTCTTGCCTAGAAAACCCCTGGACAGAGGAGCCTGGTGTTCTACAGTGCATAGGGTCGCAAAGAACTGGACACGTCTGAGTACACACAACAAAGAGAGAGCTAAAGTTGGGCTTCCCAGGTGGTACCGGTGGTAAAGAATCTGCCTGCCAAACACAGGATATGTAAGAGATGTGGGTTCAATCCCTGGGCCAGAAAGATCCCCTGGAGAAGGAAATAGCAACCCACTCCAGTATTCTTGCTTGGATATCAATATCATAAAAGTAGAATTTAAATTTAAAATACAAAATGTGATAAAAATTAATTGCAACATTCACATTGTATTAAGTTTATCAGCCATAAATAGGTATACACTAAACAACACAGAACTAAGCATATAAAAATAATTCTAGATATACAAGTAAAACTTTATTCAGTTCAGTTTAGTTCCGTAACTCAGTTATGTCTGACTCTTTGCAACCCAATGGACTGCAGCACGCCAGGATTCCCTGTCCATCACCAACTCCCGGAACTTGTTCAAACTCATGTCCATCAAGTCAGTGGAATCATCCAACCATCATTATATAGTGTTAATTAAATATAGATAACAGAAAATAATCTCAAGGATTTGAATAGGGCATTTAATAAACCTGATTATGTGTATACATGTATTGTTGTGTGTATATATACATATATATATATAAATAATATATCTTCCCCAAGGGAATTCATAATTTTGTTGACATTTACACATGGATCAAGTAAATGGAACCCCAAAATATATACCTTTAGAATTACAGGTCACATTTTTTATCATAATAAAATGAATTAGATATAATAAAAGGGAATAAAAGTATCTGATCACTAGGTATGCATATCTAGATTAAAGACAGAAGGAGAAAAAAATTATCTGGAAACCAGTAACAAGAACATTTCATATAGAAATCTAAGTCTATAGTAAAACAAAGTGTTGTAAATGACTCAGGGCTAGAAAGAGGATAAAGATAAAATATTAAGAAATAGTTTTTCTTATTTCATGAAATTATAAAATACCAAATAAGCCTAAAGAAATTTACAAACACAAAAACCTACATTAATGAAACAAAGTGGAAAGGACAAATCTCTTCAAAAGCATTAAAATTTTTTTTTGGAGAAAACTTGTAATAGGGGAAAACCTCTTGTGAAACTCATGAAAAGAGAAATCAATTAAGAATAGCAGTGAAAAAGTAGATAGAACTACTCATAAGGGGAGACTACAGAATTATGAAGAATTATACACTAATAGATCTATTTTTGTCACAGAAATGAATAATTTCCCTCAAAATATAAAGAATTAAAGTGCTCTCAAATCACCGTTTTGAACTCTTCTTTCTGACGAATCCCCTATTTGGTCTGATGTTTCTTTTGAAATATTAGTATTGTCTATTAGATTACAAGATATTCTAGACCGTGAGTCAAGTTCTCTGCAAAATGGGCAATTAAGTTTGAACTCCACAGCCATATGGCTTGGATTCAAGTTCTGGCTCAACCACTTATTTAGCTATGACCTTGACCTTGACCTTAAGCAAATTACTTATTTTCTTCCTTTTTTATAATGAAAATGACAATGCTAATAATAGAAATAATTGCCTAATAGGGTTGCTTCTGAGACTAAATTAGGTAATGTACAAATAAAATAATTAGTAGTCATTTGGTCCTTGGCTATATTCATTTATTCAACAAATACTTCTGAACCTCTTATCTCTGTGTCTGTTATATTGTAGATACTGGTATTGTAGAAGTAAACAAGAAAAAGTCCCTGCCTTAATGAATTTTTCATGCTAATGGACAAGTCAGATAATAAGCATAGCAGAATAACATGGAACAGTGACAAGATCATTAGTCTATTGTGTGGGGGTTTGTTGTCGTTTAGTCACTAAGTTTTGTCCAACTCTTTATGACTCCATGGACTGTAGCCCACCAGGCTCTTCTGTCCGTGAGATTTTACACGTGAGAACATTGGAGTGAGTTGCCCTTTCGTTCTCCAGTGGTGGTTTGTAGACAATAAAAATAGTTTACTTTTCAGTTACACATAATGCAATACTCGTATTTGTTTTAAACCTTAGTTAACTTGTGGTGACAAATATGACCAAAAGCTCAGGCCTCAGCAAGGAAGACTTGGGTTTGAATCTTACCTCTGCTCTAAATTTACCTTTAATTAAGTTTACTTAATATTTTTGCTTTGGTTTATTTATTAATTTTTTTATTTATTAATAATTTTTACAAAAATTTATTAATTTTTGTAAAATGTGGATGATGACACCTCTCTCCCAGAACCTTGATGAGATTCAATAAATTACATGGCATATGGCTTGTAGCTTGAAAATATGTTCATTTCTCTTCCCTTCCCCCTCTCTATTTGATCCACTTTATTTTTTTTCTTCTTTCTTTGGTCTATTCCTTTTTATATTTTCTTTTCTTCCTATGAGTATATGGTACTTCTACATTGGTACATAGTTGAATATAATCATAGTAGAATACATATTTTATCTTAACATATTTTAATATATTACAGGTGAAAAAGAAACCATACAATGGAATGGGAAAACCAAACCATTCTGGTGGAATTTTTTCTGAGGGGGCTTTCTGGTTATCCAAGGCTTGAATTACTCTTTTATGTGCTTGTCTTAATAATGTATGTGGTCATCCTTCTGGGAAATGGCACCCTTATTCTCATCAGCATCTTAGACTCCCACCTTCACACCCCTATGTACTTCTTCCTGGGGAACCTCTCCTTCCTGGACATCTGCTTCACCACTGTCTCCATTCCCCCCATGCTGGTGAGCTTCCTCTCAGAAAAAAAGACCATCTCCTTCTCTGGCTGTGCTGTGCAGATGTTCCTTGGCTTGGCCATGGGGACAACAGAGTGTGTGCTCCTGGGCATGATGGCCTTTGACCGGTATGTGGCTATTTGCAACCCTCTGAGATATTCTGTCATCATGAGCAAGGGTTCCTATGTGCCCATGGCAGCTGGCTCCTGGATCATAGGAGTTGTCAACTCTACAGTACAAACTGGGTGCGTAGTACAATTGCCTTTCTGCAGGAATAATGTCATCAATCACTTCACCTGTGAAATTCTGGCTGTCATGAAATTGGCCTGTGCTGATATCTCAGGTAACGAGTTCATCATGCTTGTGGCCACAACCTTATTCATAATGACACCATTATTGTTAATCATTATCTCTTACACATTAATTATTATGAGCATCCTCAGAATTCGCTCTTCTGAGGGGAGAAGCAAAGTCTTCTCTACCTGCTCAGCCCACTTGACTGTGGTGATAATATTCTACGGAACCATTCTCTTCATGTACATGAAGCCCAAGTCTAAGGAGACACTTAATTCAGATGACATGGATGCTACTGACAAACTTGTGTCTGTGTTCTATGGAGTGATGACTCCTATGATTAATCCTTTAATCTATAGTCTCAGGAACAAGGATGTGAAGGAAGCAGTAAAACACTTACTGAGAAGAAAAGTATTTAATAAGTAAATGGAAAAGGGACAGGTAACTTTTATAATCACAATGTAGAAATCAATTAATCAATTTTGTTGGTTAGTCGCTGAGTCTTCAACTTTTTTGCAACCCAGTGGACTGTAGCCCCCCAGGCTCCTCTGTCTATGGGATGTCCTAGGCAAGAATACGAATGAGTTGCCATTTTCTTCTCCAGGGGATCTTCCTGATCTGGGGATCAAACCCTCATCTCCTGCATTGGCAGATGGATTCTTTACCACTGAGCCACCTGGAAGCCCCTCATATCCAACTGCTGCTGCTGCTGCTAAGTTGCTTCAGTCGTGTCCGACTCTGTGCGACCCCATAGACAGCAGCCCACCAGGCTCCACCGTCCCCTGGGATTCTCCAGGCAAGAACACTGGAGTGGGTTGCCATTTCCTTCTCCAATATGAAAGTGAAAAGTGAAAGTGAAGTCGCTCAGTGGTGTCCGACTCTTTGTGACCCCATGGACTGCAGCCTACCAGGCTCCTCTGTCCATGGGATTTTCCAGGCAAGAGTACTGGAATGGTTTGCCATTGCCTTCTCCAACTAGGAGGTATTAAATTATTCTTTCAACATATATATTATACTTTCATATATTTTCAACATATAAATTATACTTTCAACATATCTGCTTTGGCAGGTTTTTTTTTTTTTTAATATATATACCTTCTGATACATGGGATCTAACTGCTTTGGTCTTACAACCAAATACCTGATATTTAAAGCTGTAAATATAAATAACTTATGAGTCAAATTACCCACTGTTAAAAATAGAGCTATATCTTTTTCTCTGTTCTATAGGCTCTCTATCCATGAAATATTTAATGTATTGCCAATCCAAGAGGAATCTGTTATTAAGAAATGTGAATCTATCTTTTAGATGGTTTTTACATTTGATTTTTATCTGGGGTTTATATTTCTTTCCTCTGTTTGTAACCTTCAATCTTTAAAAAAAATCCCCTTTGTTACTTTATTTCTTCCTTTTATTTAAAATATTGATTTATTTGGCTCTGTTGGATCTTAGTTGCAGCATGTGGGATATTGCAGCACATGAACTTTCTAGTTATGGCATGTGGACTCCAGAGCTCACGGTCTCAATAGTTGTAGCACTCAGGCTTACTGGGCTTGGTCGTCCCAGGTATGTGGGATTTTAGTTCTCCAACCAGAGATTGAACCCATGTCCCTTTCACTGCAAGTCAGATTTCCACCCATTGGACTATAAAGGAAGTCCCTATTTCTTCTTGATCTGAGTTGCACACTTCAAATTTTCATCTTAGACTTTAATGTTTATTTTAATATTACATCTCTTTTCTCTGTAACTGCTATCATATTAGCCTCTGAATTTTAAATTTTATTTAGTTTGATTATGTTTATTTTAGAATTAAAAAAAAATTTTGAGGACTAAGTAACTTGGTTTTATTTCTCTTTGATTGCTTTAGCTTTCTAATGCTAACAAAAACCCCATAACACTTAATTGTTCATTTTTATTTAGATTTTAAAATATTCTTAATTTTTTTTAATCTTGTATTTATTTTCACTATAAGGAAGACATAAATTTCTCCCCTTATATTTCACAAATGAGGCAGTGAGGAACATTATACAGACTACCATAACACAAAGAGAGAAATTGACTCTATTTCTCTTGAGTCCTTTCTATTTCTATCTCTATCTCCTTGAAACATTGTTTTAACTCTATTAGTAATTTTTTGAGAATGTTCTTTAAGAAATTTGAGATAAACATCAGTTAATTATTCCCAGATCCTACATAAAACTAAAAAAAAATGCAAAAAAAAAAGACCTAACTGACTTTCTCTTGGAATGGTATGCTTTCTGAAACTGTACAGGGAATAAAATAAGCTCTTGGGAGTTTCTTTTCTGAAAAGTTTATATATATATATATATATATATATATAATTTTTTGTTATTCTTTTACATTTACTTCTTTCATCATGATGGTCAATGAGAAGCTGCCCCTAAAGATTTTTTTTTTCTGAAAAATGAGATCACAGTTTTTTCCCTGGTTTTCAGGTTTTCTCAATAGTTGGATTGAATGTTGGTCATTATGCACCCTCCCAGAAAGTGGAAACACCATATGGAAGATTGGTCTTTCTTTGGGAACAGAGACTAGCAATTTTTGAATTTTATTTGACTTTATTAGGACAGAAAAATGTGCCATTCAGAGGGAGATAGAATACAGAAGTGTGAGGGAATAGTTGTTTTTAGAAACTTCTGGTTGTGGCTAATCATTTCTGATTCCTGATCACTATTTAGGCTTCATTGCTAGTCATTTGTGCCTGTTCTTCAGTGTCATCAATGTTGATGTGGTTCTTTTTCCATTTTGTTTTATGCCATGTGTGGATTATTTTCCCTTTGTTCCCTGAGCTATAGCTGGCTCTGGACTTCTTTCTACTAAGTGAAAATTTGAGGAAGAGTTGACTCATTGGAAAAGACTCTGATGCTGTGAGGGATTGGGGGCAGGAGGAAAAGGGGACGACAGAGGATGAGATGGCTGGATGGCATCACCTATTCGATGGACGTGAGTCTGAGTGAACTCTGGGAGTTGGTGATGGACAGGGAGGCCTGGCGTGCTGCGATTCATGGGGTCACAAACAGTCGGACACACTGAGCGACTGAACTGAACTGAACTGAACTGAAGAATCAGATTCCAGGGGAGTGACAGGACTAGAAGATCATAACAGTGTGATAGCAGTATCCTGAGGGGGAGGAGGTGGACATATATTCAGCACATGTGAGATACTCCCAGGGACTCTTCAAGTTAATTGGGAAGGTCGTTCATCAAATTTGGAGATAGTCCACTAAGAACACATGCTACAAGTTAGATTTTGAGTTGTCACTGAAAATTATGTAATGCCTATCCATAATAATAACTTTGTATGGATCTATGAGCATTCAGGCAGTAATTCACTAAGACATTATTTCTGGCAGCTCCTCATTAGGATACTAATACTGTATCATCTGTTTATTTAAAAAGTGTTATTTTCTTCATTATAGAGGGACTGATAACCAACTCATCTAAAATGATATGTAAGCATTAAATAACAAGTAAAAAATATGAGTCCAAAACAAAGAAACTTTGTTTTCCCACTGAAAATATTAGTTTTTCATCATAAAATCACTTTAAAAAATAATTAAAATATTTAAAAATACAATTTAAAAGGTTATATAATATTTAGTTATTACTAAATATTGGCTATATTTTCCATGTTGTAAATACATATTTCTAGCCTATGTTATACTCAGTAGTTTCTATCTCCCACTTCCGTGCCCATATATCCTACCCCACTTAATACCACTGGTAAGTCCTCATTTGTTCTATTTGTTGTTCAGTTGAGAAGTCACATCCAACTCTTTGTGACCCCATGAACTGCAGCACGTCAGGCTTCCTTGTCCTTTACTATCTCCTGGAGTTTGATCAAACTCATGTCCACTGAGCTGGTGATTCCATCCAACCATCTCATCATCTGTCGCCCCATTTTCCTTCCATCCTCAATCTTTCCCAACATCAAGGTAGAGGGAAGATCTAGATCTGTGAGTCTTCTTCTTTTCTGTTACATTCACTAGTTTGTTGTATTTTTTAGGTTCTATGTATAAGTGATATCATATCACTTTTCTTTCTTTGTCTGACTTGTTTCACTTAGCATAATGCCCTCTGAGTCCATCCATATTGCTGCAAAAGGCAAATCTTTTATCTAAGTTTAAGGCCAGATACCACAAAAATCCTAGAGGAAAATATAGGCAGAACACTCTTTGACATAAATTGCAGCAATAATTTTTTTGGATGTGTATCTTAAAGGAAATAAAAGCAGAAATTAAAAAAAGGAGCCTACCTAAATGTAAAGGCTTGTGCATGGTAAAGGAAACCATCAGCAAAATGAAAAGACCACTTAGTGAATAGGGGAAGATATTTGTAAATCATATGACTGATAAAGGATTAATATCCAATATATATAAATGAATCATACAGCTCAACCTCAAAAAGAAAACAACCTGATTTAAAAATGAGCAGAAGAACTGAATAGATATTCTTCAAGAGAGGAAATGCAGATGGCCAACAGGTACATGAAGAGATACTCAACCTAGCTAATTATCAGGGAAATTCAAATCAAAATCATAATGAGATATCACCTCCCACATGTCAGAATGGCTACCATCAAAAAGAACATAAATAACAAATGTTGATGAGAATGTAGAGAAAAGGGAACCCTTGAACACTGTTAGTGGGAATATAAATTTGTGTAGCAACTGTGGAAGACAATATGGAAATTTCTCAAAAAACTAAAAATAGAACTAAAAAATAGAAATATATGACCTAGCAATTCTACTCCTGGATATACATCCAGAAAACACAAAAACACTAATTTAAAAAGATATGTGCACCCCAATGTACATAGTGGGACTATTTGCAATAGCCAAGACTGTATATTGTCATCCTGCTTATTTAACTCATATGCAGAGTTCAAATCAGTTCAGTTCAGTCGCTCAGTCGTGTCCGACTGTTTGCGACCCCATAAACCGCAGCACGCCATGCCTCCCTGTCCATCACAAACTCTCGGAGTTCACTCAGACTCAAGTCCATCGAGTCAGTGATGCCATCCAGCCATTTCATCCTCTGGCGTCCTCTTCTCCTCCTGCCCCGAATCCCTCCCAGCATCAGAGTCTTTTCCAATGAGTCAACTCTTTGCATGAGGTGGCCAAAGTACTGGAGTTTCAGCATCATCATCATTCCTTCGAAAGAAATCCCAGGGCTGATCTCCTTCAGAATGGACTGGTTGGATCTCCTTGCAGTCCAAGGGACTCTCAAGAGTCTTCTCCAACACCACAGTTCAAAAGCATCAATTCTTCAGCCCTCAGCCTTCTTCACAGTCCAACTCTCCCATCCATACATGACCACAGGAAAAACCATAGCTTTGACTAGATGGACCTTTGTTGGCCAAGTAATGTCTCTGCTTTTGAATATGTTATATAGGGTTATCTATGACCATAACTTTCATTCCAAGGAGTAAGCATCTTTCAATTTCATGGCTGCAGTCACCACCTGCAGTGATTTTGGAGCCCCCCAAAATAAAGTCTGACACTGTTTCCACTGTTTCCCCATGTATTTCCTATGAAGTGATGGGAACGGATGCCATGATCTTCGTTTCTGAATGTTGAGCTTTAAGCCAACTTTTTCACTCTCCACTTTCACTTTCATCAAGAAGCTTTTTAGTTCCTCTTCACTTTCTGCCATAAGGGTGGTGTCATCTGCATATCTGAGGTGATTGATCTTTCTCCTGGCAATCTTGATTCCAGCTTGTGTTTCTTCCAGTCCAGTGTTTCTCATGATGTACTCTGCATAGAAGTTAAATAAGCAGGGTGACAATATACAGTCTTGACGTATTCCTTTTCCTATTTGGAACCAGTCTGTTGTTCCATGTCCAGTTCTAACTGTTGCTTCCTGACCTGCATATAGATTTCTCAAAAGGCAGATCAGGTGGTCTGGTATTCCCATCTCTTTCAGAATTTTCCACAGTTTATTGTGATACACACAGTCAAAGGCTTTGGCATATTCAATAAAACAGAAATAGATGTTTTCTGGAACTCTCTTGCTTTTTCCATGATGCAGCGGATGTTGGTAATTTGATTTCTGGTTCCTCTGCCTTTTCTAAAACCAGCTTGAACATCAAGAATTTCATGGTTCATGTATTGCTGAAGCCTGGCTTGGAGAATTTTGAGCATTATTTTACTAGCATGTGAGATGAGTGCAATTGTGCAATAGTTTGAGCATTCTTTGCCATTGCCTTCCTTTGGGATTGGAATGAAAACTGACCTTTTCTAGTCCTGTGGCCACTGCTGAATTTTCCAAATTTGCTGGCATATTGAGAGCAGCACTTTCACAGCATCATCTTTAAGGATTTGGAATAGCTCAACTGGAATTCCATCACCTCCACTAGCTTTGTTCGTAGTGATGCTTTCTAAGGCCCACTTGACTTCACATTCCAGGATGTCTGGCTCTAGGTCAGTAATCACACCATCGTGATTATCTGGGTCATGAAGATCTTTTTTGTACAGTTCTTCTGTGTATTCTTGCCACCTCTTCTTAATATCTTCTGCTTCTTTTAGGTCCATACCATTTCTGTCCTTTATTGAGCCCATCTTTGCATAAAATTTTCCCTTGGTAGCTCTAATTTTCTTGAAGAGATCTCTAGTCTTTCCATTTTGTTGTTTCCCTCTATTTCTTTGCATTGATCACTGAGGAAGGCTTTCTTACCTCTTCCTGCTATTCTTTGAAACTCTGCATTCAGATGCTTATATTTTCCCTTTTCTCCTTTGCTTTTCGCTTCTCTTTTTTTCACAGCTATTTGTAAGGCCTCCCCAGACAGTCATTTTGCTTTTCTGCATTTCTTTTCCATGGGGATTGATATGCAGAGTACATCATGTTAAATGCTGGGCTGGATGAATCAAAAGCTGGAACCAAGATTGCTGGTAGAAATATCAACAACCTTAGATATGCAGATGTTACCACTTTAATGGCAGAAAGCAAAGAGAAGCTAAAGAGCTTCCTGATGAAGGTGGAAGAGGAGAGTGAAAAAGCTGGCTTAAAACTCAGTATTCAAAAATGAAGATCATGGCATCTGGTCCCATCACTTCATGGCAAAGAGATGGGAAAAAAGTGGAAACAGTGATAGATTTCATTTTCTTGGGCTCCAAAATCATTGCAGATGGTGACTGCAGCCATGAAATTAAAAGAAGCTTGCTCCTTGGAAGAAAAGTTATGAAAAACCTAGACAAGTATGATTTTTTTTTTAACAAATTAGATTGCTTCTGAATGAGTCAGGATATGAGGAGCTAAGGTTATAGAGAGAGAGTTAAACCTACTAAGACATTCTATTCTGAACTGAAGGGAGGCCAAGTTTCTGAATTAAGGAAGTTAAATGATCTCAACAAGTATAATTCATTTACCACATGAAGCACTTGCTAATTTTTAAGCTGCCCAGAGTAAGAGTGCTAGAAATTGAGCAAAAGGAGGTTAAATATGTTAGGTTAGGTTTTTCAGTCCCACAGTGGGTATGAGATAAAAATTGAAGTCCATTGACTCTTGAAAGGGAAATCTCCCTTGTACAAACTCCAGGTTCTCAGTTTGGAACCTAGAGGGATAAATATAAAATAGGAGATGAAACAGGTTTTTGGCCAAGTTCTACAAAGTCTGAAATCCATCTCTACCTTGTCTCAGTGACTCTTTGGATTAAAGCAGTCTTTCTCAATCTAGGCTTGTATCAAAGGATAAAGGAAATTCTCTTTGTTTAAATAAAACATCATCCAGAAATTATATGTTTTTATGTATGATAACTGGTAAGATATAAGATCAAAAGATGAAAACAGATAATTGAAAGTCTTTCAGGATGATCCAAATATAGAAGTTACCAGACCTATTTGAAAATAACCAGTGTTAACATGTACCTTTACATACATTACAAGATGACAAGTTCACTAGAGCATTTGATATTATATTAAATCGTCAAGTAGATATTATGGAGGTGAAAAATACAGCCAGAATGAGGAACTAGAGATGGATTTACCATAACTTAGACGCAATTGAAGAAAGGCTTAGCAAACTGAAAGGTTAATCAGTAGAAATATCCAGACTGATGTATGGAGAAAAAAAGAATGGAAAATACAGAAAGGAGTGTAAGAGCTTGTATGGGTCATGTTGGAAAAGACTAGCATGTATAGCTGAACACTCAGGGGGAGAGGAAAGAGGGGAAATGGCGTAGAAAAGAAATTGGCTAATACTGAGTGATTTTGTCAAACTTACGAAAGACATCAAGCCTTAAACTCAAGAAGATCTATAAAGTTAAGAAGGGTAAATAAAAAGAAAGCCACATTTAAGAATCTCTTTATAAAATTTTAGAAAACCAATAATAAAAATAAATATAGTCAAAGTAAATAACAGACATTTTTCCTCAAAGAAGTAGAGAAGTAGATCAAAGTAGTAGAAGCAAGTAGAGCAAGTAGAGAAGTAGAGCAAAACAAGAAAACAATCTAGAGCCCAAATCTCACCTTGTGGCCATTTAAAAGTGGAATAAGAATGTTTTATCTTCTATTACTCTGATAACTGAGATAATTGTAGAGATTGCTGAAAATAAATGGATCACATTACAAGCTCAGAGGCTACTTGGGATGGCATCTCTACAGTTCTATTAATTGGAATGTTTGCTATATAGTTCAAGGGCCATCTGCAGAGGAATGGAATAGGCAAATAGTCCCCTATAGTTCTGCTTGCACAGATATTTCTTAAGAATCAGGCCTTTTACTTAGCCAAGTGTCTGAAATAATTACAAAAATTTTACTATTGTTTTTTTTTTTTTTTGCCCTGAATTTCTTAATTGAACTTGGAGAATTTCACCCCCAAGGAGAAATGGAAACTTTCTTAACTTCTTTAGTTTTCAGAATAACAAAGATAAATTGTTAATGGATGTGGAAGGTCCGTAAAAGCAGTAGGAGACTTTAGAAGTGAAGTTCTAAGGATTGCCCTTTGGAAGACTTTTGGAGAAAATCATAGGGGGTGATTTGGGCAGAACAAATCTTCATATCATTATTTCTCTTAAGAAATTATTAAACAGTTTTTAATTAACATGAGCTATGTATGTGACACAGTGAGTCAGGCAAGATTTGGGTTGATTTTTTGCAAACTAGGAACGTGCATGTCCTTTTCTAGTATAATCTTCTGAGTAAAAATACCTCTGCACAACCCACTTTAATATAGTTTTCATAGAATACTATCAAAATTGCAATTTTAGAATCCTTTACTCTTTGGAGCACTACACTAGAGTCTCAAGAATGACTTTGCTGAAGATCACTTTTAAATATTGTAGCACACTCTAACCAAAAGTGAAGATGTGCATTCCGTGTGCTGAGGTAAATGGGAACAGACATTAGCCATCTCCTTCTGTAATCTCAGATTTACAAAATTTATTAGCTATTTTATTAGCTATGCCTTAGCTATGTCTTAGCTATGCCAGGAAACCAGAATAAAGATATTTACTTTAAAAAGAAACACTAGTTGGTAGGAAAAATATTGAGATGAAGAAATGAGTTTTGAAGGTGGGATAAAACTTTTGACTATGTGTGTTCCAGAGTTTCTCATTTGCCTAGACAAGTCATTGAACTCCCTCAAGTATATGTCATCTATTTTTTTGCATTTAACATTTTTTATTGATGTATAGTTGATTTGCAATATGTGTCAGTGTCTAGTGTATGGCAAAGTGATTCAGCCAAATATATCCACATATTCTTTTTCATTATGGTTTATTATAGGATTTACATATATTATAGTTCCCAGAATTATCTGTCAATTTTAAAATGAGAAGGTTGGGTTAGGAGTTTAGAGTCTATTCTGGCTCTGACATTTAGAAAGAAAGAGAGGAATTTGTTGAAAAAAGTTTAATTATCTTAGCATTGTAATCAGAAATCATTTTAGAGAAAGAGAAAATATAAAGTGACTTGGAGTAGGTGAGACCCTGACAAAGATCTCAGATAAGAATGAGGGAATGAGTGGGACTCCATCTGGATGAGAAAAGGTGAAGACTTCATTGTTTTGTTTCTAAAAGTAGACAGAAGAGCAGGTGAAGGGAGAGGGAACACGAGGGCCCAGAGCCAGAAAAAGAAAACTGAGTGCTGGGTGGGGAAAACCCAATGGAGAAACCCTCAGTAGAGTGGAGGTATTTGCTGATCAAAGGGAATGTTAGAGACCAGGCATGTCTAACTTTTGCCTTTCTGGAAATGATTGGTAAAGTGTTTCATTTTCATACATGGATTGGAGGTTGAAATTTTAATAAATTTTGAAAAATGTGCTATGTTTTACAAATCTGAGTCAATGGGCCAGCACTGCAGCAGCATAGAGGCAATTATGCTTCAGGAGAGCAGGGAGAACATGAAATCATAAACCACTATTGTGATTCTGTGAAACATTAAAGCGATCATGGAATTGGGGTTATGGAGGGAGAATTTAAAGCAAGTTAATCTAGATCTTGCAAATCTGCACAAGATAGAAGCTATTACCCTTCAGTTGTGTCCAACTCTTTGTGACCCCATGGATCGTAGCCCGTGAGGCTCCTCTGTCCATGGCATTTTCTTGACAAGCATACTGGTGGGGGTTGCCATACACTCCTCCAGGCTTTCTTCTTCTCCCATGAATCAAACTTGTGTCTCTTGCATCTCTTGCAGATTCTTTACTGCTGAGCCACCAGAGAGCCGGTAAAATCACGTTTCAAAGAGGTCAAGTGATTTGCTAAATTTTGCATGCCTGTAAATAGCATGGTTGATTTCAGAGCTTAAAATCTCACACTCTGAGGACAGTGCTCTAATCCTTACAGAAGATGACCTTTTGGAAAGTATTTCTTCCTCTTCTAAGAGCACAAGTGATCATTGTCTTTTTCACATCTCACCGTATATCAAATACTTAAAACTAAGAGCTTATCATTTTGTTTCTTAATTCAACTGGTTTCTTTGAGATCAGAGAAATGATCAGAGAATTTTGCAGATGTATATAACAAGTTCAGAGGTCTACAGGCTTTTATGTTGACACAGAGAACCAAAGGGAAAATTAATTTATCTTAACACATATCAAAAACTTGCCATGTTCAAAGCATCCATGTGTAATTAAAAATCTTAAACATAACATTACTTTGCTAGTATTGTGAGGAACAATCTCTTCACAAGTTCAGCGTCCACTGCAGCGGCAATAGGGATATGCATATCTGGGTATAGTCAGTGTGATATACTTGAATAACATAACTGTGTACAAAGAATGAAGCTGTACTTATGATTTATGGCATACAGTTTTGATAACTAATTGAAATATTCAAGAAAGTTAAGATTAGAGCCAGGAAGGAGAGGTACTTGAGATCGATAATTGCATATTAAAATATATAAAAAATAAATTTGCATGCTAAAAATGTGGACCCACAGAGTGGTTGTTTTAGACCAGAAGGTAGATGTAGTGTTGGAAGATGAGATCAGAGAAGTAGGCAATGATGAGAACGTGAGGCTTGTGTAATTTGTAACTGAATTTGTTTGAACTCTATTTTGAAAGACAGTGGTTTTCAAACATACTTCCATATGTGATCAGTTGTGAGATATATTGTAAATAATTTGCTTTACATTATGAATTGCTTACCTTTGTAATAAAGGATGGGTTCAAGATTATTCCATAGTCACAAATGCCTTCTTGAAGACAGATATCACATAGTGTTAGAGTGAGTGGACTCTTGCTGATCTCCTGTTTATATTCCTTAGTGTGTGGCATTTCCATCTGTTTTTTTTTTTTTCCACATAATTTGAAACTTTTTGGGTGCAACCAAACCTTTCCTGTTTCAACTTTTACAACCACAAAAAAAATGTTTCTTTGCCCAGAAACTTCTTCTGATCTTTAACTTGACCTAGGCCAGTTCATATTTTGATTAAAACAAATCTCAAAATATCTTACTAAGCAATACCCCTGACATAGGTTAGCATTTGTCTCTGTGTTTGCCTAGTATCTTGGGGCATATGTATATCATGTTATTGTAACTTTTAATTTACTTGAGTGTGTCTTTTATTTGATTTTGATTTGCCTGAGAGAAGAACTTGTATAACCTCACTCTAGATTCTCAGTGCCTTAGAGTGCATTCAGTAAATGTTGGATGAATGAGTGAATATTGCTAGTAATATTGGAAGGCAATGCTCCCTTTAAAGTTCCTCTAACAAAAACTCATTGAAAGTTGGTAGAGTGTAAATTTTAAACATAGGCCATGTATACTTTCATTCACTATTCCAGATGAACAAAGAAGAATAAAATGGACAAGACAAATGCAACAGTCATTTCTAATTTTATTTTTCTGGGATTTACTCTCTATCCCAAAGTTGAAATCACCATATTTGTGCTGTGCTTACTGATGTAGTTGATCACCTTACTGGGTAATAGTATTCTGATCTCGGTTAGTGTCCTGGATTCTCACCTACACACACCCATGTGCTTCTTCCTCAGCAAGCTGTCATGTCTGGACATCTGGTATACTTCTTCTGCCCTGACTCCAATGCTGGCAAATTTTATTTCAGGGGAGAACACCATCTCATTCTCAGGGTGTGCTGCTCAGATGTACTTCTCTCTGGCCATGGGCTCCACTGAGTGTGTGCTCCTGTCTGTGATGGCGTATGACCGATATGTAGCCATCTGCAAGCCCCTGAGATACCCCGTCATCATGAACAAGAAGATTTGTGTTCGGATTGCAGCTGGCTCGTGGGTGACAGGCTCCTTCACTGCCCTGGTGGGAACTGTGTCTGTTGCAGCCGTCACTGTGTGGAAGTGGTGTCATCGATCATTTCGCTTGTGAGATTCTGGCCGTCCTGAAACTGGCTTGTGTAGACACTTCCAAGGTGCAGTTAATCATGCTGGTGATGAGTGTACTTCTTCTTCCTATGCCAATGCTCCTCATTTGTATTTCTTATGCATTCATCCTCTCTAGCATCCTAAGAATCAGCTCATTGGATGGTTGAAGCAAAGCTTTTTCAACATGTTCAGCCCACCTGAGTGTAGTGGTTTTAGTCTATGGGACAGCTCTCTTCATGTACCTGAAGCCATCAACTATGGATTCACAGGAAATAGATAAATTTATAGCCTTGGTATATGCTGGCTTAACCCCCATGTTGAATCCTATCATTTATAGTTTACAGAACAGAGAAGTGAAAGTGGCTGTGAAAAAATTGCTTGTTAGGAACTCTCTCTGTGCTCTTTCAGTCTCTAGTAGCAAAAAATATCTGTAAATATTAAGGGATATTTAGTGCTCTATCTATATATCAGGAGATAATTGGGGTAGACACTCATTTTTAAATGTGATGTGCAATTTTCTAAGTCTCTTCTTTGACTAGTCACTGAAAGTCGAAGTAATATCAATGTATTATACCTAAGTTTATCTGATCTTAAACAAATAGTCTCATGATGACAAATTTTAATTTTTATCTGGGGTTATAGGGTTAAATATAATTATTTTTGTTGGTTTAGTGTTATTTTTATTTCTTTATAAAATTTTTAAAAATTGAAATATATTGATTAATATTTTTTCAAGTATATAACAAAATAATTCAGTTATGTGTGTGCATGTATTCTTTTTCAGATTCTTTTCCAAAGTAGGTTATGATAAGATATTGAATATATTTCCCCATGTTTATAGTAGGTCCTTGTTATTTATCTGTTTTGTATGTAGTATTAGGTAATTGGGTATCTATTAACCTCAGGCTTCTCTGGTTACTCAGTGGTGAAGAATTTGCCGGACAATGCAGGAGGCACAGGTTCTATCACTGAGTCGAGAAGATACCTAGAAAAGGAAATGGCAACTCACTCCAGTATTATTGCCAGGGAAATCCTATAGACAGAGGAGCCTGCGGGGCTGTATAATCTATGGGGTTGCAAAAGAGTCAGACACAACTTAGTAACTAAACAACAAGAGCAATCAATTAGTCTCAAATTCTCAATTTATCCATCATCCTCCTTTCTTTTTTGGTAATGAGAAGCTTGTTTTCTGTATCTGTGAGTCTATTTTGTAAATAAATTCATTTTTATTATTTTTTGTAGACTCCACAAATTGATGGTATCATCTATTTGTCTTTCCCTAATTTACTTCACTTAGTATAATTATTTCTAAGTCGAATCATGTTGCTGCAAATGACATTGTTTTATCCTTTTTATAGTTGAGTAACATTACACTGTATACGTATTCCACATCTTCTTTATTCATTCATCTGTCAGTGGACACTTAGGTTGCTTCCATGTCTTGCCTATTGCAAATATTGCTGTTATGAACATTGGGGTGCGTGTATCTTTTTGAATTAGCATTTTCTCTGTATATATGCCCAGGAAGAGATGTCAATATTCTATGGCAACTCTATTATTAGCTTTCTAAAGAACTTCCATGCTGGTCTCCATTCTGGTTGTACCAATCTGCCTCCTCACAAACAATGTAGGAGAGTTCACTTTTCTCCACACCTTCTCCAGCATTTAATATTTGTTGACATACTGATGATGGACATTCTGATCAGTGTGAGGTGGTACTTCAGTGTAAATATAACTTAAACATTAAATTAGCATATTGGTGTGTAATCAAAATTATGTACATGTAATATACAAATGGATGTGAAGATTTGGATATAAAGAAGGCTGAGCACTGAAGACTTGATGCTTTTGAACTGTGGTGTTAGAGAAGACTCTTGAGAGTCTCTTGGACTGCAAGGAGATCAAACCAGTCAATCCTAAAGGAAATTAATCCTGAATATTCATTGGAAGGACTGATGCTGAAGCTGAAGCTCCAATTCTTTGGCCACCCGATGAGAAGAGCCAACTCATTAGGAAAGACCCTGATGCGGGGAAAGATTGAAGGCAGAAGGAGAAGGGGATGACAATGGATGAGATGGTTGGATGGCAATACTGACTCAATGGATGGCATTACTCAATAGTGTGCTGCAGTCCATGGGGTCGCAAAGAGTTGAACATGACTGAGCAACTGAACAACAAGAACTGATAGAACAACAATATGTGAATGTAATTACTAGATTTTTAGCTAATTTATTATTAGCCTCTGTGTAATGCTGAATTGTGTCCCTTCAAAACTCTCATGTTGAAGGCCTAGCACCCCATCCCCTACTCCCACACCTAGTACTCAGAATTCATCTATATTTAAAGATATGTCCTTTAAAAGGTGGTTAAATTGAAATGAGGCTGTTATTGTAGGCCCTTATACAATCTGATTTGTGTCATTATAAGAAAAGAAAATTTGAATGCACATAGTGAGAAGGTGATGCTCTAGAAGCCAAGCAGAGGCCTCAGAAGACTTTAAACCTGCTAACATCCTAATGTTGGGCTTCTAGCTTCCAAAACTATGACTTGATACATTTCTGTTGTTTAAGCCACCCAATCCCTGATGTTTTGTTATGGCAGCATTAGCAAATTAGTATGAACTCTTTTTTAACATAACTAAATGGAATAGAAATAATTACGTATTCTCTAAATGTGTGGCTGTGTTTTAAATGTGTGGATATGTTTCTGTATGCAGATATGTGTGTGTGTGTAATGTGAACATCTATATACAGATATAAAATATCTGCAGAAATATACCCTGACTAGAAGTAGAGTGGATGAGTTCCAGTCAAGAAAAAAATATATCAGAGAGTTTAGTGGCATGTTGTTATTCTTCAGATGCTGACATTTTTTTTTTTTTTTGTAAATTCACAAGAAGAGAAAAGGTGTTTCAGTGAAACTACTAGTTGTTGCTGTTGTTGTTCAGTTGCCCAGTAGTGTCTGACTCTTGTGACCCCATGGACTGCTGCACACCAGGCTCCCCTGTCCTTCACTATCTCCTGAGCTTGCTCAAACTCATGTCCATTGAGTCAGTGATGCCATCCAATCATCTCATCCTCTGTCGTTCCCTTCTCCTCCTGCCTTCAATCTTTCCCAGCATCAGGGTCTTTTCTAATGAGTCTACTCTTCGCATCAGGTGGCCAAAGTATTGGAGCTTCAGCTTCAGCATCAGCCCTTCCAATGTATATTCAAAAACAATTAGTACTCTGTTTAATCCTGTTATTCCAGATGCCTGGTTCCTTAAATCCAATGGTATAAATGAACTCATTAGCACTTAGAAAAAAAAAAAGACATGACATTTGTGCTATAGATGTTACAATAATGAAAGCCTATTAAATGGATGTAAAATATTGAAATATGTGAAATATACAAAGAATTAAAATGTATACTTAGAAATTTTCATAGCATTTCTAATCCCTCTTTGGACCAGGTAGCTAAATGTAGAGAACATATTTGTTTTTTGTTATGGAATCATTAATAATATCTGTAGTTTTTTTTGTCTTGGTTCACATTGAGGACTGCCCATTAGTATAGAAGAAAGAGATAGAAGATGTACTGGGATTAATTTTAGGACATGTTAGCAAATTATAACAAAGATTTATCTAGTTTGTTCAAAGAGCAACAACCTCAGGTAGTTAGATTGGAGTCAATGGACTGATCAATAATTATCTGATAATAATACTTGAAAGCAATGATTTATTAGTATTGGAGCAATTATAGAAAGGTGAAACAATGGAGGAATCATAAGTATGTATAAATAAAAGCTAACAACAGTGATGAGGCAAAAGGTAATGATTAATTCCAACTTGTCATATTCACTCATCTGTCTTCCTTCAAAGACTAGACTTTCACTGTCTTCACATGGTCAGAGAGAATCTGATCTATGGATGAGGAAGTAGAACTTAACCAAGCCCCTAAAACTCTATTTCTATATGGAGCCTTCCTAAAGTAAAGTTTGCATTCCTTTAAAAATTTTCTATTATCTGGCCTTGGATTTATTATCTTCAAGTAAGTACTTTTCTGAAACTGACTTCACCAACTATCTATAAGCCTATGATTATAACTTCACTTTGTGAAGACCTCTTAAGTCTTCTGATACCATTATAGGTGTTAGTATTGTTGGTTGGTCTGCCTGATTTTAATAAACTTCCATAGTACACATACTAGATAATGGTGGATTGCTGTTATTTTATTGCCTATGACGTGTCTTTCAG
This sequence comes from Bubalus bubalis, assembly GCF_019923935.1. Classification (NCBI taxonomy): domain Eukaryota; kingdom Metazoa; phylum Chordata; class Mammalia; order Artiodactyla; family Bovidae; genus Bubalus; species Bubalus bubalis. The sequence continues at coordinate 155,783,913 of NC_059159.1, read as the reverse complement.
TTGCTAAGTCATATCTGACACTTTGAGACCCCATGGGCTGCAGTACACCATGCTTCCCTGTCCTTCACCATATCCTGAAATTTGCTCAAACTCGTCCATTGAGTCGGTGATGCCATCCAACCATCTCATCCTCTGACGTCCCCTTCTCCTCCTGCCCTCAATCTTTCCCAGCATTAGTGTTTTTCCAATGAGCTGGCTCATCACATCGAGTGGTGAAAGTATTAGAGCTTCAGCTTCAGCGTCAGTTCTTCCAATGAATATTCAGTATTAATTTCCTTTAGAATTGACTGGTTTGATCTCCTTGCTATCCAAGGGACTCTCAAGAATCTTACCCAGCATCACAATTTGAAAGCATCAATTTTTTGTTGCTTACCCTTCTTTATGGTCCAACTCGTACATTTGTACATGACTACTGGGAAAAAACAAAACAAAACAAAACATATCTTTGACCATACAGACCATTGTCGGAAAAGTAATTTCTCTGATTTTTAATATACTGTCTAGGTTTGTCATAACTTTTCTTCCAAGAAGTAAGAATCTTTTAATTTCATGGCTACAGTCACTATCCATTGTGATTTTGGAGCAGAAGAAAATAAAATCTGTCAGTTTCCAGTTTTTCTGCATCTACTTGCCATGAATTGATGGGACCTAATGCCGTGATCCTAGTTTTTTGGATATTGAGTTTTAGGCCAAATTTTTCCTGTGACTAGTATTTCATAGTTGGTTATTTTAATACATGTAATACATTATTTTAATACATTTAATACATATTTAATATGTTTAATATTAGGATGGTGTTACCATTATTTATTTCTTTTTAAATATCATAAAAAAAGGAAATTGGAAGTCAAGGCTAATGGTTTCTTCCATATAAGAACTTGACCTCTCTGTGCTTTGGAAGATGGACACTGCAATGTCTACATTATGAACCTGTGACAGTCAGATGAGAAAATAAAAACCAGCAACCAATTGCTAGTAATTTTTATTATCAAAGGCAAGGGAAGAAAGAGATCCTCTCAGGACTTATATGAGCATTCATTTAAGAGATGAAGGTGAAATGGTTTGATGAAGCCTGTTTGTCAAAAATCTTATCATACTGGGCTTTTTTCTGTAGAAAGAGCAGGTCAGTGAATATTTTCTCATACTCTTGTGATGTGATCAGGCTAAGATGTTAGGTTTAGAAAGACTGGTCTTTTGACAGTATAGAGGATCAATTGAGAATGGGAGAAATGAGTTAGAGGACCATGGAGACAGTGTACATAGAGGCAGTGAAGACTTAGAAAGCAATGAGATAAAAAGATAGGATGAATATGGGAATTTCATGGTTACAGTATTGGATTTGAGGATCTTTCAGGCATGGATAGTCATCAACAATGATCCTACTAGTATAAGTGAAGAACTCTGATGCAGCCATTGACTGAATAAGAGGAGAAGCTTAAGAATGATGACTTCATAAAGGTAATGATGTAAGTTGGATGACTGGCTGACTGTGTTGATGATTAGACTTCCAGGTGAAGAGAGATTAGTGAAGTCCAGGAAAGAAATCAGGAGTCAAGCTGTATATTTAAAAGTTCTTTGCTCAGAGATGGCAACTGAGCCCTAAGTGTGGATGATATGGTCTATGAAGAAGTTTGGGACAGATATCTATAAAATGATTGGCTTCGTTTTTCTACAATTGGTCAGAGTTGAAGTAAAGGGAAAAGAACAAAACACTTGTGATTTGGAGTATAGAATTCCAATTTGATTTTTGTCTGCACAAGCTGAGTGAACTTAGGCTATTTTTAAACCATGCTAGTTTGATTTTCTATTCTATGAAATACAGATAACTTATTTACTATACTTTTAATAAAATTCTTTCTTGCTACTTCTGAAAGACCACTTGTCAGTCAACTTATTTTATTTTATAGTGTAATTGATAAAAAATATTGTGTTAGTTTTAACTTTACAGCAAAGTGATTCAGTAATATGTTTATGTATCTATTAATCTTCAAATTCTTCTCCCATATAAGTTGTTAGTAATACTGAGCAGAGTTCCCTTGCTATACAGTATATCTTTGCTAGTGATTCATTTCATATACAGCAGTGTGTACATGTCCATCACAAACTCCCTATCTATTCCTCCCCCTCCCTCCTTCTCCCTTGGTAATAGTAAGTTCATTCTCTAAGCCGGTAAGACTGTTTCTGTTTTATAAGTTCATGTCTACTTTTGAGTTCAGTTCAGTCGCTCAGTCATGTCTGACTCTTTGCAACCCCATGAACTGCAGCACCCCAGGCCTTCCTATCCATCACCAACTCCCAGAGTCCACCCAAACCCACGTCCTTTGTGTCGGTGATGCCATCCAACCATCTCATCCTCTGTCATCCCCTTCTCCATCCACCTTCAATCTTTCCCAGCATCAGGGTCTTTTCAAATGAGTCAGCTCTCTGCATCAGGTGGCCAAAATATTAGAGTTTCAGCTTCAACATCAGTCCCTCCAATGAACACCCAGGACTGATCTCCTTTAGAATGGACTGGTTTGATCTCTTTGCAGTCCAAGGTACTCTCAAGAGTTTTCTCCAACACCACAGTTCAAAAGCATCAATTCTTCTAGATTCTGCATAAAAGTGATATCATACAGTATTTGTCCTTCTCTATCTGACTTACTTGACTCAGTATGACAATCTATACATCCATCCATGTTGCTGCACATGTCATTATTCCATTCTTTTCAATAGCTGAGTAATATTCCTTTCTGTATGTATATCACCTCTTTATCCACTCAGCTGTCAGTGAACACTTAGGTTGCTTCCATGTCTTGGCTACATAGTCAGTTTTTGATCTTTATTCTGGCTAGATTCTAAATTCAGCTCGTTTGAATTTACTTGTGATTTCGATTAAATTGAGCAGCATCTGTTACTTTATTTCATGTCTAGTCTTTTCACTCTGGCAGCTCTTAGGAATATTAGTGTAAAATACCCCCAAATCTCTCCTCCTCTCGTTGCTGTCTGTCTCTCCACTCTATCTCTCTCCTCTTTGTCTCTCTCTATTTACCTTTCTTTCTCAGCTTCACTCCATTGCCACCCATTCTAGAATATGCTGAAATATTTGTTTAATATTTCATTAATTAAGTCGGCATCACCAACTTGATGGACATGAGTTTGAGCAAGCTCTGGGAGATGGTACTGGACAGGGAAGCCTGGTGTGCTGCAGTCCACGAGGTTGCAAAGAGTCGGACACGACTGAGTGAATGAACTGAACGGATTTGTTTTCTGTGGGGAAAACAGGTGGGGAGGATTAGATTTCTGCTTCTGACCAAGAAGAAACAGGGACTGCATTTTGCCCTTCTACCTGAAGCAATAAAAATAAAACAGAAATAAGTGTGAAAAATAACTTTTAAGATATTGAACATCAAACAACATAGGACAGTGATCCCTGAGACATGAGGAACAAATGAAGTGAACCCTTTAATTTTCCCAACTTACTTCCCTGAATGATGAATTTCCAGGTAATAAGACAGGGAGAGGGAACCCATCGGGAAAGGATTTGAGGATGGAATTGAGAGGCCAGGGAGAACAAGGCAGCTAGTTTTCAAGTCCAAATCCAGTGAGGAGGAAGCTACAGAAAAAAGAGCTAGAGCTCTAAAGGGACACCGCTCTGCTTTCAGCTGAGTACTGATCAGTGAAGGTGTATGAAGAAACTAAGCAGGACCTGGGAAAGGATCATCCAGGAGAACTGGAGGGAATGATTTTCAAGCTCACACAAGGCTGAGAATAAAATCAACACATTGCACACTATAAAATTCACCTTGTATAACCTAAATGGACACACCTTTTAGTTGTTAATAATATTTTAATTAAACAACAAAAAAGAAAGAAAGTAGATTTTTAAAGCAGAAAACAGGACACTGATAAAATTACTAGACATGACATTAAGAAGTTATTCTGACTGTATTTAATATAGTCAAGAAGGTTGAGAAAAAGATCATGTCATTTGAGATACAGAAAATTATATTTAGAGATATATATTTATAAATAAATATATTTATAAGTATAAAATTATATTTAGAGATATTTTTAAAATACAAATTCTAAGACCTAGTAATGAAGTGTATCTAATACGAATCTATCCAGTATACTTTGGATGGAATTAAAGTAATTGGACCCTGCATAAAGAAAGATTAGTGAGCAAGAAATCAGAGAAATAGTAACACTTAAAATAAAACAAAGAGAAAATCAATGAAAAAAAGTGATCAGACCATTAACTGTGTGAGACAGCTTTAAGTGATATGGTATACATATAACTGAAGTCCAAAAAAGAAAAAGCAGTAGTAAATACAAAATGCATTGAATTAAAATGTATTTTAAGTAAATACAAAATGCAAGGCAAAGATAATATTTAAATAATGGATAGAAACTTTCTAAACTTGATGAAAACAATAAATACACAGACAAAAGATTTCAGTAGCCAAAATAATGAGAAACAGAAAACCACACCAAGGTTCAGCAACAAACTGCTTAAAAATCAGAAAAGAGGTACCTTATGTTCATAAGAGAGAGATTAGTACTCACTGCAAGCCTGAGATAATGAAGAAGCCACAACATTAAAGTTCTGAAAGAAAAAGAGTCACTATAGTATTCTATAATCTTGTTGGATGGCATCATGAACTCAATAGGCATGAGTTTAAGCAAGCTCTGGGAGATGGTGAAGGACAGGGAAGCCTGGCGTGTTACCATCCATGGTGCTCCAAAGAGTCGGACATGATGAGAGACTGAACTGAACAAGATCAGAGTTGTGTGCTATAGAATGTAGAGAAAATGACTTTAATTTGAAAAAATCTAAAGAGCAGATATTAGTATATGATATTCTTCCCTATAACAACTAAGTAAAACTGAGTATAATTTTGAAAACACTTCTTCATTCTCAAGATATTCTACCTAGATTAAAAAAAACATGTATAACTGTGGCGGATTCATTTCGATATTTGGCAAAACCAATACGATATTGTAAAGTTTAAAAATAAAATAAAATTAAAAAAAATATTCCTAGAGAAAAAAAGTTGTTAGAATAGATGGGTTTTTACTTAGGGTTTTCAAAAAGTAGTTATGTTTCCAGTATAGGACTAGCTATTTCTGTGATAGTCATTTGCCAATGAGTTATACTGCTTTCTATGAAAACTCTAGTTTACAATAGTGAGATGATTCATTCAAAATAATAGAATATTTACATATCTATTGACTGTAGAAAGGAGATTGTTGTTGTTTAGTCTCCAAGTCTTATCTGACTCTTGTGTGACCTCATGGACTATGGCCCAGCCAGCTCCTCTGTCCATAGAAAGGAAGACACTCACTTAATTCAGGCTGCACCCTACTTTGTAGGCATACATTTCAAAAAGGGTAGCAAATGTTGGGTAAGCCAGGATATACCTTTACTGGGTATTAAGATTGGAGCTTGATTGACTGTAGGTACACATACCAAAAGACTTTGAGAATAAAATTCTGATAGCAGAACTTCAGTCATCTGAGATCGGAATGTACTGCAGTTTCAGAAAGTCAGATGTATATCAGGTCAAAAACCTTCTCTTTTTAGGAACATCTTATAAACCTGATTCCTATTTGGAAATTACTTATAGTAAATAAATGTGTACATGAGGTATCCTAACAGCCCTTTGATAATTTCTGCAAAAAAAATTTACTTGCAGATTTTTTAAAGAGAGACCACCAATCTGCTTTAAGGTTTTCAAATGGAGGTGGAGAGGAACGAAAACAGATAATATAGAGGAGACGATTGTCATTACTCTTGCAATGCTAGAGTACCTTTTAAGAAACAGTTAACAAATACTCTATTGAATTGCATTGTGCCTGAAATGCTTTCCCCATTTAACTTTACTTCTCTAAAATGAATTTATAGAATCTGGGAACAAGGAAATGAAGATTTTAAAAGATTCTTGGTAATTTATAATACAATCACTTTCCATCGTATCTGTATATTGGAAGTGATCTTTTAAAACAGTTTTTCATTCTTGTCTAATGCGAGGAGAATTGTTAAATAATCATAGTACACTTATATTGTGTCATTATTCACCTTTTAATATGACATTTGTGATAAATTTCCACTAACCCCAAAATTACATTTAAATTATTTTAGAATGACTAAATGATAACAAAACAATTATAACATTATTTGAAAGGTGAAAATCTAAACCAAGATAACCTAGACAGAATTGAAAGACTGTAAAGAAATATCAAAACATTAATGGATATCTTAGATACTTTTTTCCTACTTTTCTGAATTACCCAAATTCTAAAATAAATATGCAAAAGGAAAAGTATAATGAAAAAGAGAAAGACACTGAAGTAGGTGTCAAATTATATTAGGAAGATTAACTCAGAGTAAAATATGCTAAAACAATTTAAACATTACAGTGGTTGTCCCATGTGTCTAAATACTAAACATTAAGACTGAGGTATACTGGTGCATCTTGTCTAGTTATCAATAGGAAGCTACTATTTCTGGTAGGCCTGGAGCATTTATGATCCCTACTCTCTAAATCTTGCAGGTTAACAGTGTTAATTATTTTTGGAGTGAACCAAGATAAAGAATTTGAGTTCTTAGTCATATTAATATAATCTCAAAAGAGATTTCCGATCCATGGTCCCTAGAATAGAATTGTCACTAGATGATGATATTCTTATTTGTTGAGGTATTGAACTGACCTAAATCTTAGCTGTCCTCTGATCCTTCTCAACCAACTCCTGGTCTTTTAATCACTCTGTGGTTCCATGCTATGAGGTTTCATTCAGGCACTCTTTTACTGTTGTAACAAACCTAAAGAAACATGTGACTTTTTAATTCAAGACAGAAGTTAAGCTCTCTAATTTTCTAGAAAGATCCCTAACTTTCTAGAATATTTTTTCACTTTTATTGACTTGCTTGCTTGAAGGTCTAATATTTAAAGTTCTAAGATTTTTCATTGAAAAGCAGATGCCGTCTATACTCTAAATTCTCACTAGAGGATATAATTCTGTTATCCTCTCCAGTTCTTCTAAATATATCAATTAAGACAATTGATATTGTGAAAAAATAAGTAGAGTTACCAACTTTTATGCTGTAGGTTTTATAAACTCTGATCTTCAATTAACATACCACATGGGAAGGTGTATTATTTTAGCTCACAAAGAGAAGAGTAATTGACAACATGTGAGGTCCTAGTCTGTATTTGGCACTTCCAATAATTGTTAACATTTATCTTTCAGAGTAATTCAAAATTATTATCGATATTTTAACTGAAGAAATTAATTTGATATTTCAAATTTCAAGTACAATTTCAATGTCTTATAGTTGGTAAATACAAGAATTATTATTTGAACCCTTATCTTTATTTTTTAAACAGGTATTTAATTTACTTTATATGAAAAAAATTTTCAGACTACTATTTTTGTGCTGTTTTTCAAGGTAGAAAGTGTTCCAGTCATGCAGTTTTTTCCATACAAAATGAACCAGGAACCCAACATCAAAATGCAGTTTTAATTAATTTTAAATCCATATCTTTATGGTCCCCAAACCCTTATTTTTATTGCTATGTCAAAATGCTTGCATAAGTATGAATTTTTAAATAAAGCACAATTTAAAATGATACGCTCAAGTTTTTTCAAGGACCCATATGATAAAGACACACATAAAATGTATATTTGCCTCTGAAAACATTGAAGACATTCATCATCTTCCACTTATGAAGACATTATTCTAATAATGAATTCATATGAAAATATATTGAAAATTTCTCTCAGGTTTGCTGTAGAGAATTAAGGTCTCAGAAGTGGAATTTGATTAATTATATAAATGAAAATTCAAAAACTTTTAAAACTTTCAAAACTTTCTTTTGTTTTGCTTTGGCCTTCTGAGGATCAGACTAACCCTCATGATTATTTCTTCCCTTTGTTACTTTTTTTTTTTTTTTGGTTTCTAATCCTGTTTTTATTACAAACGTCTTTAATTACCTGTATCCTCAAGCTCTTATCGAACATAGTTTATGTGTGAATAATATATAAATCACCAGGCGTTCTTTCTCCAGATACTTTTTTTTTTCCTCCAGGTACATTTTACTTAAAATTTTAGTGAACTCAATACTTCTCAATACTCAAATGCATAGCCACTGAAAGCAAAAGTGTTAGTTGCTCAGTCCTATCAGACTTTGAAGCCCCATGAACTGTAGCCCACCAAGCTCTTCTGTCCATGGGATTCTCCAAGCAAGAATACTGCAGGAATCATTTCCTTCTCTAAGAGATCTTCCCAACCTAGGGGTCAAACCTGGGTCTTCTTCATTGCAGGCAGATTCTATACCACCTGAGCCATCAGGGAAGCCTAAGTCTATTATTTATGAGGCTCTTTTGCATTGCAAACTACTTTCTTTTCCTCACAGTCTCTCCCATGGAAAAATTTGAGATAAAAAATTTAGTTGTATCCCGGTCTTGGAGATGATGCCTGGTGGGTTTTTATATTTTTTTCCTTTCACATAAATAAATATATACATATTTTCAAAACCTCTGAGCAATGGTCACCTCAGCTCAATATTTGTATATTTATTGATGGGATGTTTTTCTCTTGAAATAAAACTTCTCTCTTTATCTTACCTTCTGACTGGTTTTTAGTCATTCATACCATTCCATTCTATTAACTGAAAGAATTCTCAGTTTTGAATTTCATTTGCATTTTATTAATAAGGCCAGAAGATGCTAAACTTCAGTTGCTCCTTCCTAAAAAGAAATGGGAGAAAGAGCAGCCATAATTAGGCAACCTGTCTGTGCATGAATATTCTTAAGAGGCATGAAGGAAATGAAACATGTTAAAAGAAAAGATCAGTGATGCAACTCTAGTGTCCCATGATTTGTCTTAAAGTTGACACTTACTCAAGAGACTCAGCTTCTTTTGGAAGCTAATTTAGCACTCATTTTTATAAACTTCATTAGTCCTTAAGGTTGTGAGTCAGAAACTTAGAATTCTCTAGAGAAGTCCCCACTTCTGTTCATTCCAAAACCCCAGTTAACCAGACTTAACAAAAACCTTCCCTAGCCACATATTTCTTGGAATTTTCTTTGAACACATCTATTTGATGACCTCAGCAAAGTTCTCAAAACACTTAAACTTTCCCTAAGAATTTGTTTTTCTTTGGCTTCCACAGATCATGCTAGATCAGTGCTAATAAAATCCTAGTAAGAGAAAGTCATTCTACTTCTTTAAATTATTTTTATCATCCATATTCTTGTTAACTCAAAACTACATAGAAATAATTTTTCTTTATACCAGTATGGATAAAATTTAATTAGCATATTGCATTTTATTTATTTATTTTTTTTTAATTTTATTTTATTTTTAAACTTAACATAACTGTATTAGATTTGCCAAATATCAAAATGAATCCACCACAGGTATACATGTGTTCCCCATCCTGAACCCTCCTCCCTCCTCCCTCCCCATTCCATCCCTCTGGGTCGTCCCAGTGCACCAGCCCCAAGCATCCAGTATCGTGCATCGAACCTGGACTGGCAACTCATTTCATACATGATATTTTACATGTTTCAATGCCATTCTCCCAAATCTTCCCACCCTCTCCCTCTCCCACAGAGTCCATAAGACTGTTCTATACATCGGTGTCTCTTTTGCTGTCTCGTACACAGGGTTATTGTTACCATCTTTCTAAATTCCATATATATGCGTTAGTATACTGTATTGGTGTTTTTCTTTCTGGCTTACTTCACTCTGGATAATAGGCTCCAGTTTCATCCACCTCATTAGAACTGATTCAAATGTATTCTTTTTAATGGCTGAATAATACTCCATTGTGTATATGTACCACAGCTTTCTTATCCATTCATCTGCTGATGGACATCTAGGTTGCTTCCATGTCCTGGCTATTATAAACAGTGCTGCGATGAACATTGGGGTACTCGTGTCTCTTTCCCTTCTGGTTTTCTCAGTGTGTATGCCCAGCAGTGGGATTGCTGGATCATAAGGCATGTCTATTTCCAGTTTTTTAAGGAATCTCCACACTGTTCTCCATAGTGGCTGTATTAGTTTGCATTCCCACCAACAGTGTAAGAGGGTTCCCTTTTCTCCACACCCTCTCCAGCATTTATTACTTGTAGACTTTTGGATCGCAGCCATTCTGACTGGTGTGAAATGGTATCTCATAGTGGTTTTGATTTGCATTTCTCTGATAATGAGTGATGTTGAGCATCTTTTCATGTGTTTGTTAGCCATCTGTATGTCTTCTTTGGAGAAATGTCTATTTAGTTCTTTGGCCCATTTTTTGATTGGGTCATCTATTTTTCTGGAGTTGAGCTGTAGGAGTTGCTTGTATATTCTCGAGATTAGTTGTTTGTCAGTTGCTTCATTTGCTATTATCTTCTCCCATTCTGAAGGCTGCCTTTTCACCTTGCTAATAGTTTCCTTTGATGTGCAGAAGCTTTTAAGTTTAATTAGGTCCCATTTGTTTATTTTTGCTTTTATTTCCAATATTCTGGGAGGTGGGTCATAGAGGATCCTGCTGTGATGTATGTCGGAGAGTGTTTTGCCTATGTTCTCCTCTAGGAGTTTTATAGTTTCTGGTCTTACATTTAGATCTTTAATCCATTTTGAGTTTATTTTTGTGTATGGTGTTAGAAAGTGTTCTAGTTTCATTCTTTTACAAGTGGTTGACCAGAGTTCACAGCACCACTTGTTAAAGAGATTGTCTTTAATCCATTGTATATTCTTGCCCCCTTTGTCGAAGATAAGGTGTCCATATGTGCGTGGATTTATCTCTGGGCTTTCTATTTTGTTCCATTGATCTATATTTCTGTCTTTGTGCCAGTACCATACTGTCTTGATAACTGTGGCTTTGTAGTAGAGCCTGAAGTCAGGTAGGTTGATTCCTCCCGTTCCATTCTTCTTTCTCAAGATCGCTTTGGCTATTCGAGGTTTTTTGTTTTTCCATACAAATTGTGAAATTATTTGTTCTAGCTCTGTGAAGAATGCTGTTGGTAGCTTGATAGGGATTGCATTGAATCTATAGATTGCTTTGGGTAATATACTCATTTTCACTACATTGATTCTTCCAATCCATGAACATGGTATATTTCTCCATCTGTTAGTGTCCTCTTTGATTTCTTTCACCAGTGTTTTATAGTTTTCTATATATAGGTCTTTAGATTCTTTAGGTAGATATATTCCTAAGTATTTTATTCTTTCCGTTGCAATGGTGAATGGAATTGTTTCCTTAATTTCTCTTTCTGTTTTCTCATTATTAGTGTATAGGAATGCAAGGGATTTCTGTGTGTTGATTTTATATCCTGCAACTTTACTATAGTCATTGATTAGTTCTAGTAATTTTCTGGTGGAGTCTTTAGGGTTTTCTATGTAGAGGATCATGTCATCTGCAAACAGTGAGAGCTTTACTTCTTCTTTTCCAATTTGGATTCCTTTTATTTCTTTTTCTGTTCTGATTGCTGTGGCCAAAACTTCCAAAACTATGTTGAATAGTAATGGTGAAAGTGGGCACCCTTGTCTTGTTCCTGACTTTAGAGGAAATGCTTTCAATTTTTCACCGTTGAGGATAATGTTTGCTGTGGGTTTGTCATATATAGCTTTGATTATGTTGAGGTATGTTCCTTCTATTCCTGCTTTCTGGAGAGTTTTGATCATAAATGGATGTTGAATTTTGTCAAAGGCTTTCTCTGCATCTATTGAGATAATCATATGGTTTTTATTTTTCAATTTGTTAATGTGGTGTATTACATTGATTGATTTGCGGATATTGAAGAATCCTTGCATCCCTGGGATAAAGCCCACTTGGTCATGGTGTATGATCTTTTTAATGTGTTGTTGGATTCTGATTGCTAGAATTTTGTTAAGGATTTTTGCATCTATGTTCATCAGTGATATTGGCCTGTAGTTTTCTTTTTTTGTGGCATCTTTGTCAGGTTTTGGTATTAGGGTGATGGTGGCCTCATAGAATGAGTTGGGAAGTTTACCATCCTCTGCAATTTTCTGGAAGAGTTTGAGCAGGATAGGTGTTAGCTCTTCTCTAAATTTTTGGTAGAATTCAGCTGTGAAGCCGTCTGGACCTGGGCTTTTGTTTGCTGGAAGATTTTTGATTACAGTTTCAATTTCCGTGCTTGTGATGGGTCTGTTAAGATTTTCTATTTCTTCCTGATCGAGTTTTGGAAAGTTGTACTTTTCTAAGAATTTGTCCATTTCTTCCTCGTTGTCCATTTTATTGGCATATAATTGTTGATAGTAGTCTCTTATGATCCTTTGTATTTCTGTGTTGTCTGTTGTGATCTCTCCATTTTCATTTCTAATTTTATTGATTTGATTTTTCTCCCTTTGTTTCTTGATGAGTCTGGCTAATGGTTTGTCAATTTTATTTATCCTTTCAAAGAACCAGCTTTTGGTTTTGTTGATTTTTGCTATGGTCTCTTTTGTTTCTTTTGCATTTATTTCTGCTCTAATTTTTAAGATTTCTTTCCTTCTACTAACCCTGGGGTTCTTCATTTCTTCCTTTTCTAGTTGCTTTAGGTGTAGAGTTAGGTTATTTATTTGACTTTTTTTCTTGTTTCTTGAGGTGTGCCTGTATTGCTATGAACTTTCCCCTTAGGACTGCTTTTACCGTGTCCCACAGGTTTTGGGTTGTTGTGTTTTCATTTTCATTCGTTTCTATGCAAATTTTGATTTCTTTTTTGATTTCTTCTGTGATTTGTTGGTTATTCAGCAGCGTGTTGTTCAGCCTCCATATGTTGGATTTTTTAATAGTTTTTCTCCTGTAATTGAGATCTAATCTTACTGCATTGTGGTCAGAAAAGATGCTTGGAATGATTTCAATTTTTTTGAATTTACCAAGGCTAGCTTTATGGCCCAGGATGTGATCTATCCTGGAGAAGGTTCCATGTGCGCTTGAGAAGAAGGTGAAATTCATTGTTTTGGGATGAAATGTCCTATATATATCAATTAGGTCTAACTGGTCTATTGTATCGTTTAAAGTTTGTGTTTCCTTGTTAATTTTGTTTAGTTGATCTATCCATAGGTGTGAGTGGGGTATTAAAGTCTCCCACTATTATTGTGTTATTGGTAATTTCTCCTTTCATACTTGTTAGCATTTGTCTTACATACTGCGGTGCTCCCGTGTTGGGTGCATATATATTTATAATTGTTATATCTTCTTCTTGGATTGATCCTTTGATCATTATGTAGTGACCATCTTTGTCTCTTTTCACAGTCTTTGTTTTAAAGTCTATTTTATCTGATATGAGTATTGCTACTCCTGCTTTCTTTTGGTCCCTATTCGCATGGAAAATCTTTTTCCAGCCCTTCACTTTCAGTCTGTATGTGTCCCCTGTTTTGAGGTGGGTCTCTTGTAGACAACATATGCAGGGGTCTTGTTTTTGTATCCATTCAGCCAGTCTTTGTCTTTTGGTTGGGGCATTCAACCCATTTACGTTTAAGGTAATTACTGATAAGTATGACCCCGTTGCCATTTACTTTATTGTTTTGGGTTCGAATTTATACACCATTTTTGTGTTTCCTGTCTAGAGAATATCCTTTAGTATTTGTTGGAGAGCTGGTTTGGTGGTGCAGAATTCTCTCAGCTTTTGCTTGTCTGAAAAGCTTTTGATTTCTCCTTCATACTTGAATGAGATCCTTGCTGGGTACAATAATCTGGGCTGTAGGTTATTTTCTTTCATCATTTTAAGTATGTCTTGCCATTCCCTCCTGGCTTGAAGAGTTTCTATTGAAAGATCAGCTGTTATCCTTATGGGAATTCCCTTGTGTGTTATTTGTTGTTTTTCCCTTGCTGCTTTTAATATTTGTTCTTTGTGTTTGATCTTTGTTAATTTGATTACTATGTGTCTTGGGGTGTTTCGCCTTGGGTTTATCCTGTTTGGGACTCTCTGGGTTTCTTGGACTTGGGTGATTATTTCCTTCCCCATTTTAGGGAAGTTTTCAACTATTATCTCCTCAAGTATTTTCTCATGGTCTTTCTTTTTGTCTTCTTCTTCTGGGATCCCTATGATTCGAATGTTGTAGCGTTTAATATTGTCCTGGAGGTCTCTGAGATTGTCCTCATTTCTTTTAATTCGTTTTTCTTTTATCCTCTCTGATTCATTTATTTCTACCATTCTATCTTCTAATTCACTAATCCTATCTTCTGCCTCTGTTATTCTACTATTTGTTGCCTCCAGAGTGTTTTTAATTTCACTTATTGCATTATTCATTATATATTGACTCTTTTTTATTTCTTCTAAGTCCTTGTTAAACCTTTCTTGCATCTTCTCAATCCTTGCCTCCAGGCTATTTATCTGTGATTCCATTTTAATTTCAAGATTTTGGATCAATTTCACTATCATTATTCGGAATTCTTTATCAGGTAGATTCCCTATCTCTTCCTCTTTTGTTTGGTTTGGTGGGCATTTATCCTGTTCCTTTATCTGCTGGGTATTCCTCTGTCTCTTCAACTTGTTTAAGTTGCTGAGTTTGGGGTGTCTTTTCTGTATTCTGGCAGTTTGTGGAGTTCTCTTTATTGTGGCGTTTCCTCGCTGTGTGTGGGTTTGTACAGGTGGCTTGTCAAGGTTTCCTGGTTAGGGAAGCTTGTGTCAATGTTCTGGTGGATGGAGCTGTATTTCTTCTCTCTGGAGTGTAATGAAATATCCAGTAATGAGTTATGAGATGTCTATGGTTTTGGGGTGACTTTGGGCAGCCTGTATCTTGAAGCTCAGGGCTGTGTTCCTTTGTTGCTGGAGAATTTGCTTGTTATGTCTTTCCCTGGGACTTGTTGGCCCTTGTGTGGTGCTTGGTTTCAGTGTCGGTATGGAGGCGTTTGATGAGCTCCTGTCAATTAATGTTCCTTGGAGTCAGGAGTTCCCTGGAGTCAGGGTTTAGACTTAAGCCTCCTACTTCCAGTTATCGGTCTTAATTTTACAGTAGTTTCAAAACTTCTCCTTCTATACAGCACCACTGATAAAACATCTACGTTAAAGATGAAAAGTTTCTCTACTGTGAGGGTCACTCAGAGAGGTTCACAGCGTTACATGGAGAAGAGAAGAGGGAGGAGGGAGTTAGAGGTGACCCAAATGAGATGAGGTGGAATCAACAGTGGAGAGAGTGGGCTAGCCAGTAGTCACTTCCTTATGTGCACTCCACAACTGGACCGCTCAGAGATGTTCACGGAGTTATACAGGGAAGAGAAGAAGGAGGCAGGAGACAGAGGTGGCCAGAAGGATAAAAGGGGGAAATGAAAAGGAGGGAGACAGATCCAGCCAGTAATCAGTTCCTTAAGTGTTCTCCACCGTCTGGAACACACAGAAATTCACAGAGTTGGGTAGAGTAGAGAGGGGTTAGGGAGGAGATACAGGTGACCTGGTGGAGAAAATGGAAAGTCCAAAGGGAGAGAGAGCAGTCAAGCCAGTAATCTCGTACACTAGTGAAAAATGGGTCCTGAAGATTGGGTTCTTAAAGGTATAAAATTGGTAACAAATACATAAAAACAAAAATTAGAAATCTAGAGTAGAGTTTGGAATTTCAAAAATGCGATGTTAATGAAAAGAAGAAGGAAAAGAAAGAGAGAAAAAACGAACAAAGAAAAACAAACAAGGTCGTGAAAGTAATAAAGAAACTACAGGTACAAAATTGATAACTAATACCAAAAGCAAAAATTAAAAATCTAGAGTAGAGTTTGGAATTTCAAAAATACAACGTTAAAAAAAAAAAAAGAAGAAGAAGAAGAAGAAAAATAAAGAGAGAAAACAAACAAACCAACAAAAACAATGTCGCAAAAATTATAAAGAAAATACAGGTACAAAATTGATATCAAATACCAAAAGCATAAATTAAAAATCTTGAGTAGAGTTTGGAATTGCAGATATACGATGTTATATAAAAGAAGAAGAGAAAGAAACAGAGGAAAAAAAAAAGTCACAGAAATTATGAAAAAAACTATAGGTACAAAATTGATAACATATATCAAAAGGCTAAAATTAAAAATCTAGAGTAGAGTTTGGAATTTCAAAAATACAATGTTAAAGAAAAGAAGAAAAAGAAAAAAGAAAAAAAAAAACACGGTCAAAAAATTATAAAATATATATATGAAGTTTGCTGAAGAAGAAAAAAAAAATAGGGTCTTTTTTTTTTGGCAAAGTAATAGTTATAAAAGTGAAAATTAAAGGACAATAGAGGACTTAAAAAAAATTTTTTTTTTAATTAAAAAAAAAAAAGAAAGAAAGAAAGATTGATCGTAAAAATAGTAAAAATATATCTAGGTCTTCCTCTGGTTTTGTTGTGAGTATTGTGGGTTCAGTTCATTTTTGGCAGTTCCTTGGTCCGACTTATATTTCTCAAGATCTATAGGCCCCTTCCTATGTAATCCGTAGTAACCACAGGGTTTTAATCTATGGCCTGTAGCTTCCAAGGCATTTCCCTCTGTTATAGCTTCTTCTGTTTGCTGGTCTCTTCAGTGTCTGGTTCCCGCCCTGACACAAAGGGGATGGTTGAGGACACTATTTTTTTTTTTTTTTTTTTAATTTAGGCTCACTTGTTCAGCCGCGCTGTGGGGAGGGAGGGAGGGATGCTGCAAACAGATATCACTGGCGTGCGCTCGCAATGCCGCAGCCACACTGGGTCTGCCCCCGCTCACAGCGCGTGTAGCCTCCCTGCCCACACTGCTTGGGCTCTAGGTTGTTCCGCCGGGAACAATCAGAGGCCGGCCCTGGGCTGAGCTCCCAGGTCCAAGCCGCTCAGGTTCAGGCACTCGGGTAGTCCTCAGAGGCGCAGACTCGGTTGGGCCTGCGTTTTGTGCTCTTCCCAGATCCGAGCAGCTCAGGTGATGAGATGTTTGGCGGGCGCCAATGCTGCGACTTACCGCCTCCCCGCCACTCGGTTATCTGGGTGTAAAACCGGCGCACCTTCTCAGGCAGATGTTGACCGTCCAGACCCCAAGAAGTTTTAGTTAGCAAAGAAGCCTGCTTACAGTTTTATAGATAGTGTCTCTCTGGGGCTGCGATGTCCCCCTTCCGGCTCTGGCTGCCTGTCACCGGAGGGGGAAGGTCTGCAGCCGGCTATATCTGTTCAGTCCTTTGTTCTGTGCGCGGGCCTGGCGGTGTCTTAGGTTAGGGCTGGCTTTTCGCGTGGTAGATATCCCACAGTCTGGTTTGCTAGCCCAAATTATTTCGCTCAGATAGCGCTCAGGACATTCGGCCCGATTCTTACTCTAAGGGACACAGCCCGCGCCGCACTTCCCTGCCCAGCCCCCGCTTGCTAATGCCGTGTGCAGGCGTCTGTGCTGCTTCTCCGCTGGGGGAGTTACCGTAGGGCTCACAATCCGCGATTTTTAATTGTTTATTTTTTTTTTTCCCCTCCCTTTTATGTTGCCCTCTGTGCTTCCAAAGCTCGGCACAGATTCGGCAGTGAGAGGGTTTCCTGGTGTTTGGAAACTTCTCTCTTTTTAAGACTCCCTTCCCGGGACGGAACTCCGTCCCTCCCTCTTTTGTCTCTTTTTTTGTCTTTTATATTTTTTCCTACCTCCTTTCGAAGAGTTGGGCTGCTTTTCTGGGTGCCTGATGTCCTCTGCCGGCATTCAGAAGTTGTTTTGTGGAATTTACTCGACGTTTAAATGCTCTTTTGATGAATTTGAGGGGGAAAAAGTGTTCTCCCCGTCCTACTCCTCCGCCATCTTGGCTCCTCCCCTCCAGCATATTGCATTTTAAAACAATAATTTTCTGTGACTTTGCAGTCTTTATAACCTTTCTCTCTAATATTTGAAGAATAATCTAGCCTTAATTTTAATACTGTTGGATATATTAATTTTATCTTAATATTTTGAGATTTTGATAAAATGATCATTGGTATCTTTGTAATCTGCTTTCCTTTTACTAGAACTAACATAAGATTAACCTCTAGTGATGTGATTATAGAATGGAAAGATATGAATTGAGAGAATTCTTGATACATTTGCAAAATTATTTTTCCAAAGCTTAACATTTCACTGTGCTACTGCAGTATTTGCACAGACTATTTTTTGCATATTTTCTAGAACCAGAAATGGTATCTATTTTTATATTTATATAAACCATTACTTTGTTTTACTTTTTATTCCTATGATTGCTCATGAATTTTAATATTACCTCTATGTTTATTTATTACTTATATTTACCTTTTTATTATTCTTGTCTCTTGGTATTTTGATAGTTTTCCTCTTAAGTTGTATGAACTCTTAATTAACACTTTTGTCTCTGTAAATACGTTTCCAATTTGTAGTTTTCCTTCTTATTTTTGACATGCAGTTTAAATTTTCATTAAGATTTTCATTTTATCCCTGAAAAATATGACTGAAATTTCACCTATGGTTTTATTTAGTTTTTTTTAATCCATGTGAAAACTATGTTGTTTTCTCGAAAGTTGGGTTGATGTTCATTTTACTTCTGTTCCCAGCCCAGTGATGGTTAGAGCACTGTATGAGGCCACTCAGGTTGCTTTGGGAGAATTCTTCTTATTAGAAAGCTCTTTACATTTAACTTTACATATATGCAACCCTCATTTTTCCTTGTGTAACAACAAGTATATATGCTCGTTTTTTCATGACAGCTTTTCAGGTACTTCCAGATTGCTGTTTCTGATTCTTTCTTGTACCAGGCTACACTTTTGTTGTTCCTTCAGCCATTCCCCATGTGTTTTGTTAAAACATTTAAGAACATACATTGCCAAAGAGAATATTTTAGGATTGTGAGATTCTCTGTGATACAAAAGGACTTTGGCTCCGCAAGATATTTCTGGTATGGATTTTGCTAATTCTACAGGAACAAAGTGTTTTCTGTCATTTTGGAGGCAGAAGAGTGAGATGGTTAAGAACATTAGATTCTGAAGTTAGACAGCCCAGTTTTGTCAAGCACTACCTCTATGACCTCAGTGAGGTCACTGAAACTCTCTAAGCCTTGGTTTCCATGTCTGTAACATGAGGAACTTAAAAATACCTAATATTGTTCTGAGAATTAATGAGGCAATACATATAAAGAATTTGATGTAGTTATGAATGCATAGTAGTTATCAATAATGGTGCTTACTAATCTAATTACATTTATGATTTAAGATACATACCTTACCTTGCAGTTATAAAAAGAGATGGCTTTAGAATTGGATACTCTGAATTCCAATTTCCTGACTTGTCGGTTGGTGATCTTGGGGAAGATATTTAAGTTGCAATTCAGTATTATATCTACCTTGTAGTGTTGGTATATGATATAGTACTTAGGTTTCTTGGTATTTAATAGGCACTCCATAAAAGACAGTTAACGTTGTTATATTTGATTACTGGTCAGTTAGTGTGAATATAGTTAGTGCTGTTAGCACTAACTACCGCTAGTGCTATAAAAGATCATTTTTGTTTTGTTTGGATAAATAAAAGACATATAATAATCCTGCTTCAATAAGATACTATAAAAATCAGTAAAAAAAAAAAAAAGTATCCAAATCACTGCTGCCAAAAATAGAATCTATTCCTTGATGAATTGTGGATAATACAGGTTCCTTGTATGAGACAAAATTGTATAACTTACTGAATTTGATTACACAAAGCCTTGACAAATCATTTAATTCCATAAAAATCAGAGGAGGCTCATTTTTCTTGATAAGTGTGCTTAAGTCAATATACTTCAGCAGTTACACTCCCAGGCCAAGAAGTTGTGGGGGAATCAAAAATGGGTGATGCATGGCTCTGATAAGTCATGAGCTCCTGAGTGAAGTGGCATTTCTGCAGGAACTTCCTTACTGGTCTCTCAGCTTTCACTCTTGCCTTCCATCAGAATATTCTGCAGACGATGACACTGTGGATCTTCTTAAAATGTGATATAAATAAAATCACTACTCTGCAAACTGTCTTATATAATATGTTATTCCAGATATGTTTCTATTCTGATTCATTGTTATCTACCCCTTACTTGGCAGATATTTTCTTGAACATCATCACTTGTCATGATCCAGTTTCACATTCAAACTAAACTGTGAAATAACCACTACTTGATAGTTTATGAGGACTGTGTTGTAGAGAGTGAAATTTATCTCCAGATGAGAGAAGACACTGCTGCAATCTGACTGCATATTCTCTGCTTTCACATTCCGCACAAGTTCCTATGAAAAAAAGTGAAAACTATTTGGAAGAAGCAGTGCTCGTATTTTCAAGGGTCGGAGCTGTCACTCCCATCCTTGTATTTGGATTTTTCATTTTAACTAGGGCTGAGATTGGAGAAGGAAATGGCAACCCACTCCAGTGTTCTTGCCTGGAGAACCCTAGGGACGGGGGAGCCTGGTGGGCTGCCGTCTATGGGGTCGCACAGAGTGGGACACGACTGATGCAACTTAGCAGCAGCAGGGCTGAGATAGCACTTTCTGCTTCTCCTGAAGTTTGGGTAGGGGAGCAGGGTGGGTAAAGTGGAGGGTATGGAAGGAATACATGATGTCTGATAGGTCAGCATGGCCCAGTTCTCTTCTCACTGCAGATGCGTATGTTGAATGCTACCAGACACCAAAGGGACAGTATTGATAAACTGTTAGTTGTGATGATTTCTAGGTAATGTTTAATGTATGGCAAAAGCAATACAATATTGTAAAGTAATTAGCCTCCAATTAAAATAAATACATTTAAATTAAAAACAAAAAATAAATAAATAAAATGATGTGATGTATTTGAGACTTTCAAATTTGAAAAAATTACTTGCAAGTTAGCACAACCATGAAAAATTTCCAATCAAAGATACTGGTTGTTTAACCCTAATGTCCTTGTTCACATCTGTGTTATTTTCAATATAAAAATTTTCTCAACAGATCAGCTCATGTTATCTACTGTTAAAAGCTATCTACCCTGTAGCTACTATTAGAAACCTTGGACATCTACATATTCCAATTTCCGTAATAGAGGCTCACACATCTAGGTAGTTTGCTTATCTGAATTCCCAGAAAGAGAATGCTGATTAGTATGTACACCTTTATTATTTAAATTGTTATTTATTGTTTTATTATTTACTCACCATTCTTTGTTTATTTGCCATTTTTCCTCTTACTGCTCCTGATCTAAGAACTTAACTTGTGCCTTTTAAAAATATCATTGTAGATTTTGTAACTTCGGAGTGACGAAAAAAAAAATCCCAATATTTATTGAATCTTACATAGGTGTTTCAGGATTCTCCTTTATTGTGACTCAATCCATGATTGTCCTGGACTTACTGAATGCTATAGATAAAAAACTCTCCACTTAAAAAGGTAGATTGTTCTATTTTCAAAAAATCTAATGATTTTTTTAAAAAGTCACTTTATTGATATGGATTCTTAAATTCCCAGGATGAAAATGAACTATCTGCATGATTTATGTCTTCTGGGAGTCACAATTCCCAGAAACTGTGGAAAATTCTGAAAGAGATGGGAATACCAGACCACCTGACCTGCCTCTTGAGAAACCTGTATGCAGGTCAGGAAGCAACAGTTAGAACTGGACATGGAACAATAGACTGGTTCCAAATAGGAAAAGGAGTACGTCAAGGCTGTATATTGTCACCCTGCTTATTTAACTTCTATGCAGAGTACATCATGAGAAACGCTGGGCTGGAAGAAGCACAAGCTGGAGTCAAGATTGCCGGGAGAAATATCAATAACCTCAGATGTGCAGATGACACCACCCTTATGGCAGAAAGTGAAGAGGAACTAAAAAGCCTCTTGATGAAAGTGAAAGAGGACAGTGAAAAAGTTGGCTTAAAGCTCAACATTCAGAAAACGAAGATCATGGCACCTTGTTCCATCACTTCATGGGAAATAGATGGGGAAACAGTGGAAACAGTGTCAGACTTTATTTTTTTGGGCTCCAAAATCACTGCAGGTAGTGACGGCAGCCATGAAATTAAAAGACGCTTACTCCTTGGAAGGAAAGTTATGACCACCCTAGATAGCATATTCAAAACCAGAGACATTACTTTGCTAACAAAGGTCTATCTAGTCAAGGCTATGGTTTTTCCAGTGGTCATGTATGGATGTGAGAGTTGGACTGTGAAGAAAGCTGAGCGCCAAAGAATTGATGCTTTTGAACTGTGGTGTTGGAGAAGACTCTTGAGAGTCCCTTGGACTGCAAGGAGATCCAACCAGTCCATTCTGAAGGAGATCAGCCCTGGGATTTCTTTGGAAGGAATGATGCTAAAGCTGAAACTCCAGTACTTTGGCCACCTCATGCGAAGAGTTGACTCATTGGAAAAGACTCTGATGCTGGGAGGGATTGGGGGCAGGAGGAGAAGGGGACAACAGAGGATGAGGTGGCTGGATGGCATCACTGACTCGATGGACGTGAGTCTGAGTGAACTCCGGGAGTTGGTGATGGACAGGAAGGCCTGGCGTGCTGTGATTCATGGGGTCACAAAGAGTAGGACACGACTGATAGACTGAGCTGATTTGTGGGTCACAAACTCAAACATCTTCATGGCTATGTAAGGAACATACTTGAGTAAAACAAGCTGAGTCTAAAGCAGTATGGATGAGTGAGGACTGTAGCAAATCTCCTTAATTCTATGTGACTAAAAAAAATGCATGTGATATAATATTCCCTTTCCTACCAGTTTATCATCTCTGACTCTCTCTCTACTCACTGTTTTTTATTAGAATGTCTTCTTTACCATGCCAAATTAAGTTTTACATATAACTCGGTGATGGCAGTATATAAAGGACTGCTTTCTTCTCACAGAATAAATTGATTTGACTTTTAAAGTTTTCCACATGATGATCTTATATATTATTTCCTTTACTCTTTAGTTGTGACCAAGGAGAAGAAATGAATCTCTTAGAAATAGCCCCAGATTCCCTCCACAAAACATGATGGGAAGACTATTGTTAAAAGTTACAAGTTTACTTTAACAAGCTTGACTTTGGATTGTTGCAAGCACATGGGATCCCATCCCTGTGTAACCTATTTGTACTTTGATATCAGAAAGGTCAGCCAACTTTTAATGATGTCCTCTGAGATGTAGTTCCTGCTCAGGTGTAAATATCAAACTGTGTTTTCAATTCCAGAAGGAGATCACCAGGCTGTAAAAAAACAAGTAGGAAAAAAGTCATGTCTTCCAAGGTCTATTGTCTTTTGGAATTACTGTGTAATACATACTTAGAAGTCATATAGAGTTGGAAATTATTCTTTGCCCATTTTCTGCAGGGAAAGGTAGGAAGTTCTTTCAACAGTCAAAAACATGATCTATATGATAGGGTGATTAGAAGTTTATGGATTTTGGAGTCTGTTAATTGTGCTCTAGTACCCATGAAGATCATGGCATCTGGTCCCTTGACTTCACGGGACATAGATGGGTAAACAGTGGAAACAGTGGCTGACTTTATTTTTTGGGGGCTCCAAAATCACTGCAGATGGTGACTGCAGCCTTGAAATTAAAAGACGTTTACTCCTTGGAAGAAAAGTTATGACCAACCTAGATAGCATATTGAAAAGCAGAAACATTACTTTCCCAACAAAGGTCTGTCTAGTCAAGGCTATGGTTTTTCCTGTGGTCATGTATGGATGTGAGAGTTGGACTGTGAAGAAGGCTGAGCACTGAAGAATTGATGCTTTTGAACTGTGATGTTGGAGAAGACCCTTGAGAGTCCCTTGGACTGAAAGGAGATCCAACCAGTCCATTCTGAAGGAGATCAGCCCTGGGATTACTTTGGAAGGAATGATGCTGAAACTGAAACTCCAGTACTTTGGCCACCTCATGCGAAGAATTGACTCATTGGAAAAGACTCTGATGCTGGGAGGGATTCGGGGCAGGAGGAGAAGGGGATGACAAAGGATGAGGTGGCTGGATGGCATCACTGACTCGATGGACGTGAGTCTGAGTGAACTCCGGGAGTTGGTGATGGACAGGGAGGCCTGGTGTGCTGCGATTCATGGGGTCACAAAGAGTCGGACACGACTGAGTGACTGAACTGACTGACTGACTCTACCTATAATTTATAAAGCAAGGTGAGAATATGCAACCTTGACGTACTCCTTTCCCAATTTGGAACCAGTCTGTTATTCCATGTCTGGATCTAACTGTTGCTTCTTGATGGGCATACAGATTTCTCAGGAGGCAGGTGAGATGGTCTGGTATTCCCATCTCTTGAAGAATTTTCCACATTTTGTTGTAATGCCACAATTAAAGGCTTTTATGTAGTCAATAAAGCAGAAGCATATGTTTTTCTGAATTCTCTTGCTTTTTCAATGATCCAAAGGATGTTGGCAATTTGATCTCTGGTTCCCCTGCCTTTTCTAAATCCAACTTGAACATTTGGAAGTTCTCGGTTCACGTACTGTTGAAGCTTGGCTTGAAGAATTTTGAGCAGTACTTTGCTATTGTGTGAGATGAATTCATTTGTGTGGTAGTTTGAACATTTTTTGGCATTGCCTTTCTTTGAGATTGGAATGAAAACTGACGTTTTCCAGTCCTGTGGCCACTGCTGTTTTCCAATTTGCTGGCATATTGAATACAGCACTTTAACAGCATCATCTTTTAGGATCTGAAATAGCTCAGCTGGAATTCCATCACTTCTCTAGCTATTGGCCTGTAGTTTTCTTTTTTGTGTTGTCTTTGTTGGGTTTGGTATCAGGGTGATGGTGGCCTTCTAGAATGAGTTTGGAAGTGTTCCTGCCTCTGCAATTTTTTGAACGAGTTTTAGAAGGATAGCTATTAGCTCTTCTCTAAACGTTGAATAGAATTCTCCTGTGAAGCCATCTGGTTCTGGGGTTTTGTTTAGGGGAGATTTTTGATCACAGCTTCAATTTCAGTGCTTATAATTGAGTTGTTCATAATTTCTATTTATTCCTGGTTCAGTCTTGGAAGATTGAACTTTTCTAAGAATCTGTCCATTTCTTCCAGGTTATCCATTTTATTGCCTTATAGTTGCTCATAAATCCTGTGTATTTCTGCATTGTCTGTTGCAATCTCTCCTTTTTCATTTCTAATTTTGTTGATTTGATTCCTCTCTCTTTTTTTCCTTGATGAGTCTGGCTAAATATTTGTCAATTTTGAATATCTTCTCAAAGGACCAGGTTTTAGTTTTATTAATCTTGACTATTGTTTCTTTCATTTCTTTTTCATTTATTTCTGCTCTGATCTTTATTTCTTTCTTTGTACTAATTTCAGGGGTTTTTTTGTTCTTCTTTTTCCGTTTGTTTTAGGTGTAAAGTTAGGCTGTCTATTCCATAGTTTTCTTGCTTCTTGAGGTAGGGATTGTATTGTCTATAAACTTCCCTCTTGGGACTGCTTTCGCTGCATCCTATATGTTTTGAATTGTGTTTTCATTGTCATTTGTTTCTAGAAATTTTTTGATTTCCCTTTTGATTTCTTCAGTAACCTTTTGGTTATTTGGAAACATATTGCTTAATCTCCATGTGTTTATGTTTCTTATTGTTTTTCTTTTTTCTCGTAATTCATATCTAGTCTCATAGTCTTGTGGTCAGAGAAGACGCTTGATATGATTTCAGTTTTCTTAAATTTATTAAGGTTTGATTTGTGACCCAAGATGTGCTCTATCCTGGAGAATGTTCCATGCTCACTTGAGAAAAAGGTTTATTCTTCTGCATTTGGATGGAATGTCCTGAAGATATCAATGAGATCCATTTCCTCTAATTAGCATTTAAGACTTGTGTTTCCTTATTAATTTTCTGTTTTGATGATCTGTCCATTGGTTTGAGTGGGGTGTTAAGGTCTCTTATTATTATTGTGTTACTATCAATTTCTCCTTTTATGTCTGCTAGTATTTGTCTTATGTATTGAGCTGCTCCTATGTTGGGTGCATAGATATTTACAATTGTTATGTCTTCCTCTTGGGTTGATCCCTTGATCATTAATTTTGTTTCTTTCTCTCAAAGTCCTAAGTTTATCCCTTTTCACGTATATTTTAGTATTTGGTGAACTACTTGATGTTTTCCTTTCACATGGACATATTATAATTATTATATGTCATTTTAGAGCATACTGAAGAGGTTTTTTATAAACTACATTTTAGACACAAGCAACAAACTATAGAGGAAATACAAATGTCTTTCCCCATACCTGTTATTTAGTTATGTATGGAAGTGACAGTCTAACCAAATCTTTGCTTATGCTCCATCTGATTTACTATATTTCTCAAGCACAGAGTTGCATATATTACTGTTTTTAAAGATACCTCAAGATAAAATAAAAACTTAGCAGGAGTGCTTATCTACCAAAAGTAAAAGAGCATTATAGAGCATTAACAATACAAAATCACCAATATTTATTGGACATTTAGAACATCCTGCTGCTGCTGCTACGTTGCTTCAGTTGTGTCTGACTCTGTGCAACCCCATAAATGGCATCCCACCAGGCTCCTCCGTCACTGGGATTCTCCAGGCAAGAATATTGGAGTGGGTTGCCATTTCCTTTTCCAATGCATGCGTGCATGCTAAGACGCTTCAGTCGTGTCCGATTCTGTGCGACCCCATGGACAGCAGCCCACCAGGCTCCTCCATCCCTTGGATTCTCCAGGCAAGAATACTGGAGTGGGTTGCCATTTCCTTCTCCATTAGGACATCCTAAGTACTATTTAACAGAGTATAAATGGACTTATTTAATCATATGAAGAAATAATAATTACTTGTTCGGAAGAAAGTAAGATATTAAGGGCTTACTTTTACAATTTAGATATTATAGTCTTTTGGCCTTCACTGGTCGCTCAGTAGTAAAGAATCATCTGCCAAAGCAGGAGACTAGATGCGAATTTGACTCCTGGGTTGGGAAGATCCTGTGGAGAAGAAAATGGCAATCCACTCCAGTATTCTCGCCTGGGAAATCCCATGGACAGAGGAACCTTGCAGGCTACAGCCCCTGGAGGTCACAAAAGAGTTGGACATGACTTAGTGACTAAATGACAATAGTGTTTTACTTTAGACATGTCTTCTATATTTCAACTCTCATCAACTTCTCAAAGGGCTAGAAGAAAAAAAGTGCTTTCCTCTATTGATATATCTGATTCAATTCCTTCAAGGGCAATGGGACTTCCATTTCTCCCACTGGCACTACTCCAGTGGCTGCACTCTTCAGACAATAGAGATTATCTCAATCTGGGGTTATCCTTGTCTTATCCTCCAGTGCCCAACACCCTGAAGCTGTTCAGTTCATTGAACAATTTGATCCTCTTTTGCCCCTTTTTATCCTCTTATTGACATTATTGTCAGTTCCCAGTTCTGCTTAGTTCTCCTGCCACTTAAGAGCTGTTGGTCCAGTGCTGGGTAAGAAAGAAATCCTTATTTTGACCTGGTCTCCTCTCAAAGTCCAAGAGGAATTCTCTGCCACCATATCACTTCTATCTAATTGGGTTAAAAATTAGGGTGCATTACTAGGGAACTCTTTCAACTAACCCCATTACATAACAAAGCCAAACAAGTTATGATAACTAATAATAAAACCACTTTTCTAAATTATGATATACATTACATCAAAATAAAAAGTAGTAATTTATGTTGATTTTATATCCTGCAACTTTACTATAATCATTGATTAGTTCTAGTAATTTTCTGGTGGAGTCTTTATGATTTTCTATGTAGAAGATCATGTCATCTGCAAATAGTGAGAGTTTTACTTCTTCTTTTCTAATTTGGATTCCTTTTATTTCTTTTTCTGCTCTGATTGCTGTGGCCAAAACTTCCAAAACTATGTTGAATAGTAATGGTGAAAGTGGGCACCCTTGTCTTGTTCCTGACTTTAGAGGAAAGCTTTCAATTTTTCACCATTGAGGATAATGTTTGCTGTGGGTTTGTCATAGATAGCTTTTATTGAAGTGTGTCCCTTTTGTTGAGGTATGTTCCTTCTATTCCTGCTTTCTGGAGAGTTTTTATCATAAATGGATGTTGAATTTTGTCAAAGGCTTTCTCTGCATCTATTGAGATAATCATATGGTTTTTATTTTTCAATTTGTTAATGTGGTGTATTACATTGATTGATTTGCAGATATTGAAGAATCCTTGCATCCCTGGGATAAAGCCCACTTGGTCATGGTGTATGATCTTTTTAATGTGTTGTTGGATTCTGATTGCTAGAACTTTGTTAAGGATTTTTGCATCTATGTTCATCAGTGATATTGGCCTGTAGTTTTCTTTTTTTTTGTGGAATCTTTGTCAGGTTTTGGTATTAGGGTGATGGTGGCCTCATAGAATGAGTTTGGAAGTTGACCTTCCTCTGCAATTTTCTGGAAGAGTTTGAGCAGGATAGGTGTTAGCTCTTCTCTAAATTTTTGGTAGAATTCAGCTGTGAAGCCGTCTGGACCTGGGCTTTTGTTTGCTGGAAGATTTTTGATTACAGTTTCAATTTCCGTGCTTGTGATGGGTCTGTTAAGATTTTCTATTTCTTCCTGGTCCTGTTTTGGAAAGTTGTACTTTTCTAAGAATTTGTCCATTTCTTCCACGTTGTCCATTTTATTGGCATATAATTGTTGATAGTAGTCTCTTATGATCCTTTGTATTTCTGTGTTGTCTGTTGTGATCTCTCCATTTTCATTTCTAATTTTATTGGTTTGATTTTTCTCCCTTTGTTTCTTGATGAGTCTGGCTAATGGTTTGTCAATTTTATTTATCCCTTCAAAGAACCAGCTTTTGGCTTTGTTGATTTTTGCTATGGTCTCTTTTGTTTGTTTTGCATTTATTTCTGCCCTAATTTTTAAGATTTCTTTCCTTCTACTAACCCTGAGGTTCTTCATTTCTTCCTTTTCTAGTTGCTTTAGGTGTACAGTTAGGTTATTTATTTGACTTTTTTCTTGTTTCTTCCCTTGCATTCCTATACACTAATAATGAGAAAACAGAAAGAGAAATTAAGGAAACAATTCCATTCACCATTGCAACAGAAAGAATAAAATACTTAGGAATATATTTGCCTAAAGAAACTAAAGACCTATATATAGAAAACTATAAAACACTGGTGAAAGAAATCAAAGAGGACACTAATAGATGGAGAAATATACCATGTTCATGGATTGGAAGAATCATATAGTGAAAATGAGTGTACTACCCAAAGCAATTTATAGATTCAATGCAATCCCTATCAAGCTACCAACAGTATTCTTCACAGAGCTAGAACAAATAATTTAACAATTTGTATGGAAATACAAAAAACCTTGAATAGCCAAAGCGATCTTGAGAAAGAAGAATGGAACTGGAGGAATCAACCTACCTGACTTCAGGCTCTACTACAAAGCCACAGTCATCAAGACAGTATGGTACTGGCACAAAGACAGAAATATAGATCAATGGAACAAAATAGAAAGCCCAGAAATAAATGCACACACATATGGACACCTTATCTTTGACAAAGGAGGCAAGAATATACAATGGATTAAAGACAATCTCTTTAACAAGTGGTGCTGGGAAATCTGGTCAACCACTTGTAAAAGAATGAAACTAGAACACTTTCTAACACCATACACAAAAATAAACTCAAAATGGATTAAAGATCTAAACATAAGACCAGAAACTATAAAACTCCTAGAGGAGAACATAGGCAAAACACTCTCCGACATACATCACAGCAGGCTCCTCTAAGACCCACCTCCCAGAATATTGGAAATAAAAGCAAAAATAAACAAATGGGACCTAATTAACCTTAAAAGCTTCTGCACATCAAAGGAAACTATTAGCAAGGTGAAAAGGCAGCCTTCAGAATGGGAGAAGATAATAGCAAATGAAGCAACTGACAAACAACTAATCTCAAAAATATACAAGCAACTCCTGCACCTCAACTCCAGAAAAATAAATGACCCAATCAAAAAATGGGCCAAAGAACTAGATAGACATTTCTCCAAAGAAGACATACAGATGGCTAACAAACACATGAAAAGATGCTCAATATCACTCATTATCAGAGAAATGCATATCAAAACCACTGTGAGGTACCATTTCATGCCAGTCAGAATGGCTGCGATCCAAAAGTCTACAAGCAATAAATGCTGGACAGGGTGTGGAGAAAAGGGAACCCTCTTACACTCTTGGAATGCAAACTAGTACAGCCACTAAGGAGAACAGAGTGGAGATTCCTTAAAAAACTGGAAATAGAACTGCCTTATGATCCAGCAATCCCACTGCTGGGCATACACACTGAGGAAACCAGAAGGGAAAGAGACACGTGTACCCCAATGTTCATCGCAGCACTGTTTATAGTAGCCAGGACATGGAAGCAACCTAGATGTCCATCAGCAGATGAATGGATAAGAAAGCTGTGGTACATATACACAATGGAGTATTACTCAGCCATTAAAAAGAATACATTTGAATCAGTTCTAATGAGGTGGATGAAACTGGAGCCTATTATCCAGAGTGAAGTAAGCCAGAAAGAAAAACACCAATACAGTATACTAACGCATGTATATGGAATTTAGAAAGATGGTAACAATAACCCTGTGTACGAGACAGCAGAAGAGACAGTGATGTATAGAACAGTCTTATGGAATCTGAGAGAGAGGGAGCGGGTGGGAAGATTTGGGAGAATGACATTGAAACATGTATAATATCATGTATGAAACGAATTGCCAGTCCAGGTTTGATGCACGATACTGGATGCTTGGGGCTGGTGCACTGGGATGGCCCAGAGGGATGGAATGGGGAGGGAGGAGGGAGGAGGGTTCAGGATGGGGAACACATGTATACCTGTGGTGGATTCATTTCGATATTTGGCAAAACTAATACAATATTGTAAAGATTAAAAATAAAAATATAAGAGAATGCCACAAATAAATAAATAAATAAAAAAGAAAGTGAGTTAGAGGGTTATACCACAATTAGAAAAAAAAAGTGTATATAGTCTTTCTAAACAAATCTTGGCCTTTTTTTTTTTTTTTTTTTAGTTTAGAAACATACATGACAAAGAGGAAGTTTGTTGAAAAATATTTTTTTTAACTGGCATAAAAAAATTAGTAATTTATGAAGGGAGTTCAAATGAAAAAATGCCAATATAGTTCATTATAAAATGTTATTTGAGTCAGATATCTTCTTGAAGAGCTATTGCTACTTCAGATATGACAGAAATACATTTCTATGTTTATATATGATGTGGTTCATTTATTTACTAAAAGTATTTATTGAGCATCTGTGACATTTTATATTCTAGTTTAGGTCTTTGAGATATTGTAGGGTAATAAACAAGTTTTTACTATGTAAGAGAATTATGTGTTAGTGGACACAAATAGTAAATAAATGAACAAATTAAAGGTAAGTTTATTATTATTATATATACATGTATAATATATTATTCAAATCCATACATTTAACTAAACGAGTAACATGTAACTCATTTTTTCACAAAAAAATTTATAAGAAGCAAAACATACAAAACAAAAAAGAGTTTCTGTGGTTGAAGTTACACTGGTCTGAAAGGAAGGAAAAGCGGTGTCCCTTTAGTATCTTATTTACTCTTGCTCCTTCAATTTGGTTTTTATAGAATTCCAAGAGGCATAGTTTGAAAACTACCAATGCAATAAATAACAATTAATGTTAATAATCTGCAGTTTAAATAATTTTCATACAACAATTATAAAATAGTAATTAATATATTGATTATGCCAGATACATTTGTAATTTCTTGTATTCATAGCAATCCAAGGAAGTAAGGACTATTATCATAAACATATGTGTTATCCTTCCTTAAAAATTTGGTAAATGTCACCAGTAATCATGATATCAGTAAAGAAAATCAAAAGCAACTATTTCAATATATGCAGGGAGTAAATTTGGTAAAGATCATTAATAATAATTATTATATAAAATATTTGAAGTTCACAAAGAGGAGATAATTTCCTAATCTTGAAAGGAAACTGTATTCCAAAAGTCTATAGGAAAGTACTATTCACTAATAATTAATTCATACAGCTTCTATATTCTCATTAAGATTGGTATTAATGTAAGGATGCCTACTCTCACAGCTAATATCTGATATTAGCTTGGTAGTCCTGGTCAAAATCTTAAGAACAGAAAAAGACAGAAGTAAAAAAAAAAGAGATTAAAAAAATTTTAAGACCTGATTTTAAAAATTAGTAAGAAGTTTGGATATAAGATAAATGGAAAAATAGTTCTCTTTACATTAGCAATAAATAATTAGCATATGTAATAGAAATAAATATAACAAAAGTATATAATAAATATAATAAAAGTATATAATAAATATAATAAAAGTAACAAATTATAAAACATCTGAGTTTTATCCTAACAAAGCATGTACAGGACCTTTATAGAAACCATTTAAATTTAAAATAAACAGCATAACAAAATATGAGTAATTCAAAAAGTAAAATACGTTAATAGATAGATGGGATAAAAACATAAGGCTGCCATTTTCCTCCAAATTAGTCTATACATTCAATTAAATGCATTCAAAATTTAAATGAATTATTTTGAGGAATATTATTACCTGTTCTAAAATTTATATGATGGAATACTTGTATACAACTTTCACATAGTTTTATAAAAGAAAAGTAAGGGGAAAATCCATATTTGAAGCACACAACAAAGCCACAGTAATTTAAATATTCTGATAATGTTTCAGGGTCATTTAAATAGTCCAGTAGAAAAGAAAAGAAATCTCAGATATAGACACATGTTTATATTTGGCATATCATAAAGCTGTTACCCTAAAGCAATGGGGATAGCTTAGTAGGCCATGTTAGGAAAATGTTTTCATATATGAAAAAAACTTTATCCTTGGATTATCATTTATACAATTGCAGACCAGATATATTAACAATTTGCCTGTAAAAATATTATTTAATGAAACAATATAGAAAATCTTGGAAACTTATAATGGAAGAAAAAAATTTAAAACATAAAGTCTTAAACTAGTAGAAAATTGATCAAACCCTTCAGTGACTCACTGAAGGGTTTTCCTAAATGGCTGACATTGAGAGATTCTAACATTAAGAAAACCTGAACAGTGCTCAGTAATGCTCCAAATCAGAAAAATTATCATTAAAATAGTCATAAAATATTTATTTTCTTTGGAAAGGAAATATCAAATGTTGGCAAACATGTGGGGAGGTAGAATCCTGATGGGAGTGTACATTATATGGGCTTTTCCCTAGTGGCTCAGATGGTAAAGAATCTTCCTGCAATGCAGGAGACCCGGATTTGATCCCTGGATCAGGAAGATCCCCTGGAGAAGGAAATGTCAAGTCACTCAAATATTCTTGCTTGGAAAATGAACAGAGGAGCCTGGCAGGCTACAGTCCATGGGGTCACCCAGTGTCAGACAAGACTGAAGGGATTTAGCATACATGCAGGTACATTGATATACTGGAAAACTTTCTGACTATATTAAAATTGGGCAGGACCCAATGATCCAGTCCTGGGAAGATGTCTCAGATAAGCTCTTGACCAGGACTATAATGGGATAAGCGTGAGGATGTTCATCCTTGTGTTGTTTGTGGCAAAAGCAGTTTGACAGCAACTTTGACATCCATCATCAGAGGAATGGTTCTGTTAATATCACATGTGAGTATTCATTATGGAACAGTTATTAATAACACAAATGAGGAGCAAATAAACTAGACGTCCATGCTGCTGCTGCTGCTGCTACTAAGTCGCTTCAGTCGTGTTCGACTCTGCGACCCCAGACACGGCAGCCCACCAGGCTCCTCCGTCCCTGGGAGTCTCCAGGCAAGAACAATGGAGTGGGTTGCCATTTCCTTCTCCAATGCATGAAAGTGAAAAGTGAAAGTGAAGTCGCTCAGTCGTGTCCAACTTCTAGCGACCCCATGGACCGCAGCCTACCAGGCTCCTCCGTCCATGGGATTTTCCAGGCAAGAGTACTGGAGTGGGGTGCCATTGCTTTCTCCGAGACATCCGTATACCATATAGAAATATAAATAGATCCCTGAAATTGTTGAAAAACTAAGCAGTGTTGTGATTTCTAGCACAATGAAGTTTATATACAAATTTAAATACATATTTTACAAGAGCATGTGCATATTTTGGGACAAATCAAAAACATAGTTTTGAGTTGGGAAGGAAATTTTAATAGAATCAATTATTATAGGAGAAGATAGGTGACTTTTTAAGGATTGAGGAAATTAATGTGCAAAGGAGTAGAAATTAAAATACAGAGGAGCATGATTAACTTATAGTTAAATAGACAAAAGTTTAAAAAGAAATAGGCAGTTCTAATGAGGTGGATGAAACTGGAGCCTATTATACAGAGTGAAGTAAGCCAGAAAGAAAAACACCAATACAGTATACTAATGCATATATATGGAATTTAGAAAGATGGTAACAATAACCCTGTATACGAGACAGCAAAAGAGACACTGATGTATACAACAGTCTTTTGGACTCTGTGGGAGAGGGACAGGGTGGGATGATTCGGCAGAATGGCATTGAAATATGTATAATATCATATATGAAACGAGTCGCCAGTCCAGGTTCGATGCACGATACTGGATGCTTGGGGCTGGTGCAATGGGACGACCCAGAGGGATGGTATGGGGAGGGAGGAGGGAGGAGGGTTCAGGATGGGAAACACATGTATACCTGTGGTGGATTCATTTTGATATAGGGCAAAACCAATACAATATTGTAAAGTTAAAAAAATAAAATAAAATTTAAAAAAAATTAAAAAATAAAAAGAAATGGACAAAGAAAAGAACATATAAAATCATAGAGAGCAATATAAGGTGTATGCTGATGAAAAAGCTCTGATCTATTATACAATGTAGCTTAATAGACTTTCTGAGTCACTCTAATTCAACAATGTGCTATCTGTCTGAATTCATGACCCAAGCTATCCATTCTGGACTTTTAAAATTTCTTTCTGGCCTTGAATATATGAAATCACTTTTATCCTATAACTTTATTTTATTCCTTATGTTTGTTTCTTTTAATTTCAAAATAGGTTGGTATGATATCCTGGATGCAATAAACTTATCTAAAAAAATGAAAGTAAGTAAAAAAAAAGTGGCAATGCAATTAATTCACAGAAAATGTCTATTTTATTTCATTCCTAATATCTAGATCATTTTCAAGTCTATCATTTTGGTTGTTTCAATTAGGAACTTAATTTAAATTAACTTTGCTTTGTAAATAAATTTTAAACTGAAAAGCTCTCACATTTCATAAAGTTAGTTTGGTGAACATTTGCCCCTATTTCAAAAAGTTACACAGGTCGGAGAATGTTATTTCATTTTTGAGCTTTAGTTCAGCCACATTATATTCTTGACATCGTTCTTAATTGTGTCTGTGGGACAATGTCCCTAGTGCACCAGAAGTTTCTCCATTCAACAGATCTCTCATTCCAACTTTAAATTGCTTTGGGAATGGGGAATAATTACAACTATTGCACGAGAAATATTTAGTCTTTCAGATCTGTGGAATCTGACATTGTTTGTTGAACTTGACCTTAGTTCAGAATGCTGACATAAATACTAAGAAGAAATTAACAGGTTCTTCTAGGAGGTGGAAATTTATCAGTGTAAGGGTAAGTCTTGAATAAAATAAAAATATACCCTTTCATTCCATAATTAAAATTATTATTAAATATTGACTTAAAATATGAACAGCATGAGGCAGTGCAGCCTCTAATTAATTATTAGGACCAAATACAGCTGTGATTTATTATTCGGCACACTTTGGGAGTGTATTAGAAATGCAGAGTCACAGGCCCTGCATCAGCCTTGGCAAAAGAAAATCTACATTTTAACAAAATATCCAGGAAGTTTATATACATATGAAGAATTTAGCAAAGACTGAAATAATTGATTCATTAATCCACCAAGGCCTAAAATTCTGGGTAGTACTTGGTGGGAAAACTTGATATAATAACTTTTGGTGTTGTAGCCCACAGAATTCTAGACTTCATGGGTAAATATCTATGCTTTAAGCTCCACTGTTTACTTATAGGCTGGATTACTTTGGACACATTCTTTCACATTTGAAAGAAAATAGAGATAATGAGAAGATTGATTTTTTTAATAAAGTGCTACACACATATATACAGTTAGATATTTAAGCATTATTACTGTTTTCTCAGGTTCACTTAAATACATAAATTATCAAGAATAATTCTGATGTCATGGAATGAAGCAAATGAAGAGACTGTTTTTCTTCAGAGATCTCCATTGTATTCTTGCAGAACTAGTTTACACACTAGTCTTGTAATGGGAAGTAATAAAATAGTAAGAGCAGACTGAGACTACGAGATCAACAACAAACTCGATGTTTGAACAAATGTTAAACTGCTGTGTATGTGATTCAGTTTACTACAATCAAATGTCTGCCCTATAGAAATACACAATTTAGCAGACTGAATAGAGAACTAAGGTGTCAGGCAGACAAACAAGTATGCATAAAATCACACTTGCTTTAAGATTTTCAACATTTCTGTTAAATACTGGATCAAAATTCTAGTCTTTGCGGTCTTTCGCCTTCCCCACCACTCTCACTGAAACTGATTTAATGAAGTCAGATTTATCATCTGAAATATTCTAGGGCTTTTATAAAACTCAATTTACAGTGTCTTCAACAGTGGGGAAGGTCGTTTCTGAATTTGCTTCTGATCCTAGGTAGATACTGGAGTGGGTTGCCATGCCTTCCTCCAGGGGATCTTCAAAACCCAAGGATCAAACCCGTGTTTCCTGCATTGCAGGTGGATTCTGTACCAGCTGAAGGAAGCCACTTCAAACATTAGACACAGGGCACTGAAATTTTCAGTTTCTCAGTATCACTGTGTTTTTGGCAAAGACATTCTTGAAGATAACTGAATGACAGAGTTTTGAAGAAAACACACTATTTCACCCTAGAATAATGTCTATTCAAGAAATTGGTTATATTTGTTACTTGGCAGTGAAAATATTTTATATTGGTACTTTTCTGACATCCTGAAAGCTGGAACATGGATAGAGTAAATAAGACATTTGTGAATGAATTCATTCTACTGGGACTCTCTGGTTACCCAAAACTTGAGATTATTTTCTTTGCTGTAATTCTAGTTATGTATCTAGTGATTCTAATTGGCAACAGTGTTTTGATCATAGCAAGCATATTTGATTCCCGTCTTCACACCCCCATGTACTTCTTTCTGGGAAACCTCTCTTTTCTGGATATCTGCTATACATCCTCCTCTGTTCCCTCAACTTTGGTGAGCTTAATCTCAAAAAAAAGGAACATTTCCTTCTCTGGATGTGCAGTGCAGATGTTCTTAGGATTTGCAATGGGGTCAACGGAGTGTTTCCTCCTTGGCATGATGGCTTTTGACCGCTATGTGGCCATCTGTAACCCTCTGAGATACCCTGTCATCATGAGCAAGGTGGTGTATGTCCTGATGGCTTCTGTTTCATGGCTGTCTGGTGGAATCAACTCAATTGTGCAAACATCTCTTGCCATGCAATTGCCTTTCTGTGAGAATAATATTATCAATCATTTCTTATGTGAAATACTGGCTGTTCTCAAGTTAGCTTGTGCTGATATATCCCTCAATATTGTCACTTTAGCAGTGTCAAATATGGCTTTCTTGGTTCTACCCCTTCTGGTCATTTTTTTCTCCTATATGCTTATCCTCTATACCATCTTGAGAATGAACTCAGCCACAGGGAGACGCAAGGCCTTTTCTACCTGCTCAGCACATCTGACTGTGGTGATCATATTTTATGGTACCATTTTCTTCATGTATGCCAAACCCAAGTCTCAAGACCTCCTTGGACAAGACAATTTGCAAGCTAGAGAAGGGCTTTTTTCCATGTTTTATGGGGTGGTGACCCCAATGCTAAATCCTATAATCTATAGCTTGAGAAACAAGGATGTAAAAGCTGCTGTGAAATATTTACTGAGTCAGAAATCTGTTAATCAATTAAGACCAAAGTGAAATGTGGTTTTAGTGTATCAAGACAAGACATGGAATTAGTAGGTGATCATTGATGACCTTCTTTGGGGAAACCAAAATTATGCACAGAGATTTTCATTCTTTGTCTTCACTAGCTCAGCTTAGCTACAATCCCTGGGTTCAGTAGTCTGCTATAAACTCAGATTTCAATAGGTTCTGATCCACATTTCAGAAAGACAGTTAATTACTTTAGAACCTTATCCCTGGTGATATCTGAAATGAATTTTGTGTGTGTGTGTGTGTGTACTGTGTAGATGTTGTTGTTCAGTCACTAGGTCATGTCTGACTGTGACCCCATGGACTGCAGCACACCAGGTTTCCTGCAGTCCTTCACTATCTCCCGGAGTTTGCTCAAACTCACGTCCACTGAATCGGTGATGCCATCCAACCGTCTCATCCTCTGTTGCCCCCTTCTCCTGCCCTCAATGTCTCCCAGCACCAGGGTGTTTTCCAATGAGTCAGCTCTTCACATCAGTTTGCCAAAGTATTGGAGATACAGTGGAAAATATCACACACACTCTTTGAAAATAGCGAGTAAGGAATATAAATTCTGCTCCATCACACATCACTTAATGTTGGGAAAGTTATTCATTTTTTCCTAAAATGCAGCTCCCTTATTTGAATGAAAGGGAGTAATTAAACATTGCTCTCAGTTTTATTATAAAGATTCAGTAAGTTGTACCAAGCACCCAGCATAGTGTCAGTTCATAGTAATTTCCTTTGTAGAGGACGTTGAACTTGACTTTTTCTGTTGACTTAGAATTTAAGAATTGAGGTAGAGACTCCGAATTTAAGATGAATGGCACCAACTTGCACTTTAAAAAAATTTTTTAAGCTATCAGTTGTTAGAGGCAGACATCTTCCCTTTGTCTTCCTATTAGTATCAACCACCACTCTTCTTATCTACATTATATAACGCGAACTTCAAGAAAAGAGAAGATAGAATCAAAGAAGACTTTTATAGCATGAGAAGTGCTCAGTGAATGGTGAGAGGTGTTTCACTACTGTTCCTATGAAAGAATGGGAAGACTGTTCTTACCCAAGCCAAGTAAGGTGATTCTGCAAAACCTGTTGAGGTTTTGGCTGCCTGCAAAGAAGAACTGACATCTGGCTTGATGAAGGGAGGATTGCTGAGCCTTTTCTCTCTAGGCTGTAGTCTAGGAGGGGAGCTACACTAGCAGAAGGCTGTAGGATGGATATCTTAGGGCTGAAAATAGCCAGAAACCTTTTAGTTTGCCTGAAATACTTTTTTTCAGCTGTGAAAGACTGAAATTTGTGACTGGGAAGAGAAATTCATTTCATTTTATATCCCAGTGAGTTGAAATTTCTCAATAAACCTATTACAGGCTTTTGAGTTAGTTGTTCTTTCTTTTTTTTTTACTTTCTGTAGATTCTTTGCCATAGCTGAGCACAGCACGTCATTGATCCACACCATCAGTCTTTTGTGACAGTTGGTTTCAGGCTTATGATACTACCTAAATGTTTTCTTTCTTATTGGTATCAGACCCATAGTATGACCCCAGACATCCTAACTGAGAGCTGTACTCCATGCCAATCTATGTCCTTAGGTAAATCCATATTTTTGATGTGTGTGATCTGGTCACTGAAATCCTGCTGCCTGTCTTCTGTCCCCTCTGGGTTGGAGGGTTGTCACTCTAGCAAACCTCTAACTGTGGATTCTTCTCCTCTGGCTTGTATCACAACGGGTGCTGCTTTTAGTTCTATTTAGACAGGTATGTAGCAAGCTTTGTAGGTGAAGTGTAATCACTGGGATGAGCCCTCTATTTCAGTCTGTTGCAAGTTTGATTTTTTGCAAACTTTGACCTATGCTACCAAGGTTTTAACACATGTCTGTATGTACATGGTCCTGCTTCTGTTGTCTCAGGCAATTCCTTAGCGTCTTATTTTTTCCCCCACAAAGCAAAGGGTGCTAGCATCTCAAATGCATTTTTATATCAAACTGAATGCTTTATTTATAAAAATTGATTAAAATTATTCTTTCCATCGCCATATCAAAAGTTGGTGCTATGTTGCTTCAATTTTGACAAGTTCGGCTCATGTTGATGAATGCCTGAAAAATTAACAGTTTTAAAACTAATCTGCCCTCCCAAGAAATTGAGACGTGTCAGAAAGATTGTATGTTTATTATCTTGTGATATCCCTGGAAGAAGGCATGGCACCTCACTCCTGTATTCTTGCCTGGAGAATCCTGGCAAGGATTCTGGCAGGCTACAGTCCACAGGGTCTCAAAGAGTCAGACATGATGGAAGTGACTTAACATACACGCACACCTTTTGTGATAAGATAATAGATATTTTATAAATTTTTAAAAAATGGAAGAGAATAGGGAAAATATTGTTAGCAATGTTGATACCTCCTACAGGTGACCACCATTAACATTTTTATTATTTGTGTTATTAAAGTGGAGGCATAAAATTAATCATTTTAAAGTTGATTTATTTTGATGTACCATATGCACTTGAAATTGCT
This sequence comes from Bubalus bubalis, assembly GCF_019923935.1. Lineage (NCBI taxonomy): Eukaryota > Metazoa > Chordata > Mammalia > Artiodactyla > Bovidae > Bubalus > Bubalus bubalis. The sequence goes on along the minus strand of NC_059159.1, from coordinate 155,743,554 downwards.
ATTTTGAAAAAAAAATTAATGTGTATACAACTCATTAGGTTTCATAGAATAAATTCTAGACAAATGACTATAGCAGGTGATATGATTTTTTAGTTTCTCTTTTTAAATTATATTCCCTCCCCCCCAAATCATATTACCTGCTATCAATGTCACTGTAAATGTTTCCTCAAATGTTTGCAGCTCTGGCTTGTGTGTGCATGTGTGTGTATACATAGATTATAAACTTTGAATTTTGAAAATCTTCAAATAATAAAAATAAAGCTATATAATGGAACTTCATGCACTAATCACTCAGTTTAAAGAACTGTTAGTTCATTGTTACCATGATATCTAAACCCACTCAGTTCCTTTCTCTAGGTCTTTAAGTAAATATTGGATGCATATGTGAGTGTAAATAATTTTGTATTTTGAAATAATTCAGACTTATAGAAAAGTTTAAAAAATCACAGAGAGATTTTTCTTTAAGCCTTCACTGAGAATCTACAGACATTACATCTTACCACATTTGGCTTATCATTTCTTCATATATATATATATATATATATATGTATATATATAAGAGTATAAACACATAGAGAACTGTTTGAGAGTGAGGTACATACACTATGACTCTTAACCCCTAAATATTTCATTCAGTTTTTACCATAAACAGAATATAATTGTTGACATGAAGAAAAAATACTTTTTAATTTAGCAGTGCTAAACACTGACCCAGCATCACTGACTCGATGGACGTGAGTCTCAGTGAACTTCGGGAGCTGGTGATGGACAGGGAGGCCTGGCGTGCTGCGATTCATGGGGTCGCAAAGAGTCAGACATGACTGAGTGACTGATCTGATCTGATCTGAAACACTGACCCTGAGCCTTGGCTTACCACCTATGTTTGTGTGGTCTATGAGCTAGTAATGATTTTTAAATTGTTGAATAATTTTTAAAAATATAATTCTTTATCAGTTCAGTTCAATTCAGTTCAGTCGCTCAGTCATGTCCAACTCTTTGTGACCCCATGAATTGCAACACGCCAGGCCACCCTGTCCATCACCAACTCCTGGAGTTCACCCATACTCACATCCATCGAGTCAGTGATGCCATCCAGCCATCTCATCCTCTGTTGTCCCCTTCTCCTCCTGCCCCCAATCCCTCCCAGCATCAGAGCTTTTTCCAATGAGTCAACTCTTTGCATGAGGTGGCCAAAGTACTGGAGTTTCAGCTTCAGCATCATTCCTTCCAAAGAAATCCCAGGGCTGATCTCCTTCAGAACAGACTGGTTGGATCTCCTTGCAGTCCAAGGGCCTCTCAAGAGTCTTCTCCAACACCACAATTCAAAAGCATCAATTCTTCGGCGCTCAGCTTTCTTCACAGTCCAACTCTCACATCCATACATGACCACTGGAAAAATCATAGTCTTGACTAGATGGACCTTTGTTGGCAAAGTATTGTCTCTGCTTTTCAATATGCTATCTAGGTTGGTCATAACTTTCCTTCCAAGGAGTAAGTGTCTTTTAATTTCATGGCTGCAGTCACCATCTGTAGTGATTTTGGAGCTCCCCAAAATAAAGTCTGTCACTGTTTCCACTGTTTCCCCATCTATTTGCCATGAGGTGATGGGACCAGATGCCATGATCTTCGTTTTCTGAATCTTGAGCTTTAAGCCAACGTTTTCACTCTCCTCTTTCACCTTATTCAAGAGGCTTTTGAGTTCCTCTTCACTTTCTGCCATAAGTGTGGTGTCATCTGCTTATCTGAGGTTATTGATATTTCTCCCGGCAATCTTGACTCCAGCTTGTGCTTCTTCCAGTCCAGCGTTTCTCATGATGTACTCTGCATAGAAGTTAAATAAGCAGGGTGACAATATACAGCCTTGATGTACTCCTTTTCCTATTTGGAACCAGTCTGTTGTTCCATGTCCAGTTCTAACTGTTGCTTCTTGAGCCACATACAGATTTCTCAGGATGCAGGTAAAGGGTCTGGTATTCCCATCTCTTTCAGAATTTTCCACAGTTTGTTGTTATCCACACAGTCGAAGTTTTGGCACATAGTCAATACAACAGAAATAGATTGTTTTTCTGGAACTCTCTTGCTTTTTCCATGATTCAGTGGATGTTGGCAATTTGATCTCTAGTTCTTCTGCCTTTTCTAAATCCAGCTTGAACATCTGGAAGTTTCATGGTTCACATATTGTTGAAGCCTGGCTTGGAGAATTTTAAGCATTACTTTGCTAGCTGTGATGATGTGTGAGATGAGTGCATTTGTGTAATATTTGAGCATTCTTTGGCATTGCCTTTCTTTGGGATTGGAATGAAAACTGACCTTTTCCAGTCCTGTGGCTTCTGATGAGTTTTCCAAATTTGCTGGCATATTGAGTGCAGCACTTTCACAGCATCATCTTTTAGGATTTGAAATAGCTCAACTGGAACTCTATCACCTCCTCTGACTTTGTTCATAGTGATGCTTCCTAAGGCCCACTTGACTTCATATTCCAGGATGTTTGGCTCTAGGTGAGTGATCACACCATCATGATTATCTGAGTCATGAAGATCTTTTTTTTGCATAGTTCTGTGTATTCTTGCCACCTCTTCTTAATATCTTCTGCTTCTATTAAGGTCCATACCATTTCTATCCTTGATTGAGCCCATCTTTGCATGAAATGTGCTCTTGGTATCTCTAATTTTCTTGAAGAGATCTCTACTCTTTCCCATTCTATTGTTTTCTTCTGTTTCTTTGCATTGGTCACATAGGAAGGGTTTCTTATCTCTCCTTGCTATTCTTTGGATCTCTGCATTCAAATGGCTATATCTTTGCTTTTCTCCTTTGCCTTTCACTTCTCTTCTTTTCACAGCTACTTGTAAGGCCTACCTCAGAGAGACATTTTGTCTTTTGCATTTTCTTTTCTTGAGGATGGTCTTGATCACTGACTCTAGGCTCAGTTCCTAGGTCAGGAAAATCCCTTGGAGAAGGGCATGGCAACCCACTCTAGTATTCTTGGCTGAAGAATCCCTTGGACAAAGAAGCCAGGTGGGCTATGGTCCATAGGTTTGCAAAGAGTCAGACACAACTGAAGCGACTTGGCACACACCCATGTGCTGTTATTTAGGGCATGTACTTGCATGAAGGTGGGCTAGTGTCAGTTTAAGGTCCCTACAGGCTACTTGACCAAACAAAATGGAACCCAAATCATCAGTACAATGGTGTGGCTTAGATAAACCCTCAACACTTCTGCTTTAAAAAGTTGACATTAAATAAATCATATATTGTGAGCAAAAAAAATTTTTTTACCCACATATTTACCATTTTTCACACTCTTCAATCTTTTGTTCAGTCACATGATGCTATTTTCTATCTACTGGAAAAAATATTTTGTTTAGTTTGCTTATGGTAATTCCTTTCAGCTTCTGTCCAAAAACTTCCTTATTTCACTTTCATTTTTTAAAGAATAATTTTCCTGTACATAGAAGTTGGTTAAGAGATTTAGTTTTCCTTCAACGCATTAAGGACAACTGCATTTCTCTGGGTTTCATTTCTTCTGCTGTGATGTATGCCATCTTTATTTTATCCTCTAGTTATAACATTTCTCTTATTTGGCTATTTTAAAGATTTTGTTTTTAGTGCTAATTTCACCAATTTAATTGTGATGTGGTATAGCTATTTATGTGTTTGTATGTGTGTGTGTGTGTGTGTGTGTGTGTGTGTGTATGTGTGTGTGTGTGTGGTGTTTATACTGTTTGTGGTATGGTGAGCTTCTTGCATCTGTGGGTTTCTTCAAATATGGAAAAAATTTTGGCCATTATTTCTTTGCACTGTTTGAGTTTTCCTACTCTCCTCTCAGCTACAGAGATGTAAATTATATGTATGTTGAACTGCTTGAAACTTCCCATGTGTCAGTGAAGCTCTGTTCACTATTTTTTCAGTCTCTTTTTCTTTATGCTTCAGTTTGAGTGGAATGTGAAGTCAAGTGGACCTTAGAAAGTATCACTATGAACAAAGCTAGTGGAGGTGATGGAATTCCAGTAGAGCTATTTCAAATCCTGAAAGATGATGCTGTGAAAGTGCTGCACTCAATATACCAGCAGTTTGGAAAACTCAGCAGTGGCCACAGGACTGGAAAAAGTCAGTTTTCAGTCCAGTCTCAAAGAAAGGCAATGCCAAAGAATGCTCAAACTACCACATAATTGCACTCATCTCATATGCTAGTAAAGTAATGCTCAAAATTCTCCAAGCCAGGCTTCAGCAATACGTGAACCATGAACTTCCAGATGTTCAAGCTGGTTTTAGAAAAGGCAGAGGAACCAGAGATCAAATTGCCAACATCTGCTGGATCATGGAAAAAGCAAGAGAGTTCCAGAAAAAATCTGTTTCTGCTTTATGGACTATGCCAAAGCCTTTGACTGTGTGGATCACATTAAACTGTGGAAAATTCTGGTTCTCCTACAACAGGATCCACAGGATAAAGAAGTCCCAATGTTGTTGCTTCCATCTGGTTTCATCCTTTCTAATTCACACTGACTATTAACAAGCCACCTGGTCAGCTTTCCTCCAAATTCTGTAACAATGTGGTCAATCTGTCTTTCTAATATTATTGCTTTTAAATTTATCTTCAAGTACATTTTTGTTTTTCTTTTCCTTATTGGGACTCTTTTAAAAAATTAATTAATTTATTTTAATTGGAGGATAAGTACTTTAAAATATTGTGGTGGATTTTGCCAATCATCGACGTGAATCAGCCATGGGAATACATGTGTCCCCATGTCTTGAACCCCTGTCCCCAACCTCCCTCCCATCCATCCTTCAGGGTTGTCCCAGGGCACTGGCTTTGAGTGCCCTGCTACATGTATTGAACTTGCATTGGTCATCTGTTTACATATGGTAATATACATGTTTCAATGATATTCTCTCAAATCATCCCACCCTGTCCTTCTCCCATATAGTCCAAAAGTCTGTTCTTTACATCTGTGTCTCTTTTGCTGTCTTGCATATAGGGTTGTCATTACCATCTTTCTAAATTCCATATATATGCGTTAATATACTGTACTGGTGTTTCTCTTTCTGACCTGCTTCACTGTGCACAATAGGTTCCAGTTTCATCCACCTCATTAGAACTGACTCAAATACATTCTTTTTTATAACTGAGTAATATTCCATTATGTATGTGTACCGAAACTTCCTTATCCATTTGTCTGCAGATAGACGTTTAGGTTGCTTCCATGTCCTAGGTATTGTAAACGGTGCTGCAATGAACATTGGGGTATATGTGTCTCTTTCAATTTTCTTGAGGCCCATGCCTCAGTGTCTCCAGAGTCTTACCTCTCTCTCAGCCAGCAGCTGCTGTTCTCCACACTCTGACAGGTTTCTGTCTATCTTTCTGCTTTTGACCTTTTTGCAAGTCTGAAATGAAGTCTGTGCCCTGCTTCAGGCTCTGAAGTCTTTGCTGGCTAAGAACTTTCATCCCTGAGTGCAACGGCTTCTTTGTAGCTTTATAATAAATGGTCTCTGGTTTGTTGTACATCATAGCATTAGTACACATTGTTTTGAAGTTATCCTTTAGTTTTTCTATGGACTGGTAATCTCTGTTCTTGATCTTTTATTTCATGGTACTAAAATGATTTGATGTTTAATGATAATGATGTACCCAGGGGCAATAAAAGCAGTCACAGGAAATGAAAAGAAAGCACTTGGATCTTTTCTCTACAGTTGTCTCATCAGTTGATTCAAGCTTCAGGAAGGGCATCTGTTCTACTTCTTGTTTGGCTAAAGAGACACAGTCATCTCCAGAACTCTGCCTTGTAAAGTAGCTGCTTCAGCCTCTTGCACTCTTTTCTGACTTTGCTCAATTTAGTGAGACTACTGTGATCTGTTTGGGGTTCAGTTCAGTTCAGTCGCTCAGTCATGTCCGACTCTTTGCAACCCCATGAACTGGAGCACACCAGGCCTCCTTGTCTATCACCAACTCCTGGAGTCCACCCAAACCCATGTCCATTGAGTCGGTGATGACATCCAACCATCTCATACTCTATTGTCCCCTTCTCCTCCTGCCCTCAATCTCTCCCAGCATCAGGGTCTTTTCCAATGACTCAGCTCTTTGCATCAGGTGGCTAAAGTACTGGAGTTTCAGCTTCAACATCAGTCCTTCAAATGAACACCCAGGACTGATCTCCTTTAGGATGGACTGGTTGGATCTCCTTGCAGTCCAAGGGACTCTCAAGAGTCTTCTCCAACACCACAGTTCAAAAGCATCAATTCTTTGGTGCTCAGCTTTTTTATAGTCCAACTCTCACATCCATACATGACCACTGGAAGAGCCATAGCCTTGACTAGATGGACCTTTGTTGGCAAAGTAATATCTCTGCTTTTTAATATGCTGTCTAGGTTGGTCATAACTTTCCTTCCAAGGAGTAAGTGTCTTTTAATTTCATGGCTGCAATCACCATCTGCAGTGATTTTGGAGCCTACCTCCTCCATAGATTGGAGTCTAAAAAGTAATCACTAGTTGCCTTTAACCATAGTCTCTTCTTCCAGAGGTCATTGTCCTGCCTTGCTTGTTCAATATCTAAACAATATTTTTTTTCAACTACTTTGGTTTTCTAAACGTTCATGGTGGATTTGCATGCACGGCTCCAGCTAACTTACTGTCAAAAGCAGATGTTCCTTCTTAGCTTTTCTGATTGTATAATTTTTCACTTTTTCAAAAAATATGATATTCATATATTATTCTGCATCTTAATTATCACTATATTTTATTCTTAAATCTATAAATATTTGAATGCTCATTGCTTATCTTTGTTTGAATAAGGATTTTTTTTTTTTTGAATGAAGATTATCCTACCATTGATTCCAAAAGGGGATTATGAGTATAGCATTCTTTGGGTCTTATATGTTTAAAACTATTTTTTAATAGTATTGATATTTGAAGAACAGCATGACTAGATATAAATTTCTTGGTATGCATTTTCTTTTTTGAGTGTTTTGTAAATGCAACTCCACTGTCTGATCTTTTTCACACAGTCTAATGTTGGACTAATTTTTTGCTCCTATAAGATGTTAACGATTTTGTTTTAAAGATTTGAAGATTTTTGTATTTATCTTTACACTCCAGTACAGTAGCTTTACTGAGGTAAATGTCAGAGTAGATTACACTGAGCTTATTTTTCCCAATACTTGGTAAACACTTTCAGTATATTATTTACAAAAAACGTTTTTCTAGACTTAATTTTTAAATATTAATTTTATCTTCTTGTTTTATTTCCATTTTAGAGACTCAAATTTTATTTATAAAAAACACAGTATTTCTTCTTTGCCTGTGGTTCATTGGATATATTTTCTTGATCTAATTTTCATTTTGTTGATCATTTCCCTTTCTTCAATGCCCTATTTAAATCTCAGTGGAATCTATTTTACCTTGGCTACTTTTATTTTAGTCTTTATTTCTAAGATGGCTTTATTTTTTACTTATTATCTCCTGAATTCAAACAATTTTCATTTCTTCCTGATACATTCCTTGATCAATTTCTTTTTAAGTTTTGAATTTCTGATTTTAAGTATTTCTCTCAAATGCTTATTTGAGGTTATTAATATCAACTTGTAGCATTGTTTTACAAATTAAGTTGCCTATTTTTTTTCTTTCTTTGAGGATAAGGGGCAGACATTACCGGATATTTTGTTTCTCATATTCTAATTCATTTTCTAATAGCTTTGATTACAGTCTGCTCTCACTATTTATTTCATAATTCGGATTAGTTTGTAAGATTCTAGGTCAAGAGTACCCTGATCTGTCTGTGTTTTGAATAAGAACTTCCTTAAAATAAAGAGAACCTTATAACAGCATTAGCTTGCTAAAGCCACATTTATCCTTGTGGTGAGGGTGCTCAAGCTCTCCTTGTCTTTTTTTTTTTTTTTTCATCTTTATCTTATCTAACTAAGAAGGAGTTGTAGGTCCTCTGATATTTTAGAACATTTTTATTTGTCATGACCCAAATTATCCTTTTTGCTTCTTTATTGTTTTACTTCTAAATCTCTAAAAGTGCCTCCTTTTCATCTCCTTTTGTCCTAAAAAATCATGACTTTGGAAGACAGTCACCTCAACTCATACAATCTTTTGTGTCTGGTCTGTATTCAGGGCTCTGTTTTAGTTTTCAGTTCAGTTCAGTTGCTCAGTAGTGTCTGACTCTTTGTGACCCCGTGGACTGAAGCACACCAGGATTCCCTGTCCATCACCAACTCCCAAAGCTTGCTCAAACTCATGTCCATCGAGTTGGTGATGCTATCCAGCCACCTCATCCTCTGTGGTCCCTTCTCCTCCTGCCTACAATCTTTCCCAACCTCAGGGTCCTTTCCAATGAGTCCGTTCTTCACTTCAGGTGGCCAAAGTATTGGAGTTTCAGATTCAGAATCAGTCCTTCCAAAGAATATTCAGGACTAATTTCCTTTAGGATGGACTGGTGTGACTTCCTTGCCGTCCGAGGGACTCTCAACAGTCTGCTTCAACACCACAGTTTGGAAGCATCAATTCTTTGACGATCAGCCTTCTTTATAGTCTAACTCTCACATTGATACTCTACTACTGGAAAAGCCATAGCTTTGACTAGACAGAGCTTTATTGGCAAAGTAATGTCTCTGCTTTTTAATATGCTGTCTAGGTTGGTAATAGCTTTTCTTCCAAGGAGCAAGCGTCTTTTAATATCATGGCTGCAGTCACCATCTACAGTGATTTTGGAGCCCCCCAAAATAAAGTCTGTCACTGTCTGCATTGTTTCCCCATCTATTTGCCCTAAAGTGATGGGACTGGATGCCATGATCTTAGTTTTTTGAATGTTGAGTTTTAAGTCAACTTTTTCATTCTTCTCTTTCACTTTCCTCAAGAGGCTCTTCAGTTCTTCTTCACTTTCTGCCATAAGGGTGATGTCATCTGCATATCTGAGGTTACTGATATTTCTCCTGGCAATCTTGATTCCAGCTTGAACATCATCCAGCCCAGCATTTTGCATGATATAATCTGCATATAAGTTAGATAAGCAGGGTGACAATATACAGTCTTAACATACTCCTTTCCCTATCTGCAACCAGTCTGTTGTTCCATGTCCAGTTCTAAGTGTTGCTTCCTGACCTGAATACAGATTTCTCAGGACTCAGGTGAAATGGTCTGGTATTTCCATCTCTTGAAGAATTTTCCTCAGTTTGTTGTGATCCACACAATCAAAGGCTTTGGCATAGTCAATAAAACAGAAGTAGATGTTTTTTGGATCTCTCTTGCTTTTTTGATGATCCAACAGATGTTGGCAATTTGATCTCTGGTTCCTCTGCCTTTTCTAAATCCACCTTGAACATCTGGAAGTTCATGGTTCCCGTACTGTTGAAGCCTGGCTTGGAGAATTTTGAGCATTTTACTTTACTAGTGTGTGAGATGAGTGCAATTGTGCAGTAGTTTGAGCATTCTTTGGCATTGCCTTTCTTTGGGATTGGAATGAAAACTGACCTTTTCCAGTCCTGTGGCCACTGCTGAGTTTTCCAAATTTGCTGGTATATTGAGTGCAGCACTTCAACAACATCTTCTTTTAGGATTTGAAATAGCTCAACTGGAATTCTATCGCCTCCACTAGCTTTGTTTGTAGTGATGTTTCCTAAGGCCCACTTGACTGCATGCCAGGATGTCTGGCTCTGGGTGAATGATCAAAGTATCATGGTGAACTGGCTGATGAAGATCCTTTTTTAATAGTTCATCTGTGTATTGTTGCCATCTATTCTTAAAGTCTGAACATTTTCTGTACTCTGGTTGTGTGTGTTTGAATAGTTTTATCTGTTATTCTGTATTGTTTTTAGAGGATAGGGAGGGAGAGTGGATTTAACTAACTCCCATTATCATCAGTTACCCATGAGTATACATGCATTTTAAACAATTTTTATTTTATTTATTTATTTTTATATAAATTTATTTATTTTAATTGGAGGCTAATTACTTTACAATATTGTATATGAATCACCAGTCCAGGTTCGATGCATGATACAGGATGCTTGGCGCTGGTGCACTGGGATGACCCAGAGGGATGGTATGGGGAGGGAGGTGGGAGGCAGGTTCAGGATGGGGAACACATGTACACCCGTGGCAGATTCATGTTGATACATGCATTTTTAATTGATTAAAAATTTCATTTCTGAATGTGTTAGTGTTTAATTGCCTAAAGGTGAAATTAAGCATATTTTATGTATAAATTTTCTATTCTTTTTCCCAGTGTGTGATTTTTCTTTATTCTTTGATTATCTATTTACTACTTGGATTTCAATTAAAAATTGCGCAAAACTAAGGGAATTGGATTTTCCTTTTATTTTCCTAAGAATTTTTTGTATATTAGGTTATAATCATTATGTCATACAAATTGCAAGTTTTTGCTAATTTCAATATCTTTATTTTGCTTTTAACGCTTTATGTTTATTATGTTATTTGATTACATTTCCATGATAATTTCCAAGCAATTTTTAATAGAGAAGCTATTAATCTTATATATTATTGTGTAACCAGGTGGCTCTGATGGTAAAGAATCTGCCTGCAATGTGGAAGACCTGGTTTCCATCCTTAGGTTGGGAAGATCTCTTGGAGGAGGGCATGGCAACCACTCCAGTGCCTGGAAAATCCCCATGGACAGAGGAGCCTGGTGGGCTAGTCCATGGGGTTGCAAAGGGTTGGACATGACTGGGCAACTAAGCACAGCACTACTTATAAAGGCATTTTGATTAACTGTCTTCAGTTCAGTTCAGTCGCTCAGTCATTTCCGACTCTTTGCAAACCCATGGACTGCAGCATGCTGATTGACTACCTTAGATTTTCTTTTTAAAAAATGTTTATAAGTACTGGTTCTTTTTTCTTCTATTCCTTTATACTCCTAAGCTTGTGTTACATGCATCTGCATAAGTTGCATTATTCATAATAATTAATGCTTATTAATAATGGTTGTAAATTTACCTTTATCTTGGCTCTAACATTCCTAGAAATTATTCGTGTGTTTTAACATGGAGAATGATATGACTGTTGGCTCAAAATTATGTCTTTTATTATTAAAAATGTATTGCAACAGGTTTTCAAATGAACTAATGTATTCAAATATTAATAATATTTTCATACCATTTTCTCCTCTTTTTTAAATTTTATTTTTATTGAAATATAGCTGATTTATAATGTGTTAGTTTCAGGTGTACAGCAAAGTGATTCAGTTTTTTATATACATATATATACACACACACATATACTTCTACAGTGTACAGGTCATACCTCCACAACAAAGAATTATTCAGCCCGATTCTTCTCTTCTCTCATTCCCCACTATAACCAAATGCCCAGTAATACCATACTCAAGATACTATAAAATTTTTCTCTCAAGAGCCATAAAATTGTTCATTGCTTTTATAAAGTAATCATATTCCTTGGAATTGATTTTAACTTATAAAAAAAGATAAGTGAAGAATCAAACATGGAAAGGTTTTTATTTAAGCATTGGTGATAAAAGGCACTCATTAGAAACAATCTTGAAGGGCGGAATGATAGGGTATATATTTCAAATCCATATGAACAAATGCATAGCTAATATAATGGTAATTAGATATAGAATAGCAACTGCATGGAAAGGGTCAAAGATAGTGTGCCCATTTCTACAATCAGACATAGAAGATGAATAGGCCACACTATTATCTGTCACTCCTGCATGGTGACAGAGATCTGTAATATTGAATATTGCTGACATAATGACCTAGGGATTGACCTCTTCTCTTTTACTATCTCTACTCACTACCTTAGTGATCTTATTGATTTTAAATATCATTCATATACTAACGGCTCCCAAATTTCTATCTCTAGCCCAGACTTCTCTAAACACGTGAATGTATATGCTTCCTTGTAGTTGTCATGTTTAATCGATAATTTGAACCTACCATGTCTAAAACGAATGCCTGATATTCTCCCACAGATCCATTTCAAATATAGACTTTTTTGAATCAGTGAGTCACAGTTCTATCCTTTGCACTTTTCAGTCTGAAAATCCTGAAGCCATTCTTGATGCCTCTCTTCCTTTATCACCCATACCCAATCCTTCTGGAAATCCTTTGGCTCTACCTTTTCAATATATCCAGAATTTTACCATTTCTCGTCATCTTCACAGTTATCACGTTGGCCTGGAATGACATCTTTTTTTACAGTAGGTTTCTTAAATCTTGCTACCTCTAAAGTTGTCCCCCACAAAATGATATGGGCACAACCTGTGATGATTTTTTAATAATTTATAATAATACTTTGATAAGTGAACATGATTCACATCTTAAAGAAGAGAGCTATGGATACCAAGTTAAGGTCTCAAACTCTGCTCTTCACTGTAGCTTCTAGGATCACTCTGTTGTGATTGTCTTTTACTGAAAGGAGGTCTTCCTAAAGTAATTTATTAAAAAATAAACTACGCATGTTTATTATTTAAACTTTTTATTTTGTGTGGTGATATGGGAGCATTGGTGGCTCAGATGTTAAAGAATCTACCCGCAATGCAGGAAACCCAAGGTCGATACCTGGGTCAGGAAGATCTCCTGGAGAAGGGAGTGGCTACCTACTCTGGTATTGTTGCCTGGAGCATTCCATGGACAGAGGAGCATGATGGGCTACAGTCCGTGGGGTTGTAGAGTCGGACACCACTGAGCAAGTAACACACACACACACAGTGGTGTAGCCTGTTAACAAACAGTGTAGTGATGGTTTCAGGTGAACAGAGAAGGGACTCAAACTAAGCATATTTAAATGGCCTTTAAATATTCCTTCCTCCTAGTGTATATAGAGTGTAGTTTTTAAATTAAAGTTTGAACTTAGTTGTTACTTTTTTTCGGTACACAGATGGGAACTGCAGTAAACAAGACAGAATGAAACTTAGTATTTATCCAGTTCTTCTTTGATCAGAGTCCCAAGTGTTTTGTGCTCAAACTTTTCACATTTTTAAATGGATTCTCCCTTTCCCTAACACTGTAAACCAAGCTCTGCACTTATTTTCCCTAGATTCTGATCACTTCTGATTTCTCACCTCCTTGACAGTTAACATACCTCCCCCTATTCTACAGGTGTTAAGTAATAAGATTCAGTCTCTTTCATTTAGCACTCTGAGTCAGAGTTCCCATAATTCTCACATAAGAATTACCAGGTGTTATAAAACATACAGAATCAGCAGATATCTCCTCTGGAAATTCTGGTTTGGATCAAAGTTGAACATTTGAATGATATTTTTAGCAAGTGTTCCAGGTAATCCTTATATTCAGGATGATTTGGGAAAGGTTCAGGATAGCTTTAAAACAAGTAAAGTAGCACAGATATTAGTATGTTCTCAGTTCACTTCAGTCGCTCAGTTGTGTCCGACTCTTTACAACCCCGTGAATCGCAGCAGGCCGGGCATCCCTGTCCATCACCAATTCCCGGAGTTCTCTCAGACTCAAGTCCATTGAGTGGGTCATGCCATCCAGCCATCTCATCCTCTGTCGTCCCCTTCCCCTCCTGCCCCCAATCCCTCCCAGCATCAGAGTCTTTTCCAATGAGTCAACTGTTTGCATGAGGTGGCCAAAGTACTGGAGTTTCAGCTTCAGCATCATTCCTTCCAAAGAAATCCCAGGGCTGATCTCCTTCAGAATGGACTTGCTGGATCTCCTTGCAGTCCAAGGGCCTCTCAAGAGTCTTTTCCAACACCACAGTTCAAAAGCATCAATTCTTCGGCGCTCAGCTTTCTTCACAGTCCAACTCTCACATCCATACATGACCACAGGAAAAACCATAAGCCTTGAGTAGATGGACCTTTGTTGACAAAGTAATGTCTCTGCTTTTGAATATGCTGTCTAGGTTGGTCATAACTTTACTTCCAAGGAGTAAGCATCTTTTAATTTCATGGCGCAGTCACCACCAGCAGTGATTTTGGAGCCCAGAAAAATAAAGTCTGACACTGTTTCCACTGTTTCCCCATCTATTTCCCATGAAGTGATGGGACCAGATGCCATGATCTTCATTTTCTGAATGTTGAGCTTTAAGCCAACTTTTTCACTCTCCTCTTTCACCTTCATCAAGAGGTACTTTAGCTCCTCTTCATTTTCTGCCATAAGGGTGGTGTCATCTGCATATCTGAGGTTATTGACATTTCTCCCAGCAATCTTGATTCCAGTTTGTGTTTCTTCCAGCCCAGAGTTTCTCATGATGTACTCTGCATAGAAGTTAAATAAGCAGGGTGACAATATACAGCCTTGAGAACTCCTTTTCCTATTTGGAACCAGTCTGTTGTTCCATGTCCAGTTCTAGCTGTTGCTTCCTGACCTGCATACAGATTTCTCAAAGGGCAGGTCAGGTGGTCTGGTATTCCCATCTCTTTCAGAATTTTCCACAGTTTATTGTGATCCACACAGCCAAAGGCTTTGGCATAGTCAATAAAGCAGAAATAGATGTTTTTCTGGAACTCTCTTGCTTTTTCCATGATCCAGCAGATGTTGGCAATTTGGTCTCTGGTTCTTCTGCCTTTTCTAAAACCAACTTGAACAACTGGAAATTCACAGTTCATGTATTGCTGAAGCCTGGCTTGGAGAATTTTGAGCATTACTTTACTAGCATGTAAGATGAGTGCAATTGTGCAGTGGTTTGAGCATTCTTTGGCATTGCCTTTCTTTGGGATTGAAATAAAAACTGACCTTTTCCAATCCTGTGGCCACTGCTGAGTTTTCCAAATTTGCTGGCATATTGAGTGTAGCACTTTCACAGCATCATCTTTCAGGATTTGAAATAGCTCTACTGGAATTCCATCACCTCCACTAGCTTTGTTCGTAGTGATGCTTTCTAAGGCCCACTTGACTTCACATTCCAGGATGTCTGGCTCTAGGTGAGTGATCACACCATCATGATTATCTGGGTTGTGAAGATCTTTTTTGTACAGTTCTTCTGTGTATCCTTGCCACCTCTTCCAAATATCTTCTCTTCTGTTAGGTCCATACCATTTTTGTCCTTTATCAAGTCCATCTTTGCATGAAATGTTCCCTTGGTATCTCTAATTTTCTTGAAGAGAGCTCTAGTCTTTTCCATTCTGTTGTTTTCCTCTATTTCTTTGCATTGATTGCTGAGAAAAGCTTTCTAATCTCTTCTTGCTATTCTTTGGAACTCTGCATTCAGATGCTTATATCTTTCCTTTTCTCCTTTGCTTTTTGCTTCTCTTCTTTTCACAGCTATTTGTAAGGCCTCCCCAGACAGCCATTTTGCTTTTTTGCATTTATTTTCCATGGGGATGGTCTTGATCCCTGTCTCCTGTACAATGTCACGAACCTCAGTCCACAATTCATCAGGCATTTTATCTATCAGATCTAGTCCCTTAAATCTATTTCTCACTTCCACTGTATAATCATAAGGGATTTGATTTAGGTCATACCTGAATGGTCTAGTGGTTTTCCCTACTTTCTTCAATTTAAATCTGAATTTGGCAATAAGGAGTTCATGATTTGAGCCAAGGTCCGCTCCTGGTCTTGTTTTTGTTGACTGTATAGAGCTTCTCCATCTTTGGCTGCAAAGAACATAATCAATCTGATTTCGGTGTTGACCATCTGGTGATGTCCATGTGTAGAGTCTTCTCTTGTGTTGTTGGAAGAGGGTGTTTGCTATGACCAGTGCATTTTCTTAGCAAAACTCTATTAGTCTTTGCCCTGCTTCATTCCGTATTCCAAGGCCAAATTTGCCTGGTACTCCAGGTGTTTCTTGACTTCCTACTTTTGCATTCCAGTCCCCTATAATGAAAAGGACATATTTTGGGGTGTTAGTTCTAAAAGATCTTGTAGGTTTTCATAGAAACAGTCAACTTCAGCTTCTTCAGGGTTACTGATAAAGGATTAATATCCAATATATATAAATGAATCATACAGCTCAACCTCAAAAAAGAAAACAACCTGATTTAAAAATGAGTGGAAGACCTGAATAGATATTCTTCAAGAGAGGAAATGCAGATGGCCAACAGGTACATGAAGAGATGCTCAACCTAGCTAATTATCAGGGAAATTCAAATCAAAATCATATGAGATATCACCTCCCACATGTCAGAATGGCTACCATCAAAAAGAACATAAATAACAAATGTTGATGAGAATGTAGAGAAAAGGGAACCCTTGTACACTGTTGGAGGGAATATAAATTTGTGCAGCCACTGTGGAGACAATATGGAAATTTCTCAAAAAACTAAAAATAGAACTACCATATGACCTAGCAATTCTACTCCTGGATATACCTTCAGAAAACACAAAAACACTAATTCAAAAAGATATGTGCACCCCAATGTACATAGAGGCACTATTTGCCATAGCCAAGACTGTATATTGTCATTCTGCTTATTTAACTTATATGCAGAGTACATCATATTAAATGCTGGGCTGGATGAATCAAAAGCTGGAAGCAAGATTGCTGGTAGAAATATCAACAAGCTGAGATATTCAGATGTTACCACTTTAATGGCAGAAAGCAAAGAGAAACTAAAGAGCTTCCTGATGAAGGTGAAAGACAAGAGTGAAAAAGCTGGCTAAAACTCAGTATTCAAAAAATGAAGATCATGGCATCTTGTCCCATCACTTCATGGCAAATAGATGGGAAAAAGTGGAAACAGTGATAGATTTTATTTTCTTGGGCTGCAAAATCATTGCAGATGGTGATTGCAGCCATGAAATTAAAAGGTGCTTACTCCTTGGAAGAAAAGTTATGACAAACCTAGATAAGTATAATTATTTTTTAACAAATTAGATTGCTTCTGAATGAGTCAGGATATGAGGAGCTAAGGTTCTAGAGAGAGTTAAACCTACCAAGACATTCTCTTCTGAACTGAAGGGAGGCCAAGTTTCTGAATTAAGGAGGTTAAATGATCTCAACAGGTATAATTAATGTACCACATTGAAGCACTTGCTAATTTTTAGGCTGCCCAGAGTGAGAGTACTGGCAATTGAGCAAAAGGAGGTTAAATACGTTAGGTTAGGTTTTACTGAGAAGCCTGGTAGGCTACAGTCCATGGGGTCACAGAGTTGGGCACAACTGAGCAACTTTGCTTTCGCTTAGGTTTTATCAGTCCCACAGTGGGTATGAGATAAAAATTGAAGTCCATTGACTCTTGAAAGAGAAATCTCCCTTGTACAAACTCCAGGTTCTCAGTTTGGAACCTAGAGGGATAAATATAAAATAGGAGATGAAACAGATTTTTGGCCAAGTTCTACAAAACCTGAAATCCATCTCTACCTTGTCTCAGTGACTCTTTGGATTAAAGCAGTCTTTCTCAATCTAGGCTTGTATCAAAGGATAAAGGAAATTCTCTTTGTATAAATAAAACATCATCCAGAGATTATATGTTTTTATGTATGATAACTGGTAAGATATAAGATCAAAAGATGAAAAGAGATGATTGAAAGTCTCTCAGGATGATCCAAATATAGAAGTTACCAGACCTATTTGAAAATAACCAGTGTTAACAGGTACCTTTACATACATTACAAGATGATGAGTTCAGTAGAGCATTTGATGTTATATTAAAACATCAAGTAGATATTATGGAGCTGAAAAATACAGCCAGAATGAGGAACTAGAGATGGATTTACCACACTTAGACACAATTGAAGAAAGGCTTAGCAAATTGAAAGGTTATTCAGTAGAAATATCCAGATTGATGTATGGAGAAAAAAAGAATGGAAAATACAGAAAGGACTGTAAGAGCTTGTATGGGTCATGTTGGAAAAGACTAGTATGTATAGCTGAACACTCAGGGGGAGAGGAAAGAGGGGAAATGGGGTAGAAAAGAAATTGGCTAATACTGAATGATTTTCTCAAACTTATGGAAGACATCAAGCCTTAAACTCAAGAAGATCTATAAAGTTAAGAAGGGTAAATAAAAAGAAAGCCACATTTAAGAATCTCTTTGTAAAATTTTAGAAAACCAATAATAAAAATAAATATAAAATTCAGTCAAAGTAAATAACAGACATTTTTCCTCAAAGAAGTAGAGCCCAAGAAAACAAGAAAACAATCTAGAGCCCAAATCTCACCTTGTGGCCATTTAAAAGTGGAATAAGAATGTTTTATCTTCTATTACTCTGATAACTGAGGTAATTGTAGAGATTGTTGAAAATGAATGGGTCACATTACAAGCTCAGAGGCTATTTGGGATGGCATCTCTACAGTTCTATTAATTGGAATCTTTGCTATATAGTTCAAGGGCCATCTGCAGAGGGATGGAAGAGGCAAATAGTGCCCTCTAGTTCTGCTTGCACAGATATTTCTCTAGAATCCGGCCTTTTACTTAGCCAAGTGCCTGAAATAATTACAAAAATTTTACTATTGTTTTTTTTGCCCTGAATTTCTTAACTGAACTTGGAGAATTACACCCAGGAGAAATGGAAACTTTCTTAACTTCTTTAGGTTTCAGAATAACAAAGTTAAATTGTTAAGGGAGTTGGAAGGTCCCTAAAAGCAGTAGAAGACTTTAGTAGTGAAGTTCTAGAGATTGCCCTTCGGAAAATTTTGGAGAAAATCATAGGGGGTGATTTGGGCAGAACAAATCTTCATATCATTATTTATCTTAAGAAATTATTAAACAGTTTTTAATTAACATGAGCTATGTATGCTGACACAGTGAGTCAGGCAAGATTTGGGTTGATTTTTTGCAAACTAGGAACATCCGTGTCCTTTTCTAGTATAATCTTCTGAGTAAAAATACCTCTGCACAACCCACTTTAATATAGTTTTCATAGAATACTATCAAAATTGCAAGTTTTAGAATCTTTTACTCTTTTGAGCACTACATTGGACTCTCAAGAAAGACTTTGCTGAAGATCAGTTTTAAATATTGAAGCACACTCTAACCAAAAGTGAAGATGTGCATTCTGTGTGCTGAGGTAAATGGGAACAGGCATTTGCCATCTCCTTCTAATCTGAGATTTACAAAATTTATTAATAGATCTTAGGTATGCCAGGAAACCAGAATAAAGATATTTACTTTAAAAAGAAACACTAGTTGGTAGGAAAAATATTGAGATGAAGAAATGAGTTTTGAAGGTGGGATAAAACTTTTGACTATGTGTGTTCCAGAGTTTCTCATTTGCCTAGACAAGTCATTGAACTCCCTCAAGTATATGTCATCTATTTTTTTGCATTTAACATTTTTTATTGATGTATAGTTGATTTGCAATATGTGTCAGTGTCTAGTGTATGGCAAAGTGATTCAGTCAAATATATCCACATATTCTTTTTCATTATGGTTTATTATAGGATTTACATATATTATAGTTCCCAGAATTATCTGTCAATTTTAAAATGAGAAGGTTGGGTTAGGAGTTTAGAGTCTATTCTGGCTCTGACATTTAGAAAGAAAGAGAGGAATTTGTTGAAAAAAGTTTAATTATCTTAGCATTGTAATCAGAAATCATTTTAGAGAAAGAGAAAATATGAAGTGACTTGGAGTAGGTGAGACCCTGACAAAGATGTAAGATAAGAATGAGGGAATGAGTGGGACTCCATCTGGATGAGAAAAGGAGAAGACTTCATTGTTTTGTTTTGAAAAGTAGACAGAAGAGCAGGTGAAGGGAGAGGGAACACGAGGGCCCAGAGCCAGAAAAAGAAAACTGAGTGCTGGGTGGGGAAAACCCAATGGAGAAACCCTCAGTAGAGTGGAGGTATATTCTGACCAAAGGGAATGTTAGAGACCAGACGTGTCTAACTTTTGCCTTTCTGGAAATGATTGGTAAAGTGTTTCATTTTCATACATGGATTGGAGGTTGAAATGTTAATAAATTTTGAAAAATGTGCTATGTTTTACAAATCTGAGTCAGTGTGGGCCAGCACTGCAGCAGCATAGAGGCAATTATGCTTCAGGAGAGCAGGGAGAACATGAAATCATAAACCACTATTGTGATTCTGAGAAACATTAAAGCGATCATGGAATTGGGGTTATGGAGGGAGAATTTAAAACAAGTTAATCTAGATCTTGCATATCTGCACATGATAGAAGCTATTACCCTTCAGTTGTGTCCAATTCTTTGTGACCCCATGGATCATAGCCCGTGAGGCTCCTCTGTCCATGGCATTTTCTTGACAAGCATACTGGTGGCGGTTGCCATACACTCCTCCAGGCTTTCTTCTTCTCCCATGAATCAAACTTGTGTCTCTTGCATCGCTTGCAGATTCTTTACTGCTGAGCCACCAGAGAGCCGGTAAAATCACGTTTCAAAGAGGTCAAGTGATTTGCTAAATTTTGCATGCCAGTAAATAGCATGGTTGATTTCAGAGCTTAAAATCTCACACTCTGAGGATAGTGCTCTAATTCCTTACAGAAGATGACCTTTTGGAAAGTATTTCTTCCTCTTCTAAGAGCACAAGTGATCATTGTCTTTTTCACATCTCACCATATATCAAATACTTAAAACTAAGAGCTAATCATTGTGTTTCTTAATTCAACTGGTTTCTTTAAGATCAGAGAAATGATCAGAGAAATTTGCAGATGTATATAACAAGTTCAGAGGTCTTCAGGCTTTTATGTTGACACAGAGAACCAAAGTGAAAATGCATTTATCTTAACACATATCAAAAACTTGTCATGTTCAAAGCAGCCATGTGTAATTAAAAATCTTAAACATGACATTACTTTGCTAGTATTGTGAGGAACAATCTTCACAAGCTCAGCGTCCACTGCAGAGGCAATAGGGATGTGCATATCTGGGTATAGTCAGTGTGATATACTTGAACAACATAACTGTGTACAAAGAATGAAGCTGTACTTATGATTTATGGCATACAGTTTTGATAACTAATTGAAATATTCAAGAAAGTAAAGATTAGAGCCAGGAAGGAAAGGTACTTGAGATTGATAATTGCATATTAAAATATATAAAAAATAAATTTGCGTGCTAAGAATGTGGACCCACAGAGTGGTTTTTTTAGACCAGAAGGTAGAAGTAGAGTTGGAAGATGAGATCAGAGATTTAGGCAATGATGAGAATGTGAGGCTTGTGTAATTTGTGACTGAATTTGTTTGAACTCTATTTTGAAAGACAGTGGTTTTCAAACATACTTCCATACGTGATCAGTTGTGAGATATATTGTAAATAATTTGCTTTACATTATGAATTACTTACCTTTGTAATAAAGGATGGGTTCAGGATTATTCCATAGTCACAAATGCCTTCTTGAAGACAGATATTACATAGTGTTAGAGTGAGTGGACTCTAGATGATCTCCTGTTTACATTTCTTAGTGTGTGGCATTTCCATCCTTTTTTTTTTTTTCCACATAATGTGAAACTTTTTAGAGTGCAACCAAAACCTTTCCTGTTTTAACTTTTACAACCACAAAAAAAAATGTTTCTTTGCCCAGAGACTTCTGATTTTTAACTTCACTAAGGCCAGTTTATATTTTGATTAAAACAAATCTCAAAATATCTCACTAAGCAATGCCCCTGACATAGGTTAGCATTTGTCTCTGTGTTTGCCTAGTATCTTGGGGCATATGTATATCATGTTATTGTAACTTTTAATTTACAAGAGTTTGTGTTTTATTTGATTTTGATTTGCCTGAGAGAAGAACTTGTATAACCTCACTCTAGATTCTCAGTGCCTTAGAGTGTATTCAGTAAATGTTGGATGAATGAGTGAATATTGCTAGTAATATTGGAAGGCAACACTCCCTTTAAAGTTCCTCCAACAAAAACTCCTTGAAAAGTTGATAGAGTGTAAATTTTAAATATAGGCCATTTTAAATATAGGCTTTTTATTCACTATTCCAGATGAACAAAGAAGAATAAAATGGACAAGACAAATGCAACAGTCATTTTTAATTTTATTTTTCTGGGATTTACTCTCTATCCCAACGTTGAAATCACCATATTTGTGCTGTGCTTACTGATGTAAGCACATCACCTTACTGGGTAATAGTATTCTGATCTCGGTTAGTGTCCTGGATTCTGACCTACACACACCCATGTGCTTCTTCCTCAGCAACCTGTCATGTCTGGACATCTGGTATACTTCTTCTGCCCTGACTCCAAAGCTGGCAAATTTTATTTCAGGGAAGAACACCGTCTCATTCTCAGGGTGTGATGCTCAGATGTACTTCTCTCTGGCCATGGGCTCCACTGAGTGTGTGCTCCTGTCTGTGATGGTGTATGACCGATATGTAGCCATCTGCAAGCCCCTGAGATACCCCGTCATCATGAACAAGAAGATTTGTGTTCGGATTGCAGCTGGCTCGTGGGTGACAGGCTCCTTCACTGCCCTGGTGGGAACTGTGTCTGTTGCAGCCGTCACTGTGTGGAAGTGGTGTCATCGATCATTTCGCTTGTGAGATTCTGGCCGTCCTGAAACTGGCTTGTGTAGACACTTCCAAGGCGCAGTTAATCATGCTGGTGATCAGTGTACTTCTTCTTCCTATGCCAGTGCTCCTCATTTGTATTTCTTATGCATTCATCCTCTCTAGCATCCTAAGAATCAGCTCATTGGATGGTCGAAGCAAAGCTTTTCCAACATGTGCTGCCCACCTGAGTGTAGTGGTTTTATTCTATGGGACAGCTCTCTCCATGTACCTGAAGCCGTCAAATATAGATTCACAGGAAATAGATAAATTTATAGCCTTGGTATATGCTGGCTTAACTCCCATGTTGAATCCTATCATTTATAGTTTATGGAACAGAGAAGTGAAAGTGGCTGTGAAAAAATTGCTGGTTAACAACTCTCTGTGCTCTTTCAGTCTCTAGTAGCAAAAAATATCTGTAAATATTAAGGGATATTTAGTGCTTTCTATATATATCAGGAGATAATTGGGGTAGACACTCATTTTTAAATGTGATGTGCCATTTTCTAAGTCTCTTCTTTGACTAGTCACTGAAAGTCTAAGTAATATCAATGTGTCATACATAAGTTTATCTGATCTTAAACAAATAGTCTCATGATGACAAATTCTAATTTTTATTTGGGGTTATAGGGTTAAATATAATTATTTTGGTTGGTTATTTCTTTCTAAAATTTTAAAAAATTGAAATATATTGATTAATATTGTTTCAAGTCTATAACAAAATAATTCAGTTATGTGTATGTGTGTGTATTCTTTTTCAGATTCTTTTCCAAAGTAGGTTATGATAAGATATTGAATATATTTCCCCATGTTTATAGTAAGTCCTTGTTATTTATCTGTTTTGTATGTAGTATTAGGTAATTGGGTATCTATTAACCTCAGGCTTCTCTGATTACTCAGTGGTGAAGAATTTTCCTGACAATGCAGGAGGCACAGGTTCTATCACTGGGTTGAGAAGATCCCCTAGAAAAGGAAATGGCAACTCACTCCAGTATTATTGCCAGGGAAATCCTACAGACAGAGGAGCCTGGGGGGCTATATAGTCTATGGGGTTGCAAAAGAGTCAGACACAACTTGGTAACTAAATAACAAGAGCAATCAATTAGTCTCAATTTCTCAATTTATCCATCATCCTCCTTCCTTTTTTGGTAATGATAAGCTTGTTTTCTGTATCTGTGAGTCTATTTTGTAAATAAATTCATTTTTATCATTTTTTGTAGACTCCACAAATTGATGGTATCATCTATTTGTCTTTCTCTCATTTACTTCACTTAGTATAATTATTTCTAGGCCCAGCCTAGCAATAATTTCCTAGAAATAAATAAGCTGCAAATGACATTGTTTTGTCCTTTTTATAGTTGAGTAACATTACACTGTATATGTATTCCACATCTTCTTTATTCATTCATCTGTCAGTGGACACTTAGGTTTCTTCCATGTCTTGCCTATTGTAAATATTGCTGTTATGAACATTGGGCTGCATGTATCTTTTTGAATTAGCATTTTCTCTGTATATATGCCCAGGAGGAGATTTCAGTATTCTGTGGCAACTCTATTATTAGTTTTTTAAAGAACTTCCATACTGGTTTCCAATCTGCATTGTAGACCAATATGCATCTTCACAAACAATGTAGGAGAGTTCACTTTTCTCCACACCTTCTCCAGCATTTATTATTTGTAGACCTATTGATGATGGCCATTCTGATCAGTGTGAGGTGCTACTTCAGTGTAAATATAACTTAAACATTAAATTAACATATTGGTGAGTATTCAAAATTATGTACATGTAATATACAAATGGATTGAAGAGTCAGATATAAAGAAGGCTGAGCACTGAAGAGTTGATGCTTTTGAACTGTGGTGTTAGAGAAGACTCTTGAGAGTCCCTTGGCCTGTAAGGAGATCAAACCAATCAATCCTAAAGGAAATTAATCCTGAATATTCATTGGAAGGACTGATGCTGAAGCTGAAGCTCCAATACTTTGGCCACCCAATGCAAAGAGCCAACTCATTAGGAAAGACCCTGATGCGGGGAAAGATTGAAGGCAGAAGGAGAAGGGGATGACAATGGATGAGATGGTTGGATGGCAACACTGACTCAATGGATGGCATTACTCAATAGTGTGCTGCAGTCCATGGGGTCACAAAGAGTTGAACACGACTGAGCAACTGAACAACAACAACTGATATAACAAGAACAATAGGTGAATGTAATTACTTTACTAGATTTTTAGCTAATTTATTATTAGCCTCTGTGTAATGCTGAATTGTGTCCCTTCAAAACTCTAATGCTGAAGGCCTAGCCCCCCATCCGCTACTCCCACACATACCTAGTACCTCAGAATGCATCTATATTTGAAGATATGACCATTAAAAGGTGGTTAAATTGAAACAAGGCTGTTATTTTAGGCCCTTATACAATCTGATTTGTGTCATTATAAGAAAAGAAAACGTGAATGCACATAGTGAGAAGGTGACACTCTAGAAGCCAAGCAGAGGCCTCAGAGGACTTTAAACCTGCTAACATCCTAATGTTGGACTTCTAGCTTCCAAAACTATGACCTGATACATTTCTGTTGTTTAAGCCATCAGTCCCTGATGTTTTGTTATGGCAGCATTAGCAAACTAGTATGAACTCTTTTTTAACATAACTAAATGGAATAGAATTAATTACATATTCTCTAAATGTGTGGCTGTGTTTTAAATGTGTGGATATGTTTCTGTATGCAGATATATGTGTGTGTGTAATGTGAACATCTATATACAGATATAAAATATCTGCAGAAATATATCCTGACTAGAAGTAGAGTGGATGAGTTCCAGTCAAGAAAAAAAATAGAGAGTTTAGTGGCATGTTGTTAGTCTTCAGATGCTGACATCTTTTTTTTTGTAAATTCACAAGAAGAGAAAAGGTGTTTCAGTGAAACTACTAGCTGTTGCTGTTGTTGTTCAGTTGCCCAGTAGTGTCTGACTCTTGTGACCCCATGGACTGCTGCACACCAGGCTCCCCTGTGCTTCAGTATCTCCTGAGCTTGCTCAAACTCATGTCCATCGAGTCAGTGATGCCATCCAACCATCTCATCCTCTGTCGTTCCCTTCTCCTCCTGCCTTCAATCTTTCCCAGCATCAGGGTCTTTTCTAATGAGTCTACTCTTTGCATTAGGTGGCCAAAGCATTGCAGCTTCAGCTTCAGCATTAGCCCTTCCAATGAATATTCAAAAACTGTTAGTGTTCTGTTTAATCCTGTTATTCCAGACACCTGGTATAAATCCAATGGTATAAATGAACTCATTAGCACTTAGAGAAAATAAAAAGACATGAAATCTGTGCTATAGATGTTACAATAATGAAAGCCTATTAAATGGGTGTAAAATATTGAAATATGTGAAATATCTTATTATATAAACCACAATATACAAAGAATTAAAATGTATACTTAGAAATTTTCATAGCATTTGTAATCCCTCTCTGGACCAGATAGCTAAATGTACAAAACTTATCTGTTTTTTGTCATGGAATCATTAATGATATCTGTAGATTTTTTTAATGGCTTGGACTCAAGTTGAGGACTGCCCATTGGTAAAGAAGAAAGAGATAGAAGATGTACTGGGATTAATTTTAGGACATGTTAGCAAATTATAACAAAGATTTATCTAGTTTGTCCAAAGAGCAACAACCTCAGGTAGTTAGATTGGAGTCAATGGAGTGATCAATAAGTATCTGATAATAATACTTGAAAGCAATGATTTATTAGTATTGGAGCAATTATAGAAAGGTGAAAGAATGGAGGTATCAGAAGTATATATAAATAAAAGCTAACACAGTATTGAGGCTTAAGATAATGATTAATTCCAACTTGTCATATTCACTCATCTGCCTTCCTTCAAAGATTAGACTTTCACTGTCTTCACAAGGTCAGAGAGAATCTGATTTATGGATGAGGAAGTAGAACTTAACTAAGCCCCCAAAACTCTATTTCTATATGGAGCCTTTCTAAAGTAAAGTTTGCATTCCTTTTAAAATTTTCTGTTATCTGGCCTTGGGTTTATTATCTCCAAGTAAGTACTTTTCTGAAACTGACTTCACCAACTATCTATAAGCCTATGATTATAACTTCACTTTGTGAAGACCTCTTAAGTCTTCTGATACCATTATAGGTTTTTAATATTGTGGTTTGGTCTGCCTGATTTTAATAAACTTCCATAGTACACATACTAGATAATGGTGGATTGCTCGTTATTTTATTGCCTATGACTTGTCATTAGTTTGCTAAGTCATATCCGATTCTTTGAGATGCCATGGGCTGCAGTACACCATGCTTCCCTGTCCTTCACTATATCCTGAAATTTGCTCAAACTCGTCCATTATGTCAGTGATGCCATCCAACCATCTCATCCTCTGATGGCCCCTTCTCCTCCTGCCCTCAATCTTTCCCAGCATTAGGGTTTTTCCAATGAGCTGGCTCATCACATCAAGTGGTGAAAGTATTAGAGCTTCAGCTTCAGCATTAGTTCTTCCAATGAATATTCAGTATTAATTTCCTTTAGGATTGACTGGTTTGATCTTCTTGCTGTCCAATGGACTCTCAAGAATCTTCTCTAGCACTAAAATTTGAAAGCATCAGTTTTTTGATGCTTACCATTCTTTATGGTCCAACTCTTACATCTGTACATGACTACTGGAAAAAAAAAAAACAAACACATAACTTTGAGCATATAGACCATTGTTGGCAAAGTAATTTCTTTGTTTTGTAATATAGTGTCTAAGTTTGTCATAACTTTTCTTCCAAGAAGCAAGAATCTTTTAATTTCATGGCTACAGTCACTATCCATTGTGATTTTGGAGCAGAAGAAAATAATATCTGTCAGTTTCCAGTTTTTCCCCAACTACTTGCTGTGAATTGATGGGACCAAATGCCATGATCTTAGGGTTTTGGATATTGAGTTTTAAGCCCAATTTTCCTATGACTTGTATTTCATAGTTGGTTATTTTAATACATTTAATACATTATTTTAATACATTTAATACATATTTAATACATTTAATTGGGCTGGAAGAGGCACAAGCTGGAGTCAAGACTGCCGGGAGAAATATCCATAACCTCAGATATGCAGATGACACCACCCTTATGGCAGAAAGTGAAGAGGAACTAAAAAGCCTCTTGATGAAAGTGAAAGTGGAGAGTGAAAAAGTTGGCTTAAAGCTCAACATTCAGAAAAAATAGATCATGGCATCTGGTTCCATCCCTTCATGGTAAATAGATGGGGAAACAGTAGAAAGCAGTGTCAGACTTTATTTTTTGGGGCTCCAAAATCACTGTAGATGGTGACTGCAGCCATGAAATTAAAAGATGCTTACTCCTTGGAAGAAAAGTTATGACCAACATAGACAGCATATTGAAAAGCAGAGACATTACTTTGCCAACAATGGTCCATCTAGCCAAGGCTATGGTTTTTCCTGTGGTCATGTATGGATGTCAGAGTTGGACTGTGAAGAAGGCTGAGTACCGAAGAATTGATGCTTTTGAACTATGGTGTTGGAGAAGACTCTTGAGGGTCCCTTGGAGTGCAAAGAGATCCATCCAGTCCATTCTGAAGGAGATCAGCCCTGGGATTCCTTTGGAAGGAATGATGCTGAAGCTGAAACTCCAGTACTTTGCCTACTCATGCAAAGAGTTGACTCATTGGAAAAGCGTCTATTGCTGAGGGATTGGGGGCAGGAGGAGAAGGGGATGACAGATGATGAGATGGCTGGATGGCATCACTGACTCCATGGACGTGAGTCTGAGTGAACTTTGGGAGTTGGCGATGGACAGGGAGGCCTGGTGTGCTGCGATTCATGGGGTCGCAAAGAGTCAGACAGGATGAGCGACTGAACTGAATACATTTAATATTAGCATGGTGTTACCATTATTTATTTCCTTGTAAATACAATAAAAAGAGTAAATTGGAAGTCAAGGCTAATGGTTTCTTCCGTATAAGAACTTGACCTCACTGTGCTTTGGAAGATGGACACTGCAATGTCTAAATTATGAACCTGTGACAATCAGATGAGAAAATAAAAACCAGCACCAATTCCTAGTAATTTTTATTATCAAAGGCAAGGGAAGAGAGAGATCCTTTCAGGACTTTTATAAGCATTCGTTGAAGAGATGAAGGTGAAATGGTTTGATGAAGCCTGTTTGTCAAAAATCTTATCATACTGGGCTTTTTTCTGTAGAAATAGCAGGTCAGTGAATATTTTCTCATACTCTTGTGATGTGATTAGGCTAAGATGTTAGGTTTAGAAAGACTGGTCTTTCGACAGTATAGAGGATCAATTGAGAATGGGACAAATGAGTTAGAGGACCATGGAGACAGTGTACATAGAGGCAGTGAAGACTTAGAAAGCAATGAGATGAAAAGATAGGACGAATATGGGAATTTCATGGTTACAGTATTGGATTTGAGGATCTTTCATGTATGGATAGTCATCAACAATGATCCTACTAGTATAAGTAAAGAACTCTGATGCAGCCATTGATTGAATAAGAGGAGAAGATTAAGAATGATGACTTCATAAAGGTAATGATGTAAGTTGGATGACTGGCTGACTGTGTTGATGATTAGACTTCCAGGTGAAGAGAGATTAGTGAAGTCCAGGAGAGAAATCAGGAGTCAAGCTGTATATTAAAAAGTCCTTTGCTCAGAGATGGCAATTGAGCCCTAGGTGTGGATGATATGGTCTATGCAGAAGTTTGGGACAGATAACTATAAAATGATTGGCTTCATTTTTCTACAATTGGTCAGAGTTGAAGTAAAAGGAAAAGAACAGAACACTTGTGATTTGGAGTATAGAATTCCAATTTGATTTTTGTCTGCACAAGCTGAGTGAACTTAGGCTATTTTTTTTTTTTTACTTTCTTTTTTTTTTAATTTTATTTTATTTTTAAACTTTACATAACTGTATTAGTTTTGCCAAATATCAAAATGAATCTGCCACAGGTATATTAAATAAGTTATCTGTATTTCCTAGAAGAGAAAATCAAACTAGCATGGTTATTTTTAAACCATGCTAGTTTGATTTTCTCTTCTAGGAAATACAGATAACTTATTTACTATACTTATAATAAAATTCCTTCTTGCTACTTCTGAAAGACCACTTGTCAGTCAACTTATTTTATTTTAGAGTGTAATTGATAAAAAATGTTGTGTTTTAAGTTTACAGCAAAGTGATTCAGTAATATGTTTATGTATCTATTAATCTTCAAATTCTTCTCCCATATATGATATTAGTAATACTGAGCAAAGTTCCCTTGCTATAGAGTATATCTTTGCTAGTTATTCATTTCATATACAGCAGTGTGTACATATCCATCACAAACCCCCTATCTTTCCTCCCCCTCCCTCCTTCTCCCTTGGTAATAGTAAGTTCATTCTCTAAGCTGGTAAGATTGTTTCTGTTTTATAAGTTCATGTCTACTTTTGAGTTCAGTTCAGTCGCTCAGTCATGTCTGACTCTTTGCAACCCCATGAACCGCAGCACACCAGGCCTCCCTGTCCATCACCAACTCCCAGAGTCCACCCAAACCCACGTCCATTGTGTCCGTGATGCCATCCAACCATCTCATCCTCTGTCGTCCCCTTCTCCACCCACCTTCAATCTTTCCCAGCATCAGGGTCTTTTCAAATGAGTCAGCTCTCTGCATCAGGTGGCCAAAATATTGGAGTTTCAGTTTCAACATCAGTCCCTCCAATGAACACCCAGGACTGACCTCTTTACAATGGACTGGTTGGATCTCCTTGCAGTCCAAGGGATTCTCAAGAGTCTTCTCCAACACCACAGTTCAAAAGCATCAATTATTCTAGATTCTGTATAAAAGTGATATCATACAGTATTTGTCCTTCTCTGTCTGACTTACTTTACTCAGTATGACAATCTATACATCCATCCATGTTGCTGCACACGGCATTATTCCATTCTTTTCAATAGCTGAGTAATATTCCTTTCTGTATGTATATCACCTCTTTATCCACTCAGCCTTCAATGAACACTTAGGTTGCTTCCATGTCTTGGCTACATAGTCAGTTTTTGATCTTTATTCTGGCTAGATTCTAAATTCAGCTCGTTTGAATTTACTTGTGATTTCAATTAGATTGAGCAGCATCTGTTACTTTATTTCATGTCTAGTCCTTTCACTCTGGCAGCTCTTAAGAATATTAGCATAAAATACCCCCAAATCTCTCCTCCTCTTGTTGCTGTCTGTCTCTCCACTCTATCTCTGTCCTCTTTGTCTCTCTCTATTTACCTTTCTTTCTCAGCTTTACTCCATTGCCACCCATTCTAGAATATACTGAAATATTTGTTTAATATTTCATTAATTAAGTCGGCATCACCAACTTGATGGACGTGAGTTTGAGCAAGCTCTGGGAGATGGTACTGGACAGGGAAGCCTGGTGTACTGCAGTCCATGGGGTTGCAAAGAGTCGGATATGACTGAGTGAGTGAACTGAACAGATTTGTTTTCTGTGGGGAAAACAGGTGGGGAGGATTAGATTTCTGCTTCTGACCAAGAAGAAACAGGGACCGTGTTTTGCCCTTCTATCTGAAGCAATAAAAATAAAACAGAAATAAGTGTGAAAATTCAATTTTAAGATATTGAACATCAAACAACATAGGACAGTGATCCCTGAGACATGAGGAACAAATGAAGTGAACACTTTAATTTTCCCAACTTCCTTCCCTGAGTAATGAATTTCCAGGTAATAAGATAGGGAGAGGGAACCCATCGGGAAAGGATTTGAGGATGGAATTGAGAGGCCAGGGAGAACAAGGCAGCTAGTTTTCAAGTCCAAATCCAGAAAGGAGGAAGCTACAGAAAAAAGAGCTAGAGCTCTAAAGGGACACCGCTCTGCTTTCAGTTGAGTTCTGATCAGTGAAGGTGTATGAAGAAATTAAGCAGGACCTGGGAAAGGATCATCCAGGAGAACTGGAGGGAATGATTTTCAAGCTCACACAAGGCTGAGAATAAAATCAA
Organism: Bubalus bubalis; assembly: GCF_019923935.1. Lineage (NCBI taxonomy): Eukaryota > Metazoa > Chordata > Mammalia > Artiodactyla > Bovidae > Bubalus > Bubalus bubalis. Next base: position 155,712,205 of record NC_059159.1, on the reverse strand, counting down.
CACATTGCACACTATAAAATTCACCTTGTATAATTAAATGGACACACCTTTTAGTTGTTAATAATATTTTAATAAAACAACAAAAAAGAAAGAAAGTAGATTTTTAAAGCAGAAAACAGGACACTGATAGAATTACTAGACATGACATTAAGAAGTTATTCTGACTGTATTTAATATAGTCAAGAAGGCTGAGAAAAAATCATGTCATTTGAGACACATAAAATTATATTTAGAGATATATATTTATAAATAAATATATTTATTTATATTTATAAGTATAAAATTATATTTAGAGATATTTTTAAAATACAAATTCTAAGACCTAGTATTGAAGTGTATCTAATATGAATTTATCCAGTATACTTTGGATGGAATTAAAGTAATTGGACCCTGCAGAAGGAAAGATTAGTGAACAAGGAATCAGAGAAATAGTAACACTTTAAAATAAAACAAAGAGAAAAGGAATTAAAAAAAGTGAACAGACCATTAACTGTGTGAGACAGCTTTAAGTGATATGGTATACATATAACTGGAGTCCAAAACAGAAAAAGTAGTAAATACAAAATGCTTTGAAATAAAATGTATTTTAAGTAAATACAAAATGCAAAACAAAAATAATATTTAAATAATGTATAGAAACTTTCTAAACTTGATGAAAACAATAAATACATAGACGAATCTCAGTAGCCAAAATAATGAGAAACAGAAAGAAAACCACACCAAGGTTCAACAACAAACTGCTTAAAAATCAGAAAAGAGGTACCTTATGTTCATAAGAGAGAGGTTAGTACTCACTGCAACCCTGAGACAATGAAGAAGCCACAACATTAAAGTACTGAAAGAAAAAGAGTCACTATAGTATTCTATAATCTTGTTGGATGGCATCATGAACTCAATAGGCATGAGTTTGAGCAAGCTCTGGGAGATGGTGAAGGACAGGGAAGCCTGGCGTATTACCATCCATGGTGCTCCAAAGAGTCGGACATGAGAGACTAAACTGAACTGAACAAGATCAGAGTTGTGTGCTATAGAATGTAGAGAAAATGACTTAAATTTGAAAAAATCTAAAGAGCAGATATTAGTACATGATATTCTTCCCTATAACAACTAAGTAAAACTGAGTATAATTTTGAAAACACTTCTTCATTCTCAAGATATCCTACCTAGATTAAAAAATATTCCTAAAGAAAAAACGTTGATCGAATAGATAGGTTTTTACTTAGGGTTTTCAAAAAGTAGTTATGTTTCCAGTATAGGACTAGCTATTTCTGTGATAGTCATTTGCCAATGAGTTATACTGCTTTCTATGAAAACTCTAGCTTACAATAGTGAGACGATTCATTCAAAATAATAGAATATTTACATATCTATTGACTGTAGAAAGGAGATTGTTGTTGTTTAGTCTCCAAGTCTTATCTGACTCTTTTGTGACCTCATGGACTATGGCCCAGCCAGCTCCTCTGTCCATAGAAAGGAAGACACTCATTTAATTCAGGCTGCACCCTACTTTGTAGGCATACATTTCAAAAAGGGTAGCAAATGTTGGGTAAGCCAGGATATACCTTTACTGGGTATTAAGATTGGAGCTTGATTGACTGTAGGTACACATACCAAATGACTTTGAGAATAAAATTCTGATAGCAGAACTTCAGTCATCTGAGATCGGAATGTACTGCAGTTTCAAGAGGACAGATGTGAATCAGGTCGAAAACCTTCTCTTTTTAGCACTACTTATAAACCTGATTCCTATTTGGAAATTACTTATAGTAAATAAATGTGTACATGAGGAATCCTAACAGCCCTTTGATAATTTCTGCAAAAAAAAACTTATTTGCAGATTTTTTAAAGAGAGACCACAAATCTGCTTTAAGGTTTTCAAATGGAGGTGGAGAGGAACGTAAACAGATAATATAGAGGAGACGATTTTCATTACTCTTGCAATGCTAGAGTACCTTTTAAGAAACAGTTAACAAATACTCTATTGAATTGCATTGTGCCTAAAATGCTTTCCCCATTTAACTTTACTTCTCTAAAATGAATTTATAGAATCTGGGAACAAGGAAATGAAGATTTTAAAAGATTCTTGGTAATTTATAATACAATCACTTTCCATGGTATCTGTATATTGGAAGTGATCTTTTAAAACAGTTTTTCATTCTTGTCTAATGCGAGGAGAATTGTTAAATAATCATAGTATACTTATTTTGGGTCATTATTCATCTTTTAATATGACATTTGTGATAAATTTCCACTAATCCCAAAATTACATTTAAATTATTTTAGAATGACTAAGTGATAACAAAACAATTATAACATTATTTGAAAGATCAAAATCTAAACCAAGATAACCTAGACAGAATTGAAAGACTGAAAAGAAATATCAAAACATTAATGGATATCTTAAATACTTTTTTCCTACTTTTCTGAATTACCCAAATTCTAAAATAAATATGCCAAAGGAAAAGTATAATGAAAAAGAGAAAGACACTGAAGTAGGTGTCAAATTATATTAGGAAGATTAACTCAGAGTAAAATATGCTAAAACAATTTAAACATTACAGTGGTTGTCCCATGTGTCTAAATACTAAACATTAAGACTGAGGTGTACTGGTGCATCTTGTCTAGTTATCCATAGGAAGCTACTATTTCTGGTAGGCTTAGAGCATTTATGATCCCTACTCTCTAAATCTTGTAGATTAACAGTGTTAATTATTTTTGGAGTGAACGAAGATAAAGAATTTGAGTTCTTAGTCATATTAATATAATCTCAAAAGAGATTTCCGATCCATGGTCCCTAGAATAGAATTGTCACTAGACGATGATATTCTTATTTGTTGAGGCTTTGAACTGACCTAAATCTTAGCTGTCCTCTAATCCTTCTCAACCAACTCCTGGTCTTTTAGAGTAATCACTCTGTGGTTCCATGCTGTGAGGTTTCATTCAGGCACTCTTTTACTGTTGTAAGAGACCTAAAGACATGTATACCTGTGGCGGATTCATTTTGATATTTGGCAAATCTAATACAGTTATGTAAAGTTTAAAAATAAAATAAAATTTAAAAAAAAAAAAAAAAAAAAAGAGACCTAAAGAAAAGTCTGTGACTTTTTTATTCAAGACAGAAGTTAAGCTCTCTAATTTTCTAGAAAGATCCCTAACTTTCTAGAATTTTTTTTCACTTTTATTGACTTGCTTGCTTGAAGGTCTAATATTTAAAGTTCTAAGATTTTTCATTGAAAAGCAGATGCCATCTATACTCTAAATTCTCACTAGAGGATATAATTCTGTTATCCTCTCCAGTTCTTCAAATAGATCAATTAAGACAATTTATATTGTGAAAAAATAAGTAGAGTTACCAAAATTTATGCTGTAGGTTTTATAAACTCTGATCTTCAATTAACATACCACATGGAAAGGTGTATTATTTTAGCTCACAAAGAGAAGAGTAAATGAAACATGTGAGGTCCTATTCTGTATTTGGCACTTCCAATAATTGTTAACATTTATCTTTCAGAATAATTCAAAATTATTATCCATATTTTAACAGTGAAGAAATTAATTTGATATTTCAAATTTCAAGTACAATTTCAATGTCTTATAGTTGGTAAATACCAGATTATTATTTGAACCCTTATCTTTATTTTTTAACTAGGTATTTCATTTACTTTATATGAAAAAATTTTTCAGACTACTATTTTTTGCTGTTTTTCAAGGTAGAAAGTGTTCCAGTCATGCAGTTTTTTCCGTACAAAATGAACCAGGAACCCAACATCAAAATGCAGTTTTAATTAATTTTAAATCCGTATCTTTATGGTCCCCAAACCCCTATTTTTATTGCTATGTCAAAATGCTACATAAGTATGAATTTTTAAATAAAGTACAATTTAAAATGATACGCTCAAGTTTTTTTAAGGACCCATATGATAAAGACACACATAAAATGTATATTTGCCTCTGAAAACGTTGAAGACATTCATCATCTTCCACTTATGAAGACATTATTCTAATAATGAATTCATATGAAAAAATATTGAAAATTTCTCTCAGGTTTGGTGTAGAGAATTAAGGTCTCAGAAGTGGAATTTGATTAATTATATAAATGAAAATTCAAAAACTTTTAATACTTTCTTTTGTTTTGCTTTGGCCTTCTGAGGATCAGACTAACCCTCATGATTATTTCTTCCCTTTGTTACTTTTTTTTTTTTTTTTTTGGTTTCTAATCCTGTTTTTATTACAAACATCTTTAATTACCTGTATCGTCAAGCTCTTATTGAACATAGTTTATGTGTGAGGCGTTCTTTCTCCAGATACTTTTTTTTTTTTCCTCCAGGTACTTTTTACTTAAAATTTTAGTGAACTCAATACTTCTCAATACTCAAATGCATAGCCTCTGAAAGCAAAAGTGTTAGTTGCTCAGTCCTATCTGACTTTGCAGCCCCATGAACTGTAGCCCACCAAGCTCCTCTGTCCATGGGATTCTCCAAGCAAGAATACTGCAGGGACCATTTCCTTCTCTAAGAGATCTTCCCAACCTAGGGGTCAAACCTGGGTCTTCTTCATTGCAGGCAGATTCTATACCACCTGAGCCATCAGGGAAGCCTAAGTCTATTATTTATGAGGCTCTTTTGCATTGCAAACTACTTTCTTTTCCTCACAGTCTCTCCCATGGAAAAATTTGAGATAAAAAATTTAGTTGTATCCCAGTCTTTGAGATGATGCCTGGTGGGTTTTTATATTTTTTTTTCCTTTCACATAAATAAACATATACATATTTTCAAAACCTCTGAGCAATGGTCACCTCAGCTCAATATTTGTATATTTATTGATGGGATGTTTTTCTCTTGAAGTAAAACTTCTCTCTTTATCTTACCTTCTGACTGGTTTTTAGTCATTCATACCATTCCATTCTATTACCTGAAAGAATTCTCATTTTTGAATTTCATTTGCATTTTATTAATAAGGCCAGAAGATGCTAAACTTCAGTTGCTCCTTCCTAAAAAGAAATGGGAGAAAGAGCAGCCATGATTAGGCAATCTGTCTGTGCATGAATATTCTTAAGAGGTATGAAGGAAATGAAACATGTTAAAAAGAAGATGTGATGCAACTCTAGTGTCCCATGATTTGTCTTAAAGTTGACACTTACTCAAGAGACTCAGCTTCTTTTGGAAGCTAATTTAGCACTCATTTTTATAAACTTCTTTAGTCCTTAAGGTTGTGAGTCAGAAACTTAGAATTCTCTAGAGAAGTCCCCACTTCTGTTCATTCCAAAACCCCAATTAACCTGACTTAACAAAAACCTTCCCTAGCCACATATTTCTTGGAATTTTCTTTGAACACATCTATTTGATGACCTCAGCAAAGTTCTCAAAACACTTAAACTTTCCCTAAGAATTTGTTTTTCTTTGGCTTCCACAGATCATGCTAGATCAGTGCTAATAAAATCCTAGTAAGAGAAAGTCATTCTACTTCTTTAAATTATTTTTATCATCCATATGCTTGTTAACTCAAAACTACATAGAAATAATTTTTCTTTATACCAGTATGGATAAAATTTAATTAGCATATTGCATTTTATTTATTTATTTATTTAAATTTTATTTTATTTTTAAACTTTACAATATTGCATTGGTTCTGCCATATATCGAAATGAATCCGCCACAGGCATACACGTGTTCCCCATCCTGAACTCTCCTCCCTCCTCCCTCCCCATACCATCCCTCTGGGTCGTCCCAGTGCACCAGCCCCAAGCATCCAGTATCGTGCATCGAACCTGGACTGGCGACTCGTTTCATATATGATATTATACATATTTCAATGCCATTCTCCCAGATCATCTCACCCTCTCCCTCTCCCACAGAGTCCAAAAGACTGTTGTATACATCAGTGTCTCTTTTGCTGTCTCGTATACAGGGTTATTGTTACCATCTTTCTAAATTCCATATGTATGTGTTAGTATACAGTATTGGTGTTTTTCTTCCTGGCTTACTTCACTCTGTATAATAGGCTCCAGTTTCATCCACCTCATTAGAACTGATTCAAATGTATTCTTTTTAATGGTTGAGTAATACTCCATTGTGTATAATGTGTATATCCAACTGTGTATATCCACTATGTACCATAGCTTTCTTATCCATTCATCTGCTGATGGACATCTAGGTTGCTTCCATGTCCTGGCTATTATAAACAGTGCTGCGATGAACATTGGGGTACACGTGTCTCTTTCCCTTCTGATTTCCTCAGTGTGTATGCCCAGCAGTGGGATTGTAAATCAATAATTTTCTGTGACTTTGCAGTCTTTATAACCTTTCTCTCTAATATTTGAAGAATAATCTAGCCTTAAGTTTAATACTGTTGGATATCTTAATTTTATTTTAATATTTTGAGATTTTGATATAATGATCATTGATATCTTTGTCATCTGCTTTCCTCCTACTAGAAATAACATAAGGTTAACCTCTAGTGATGTGATTATAGAATGGAAAGTTATCAATTGAGAGAATTCTTGATACGTTTGCAAAATTATTTTTCCAAAGCTTAACATTTTACTGTGCTACTGCAGTATTTGCACAGACTATTTTTTGCATATTTTCTAGAACCAGAAATGGTATCTATTCTTTTCTATTTATATAAACCATTGCTTTGTTTGACTTTTTATTCCTATGATTGCTCATTAATTTGAATATTACATCTGTGTTTATTTATTACTTATATTTACCTTTTTATTATTCTTGTCTCTTGGAATTTTGATAATTTTCCTCTTAAATTGTATGAACTCTTAATTAACACTTTTGTCTCTGTAAATACGTTTCCAATTTGTAGTTTTCCTTCTTATTTTTGACATGCAGTTTAAATTTTCATTAAGATTTTCATTTTATCCCTGAAAAATATGAATGAAATTTCACCCATGGTTTTATTTAGTTTTGTTTCATCCATATGAAAACTATGTTGTTTTCTCTAAAGTTGGTTTGATGTTCATTTTACTTCTGTTCCCAGCCCATTGATGGTTAGAGCACTGTATGAGGCCATTCAGGTTATTTTGGGAGAATTCTTCTTATTAGAAAGCTCTTTACATTTAACTTTACATATATGCAACCCTCATTTTTCCTTGTGTAACAACAAGTATATATGCTTGTTTTTTCATGACAGCTTTTCAGGTACTTCCAGATTGCTGTTTCTGATTCTGTCTTGTACCAGGCTACACTTTTGTTGTTCCTTCAGCCATTCCCCATGTGTTTTGTTAAAATATTTAAGAACATACATTGCCAAAGAGAATATTTTAGGATTATGAGATTCTCTGTGATACAAAAGGACTTTGGCTCTGCAATATATTGCTGGTATCGATTTTGCTAATTCTACAGGAACAAAGTGTTTTCTGTCATTTTGGAGGCAGATTCTGAAGTTAGACAGCCCAGTTTTGTCGAGCACTACCTCTATGACCTCAGTGAGGTCACTGAAACTCTCTAAGCCTTGGTTTCTGTGTCTGTAAAATGAGGAACTTAAAAATACCTAATATTGTTCTGAGAATTAATGAGGCAATACATATAAAGAATTTGATGTAGTTATGAATGCATAGTAGTTATCAATAATGGTGCTTACTAATCTAATTACATTTATGATTTAAGATACATACCTTACCTTGCAGTTATAAAAAGAGATGGCTTTAGAATTGGATACTCTGAATTCCAATTTCCTGACTTGTCGGTTGGTGATCTTGGAGAAGATATTTAAGTTGCAATTGAGTATTATATCTACCTTGTAGTGTTGGTATATGATATAGTACTTAGGTTTCTTGGTATTTAATAGGCACTCCATAAAAGACAGTTAACATTATTATATTTGATTACTGGTCAGTTAGTTTGAATATAGTTAGTGCTGTTAGCACTAACTACCGTTAGTGCTATAAATGATCATTTTTGGTTCGCTTGGGTAAATAAAAGACATATAATAATCCTGCTTCAATAAGATACTATAAAAATCAGTAAAAAAAAAAAAAGTATCTGAATCACTGCTGCCAAAAATAGAATCTATTCCTTGATGAATTGTGGATAATACAGGTTCCTTGTATGAGACAAAATTGTATAACTTACTGAATTTGATTACACAAAGCCTTGACAAATCATTTAATTCCATAAAAATCAGAGGAGGCTCATTTTTCTTGATAAGTGTGTTTAAGTCAATATACTTCAGCAGTTACACTGCCAGGCCAATAAGTTGTGGGGGAAATAAAAATGGGTGATACATGGCTCTGATAAGTCATGAGCTCCTGAGTGAAGTGGCATTTCTGCAGGAATTTCCTTACTGGTCTCTCAGCTTTCACTCTTGCCTTCCATCAGAATATTCTGCAGACGATGACACTGTGGATCTTCTTAAAATGTGATATAAATAAAATCACTACTCTGCAAACCGTCTAATATAATATGTTATTCCAGCGGTGTTTCTATTCTGATTCATTGTTATCTACCCCTTACTTGTCAGATATTTTCTTGAATATCATCACTTGTCAGGGTCCAGTTTCACATTCAAACTAAACTGTGAAATAACCACTACTTGATAGTTTATGAGGACTGTGTTGTAGAGAGTGAAATTTATCTCCAGATGAGAGAAGACACTGCTGCAATCTGACTGCATGTTCTCTGCTTTCACATTCAGCACAGGTTCCTATGAAAAAAAGTGAAAACTATTTGGAAGAAGCAGTGCTCATATTTTCAACAGTCAGAGCTGTCACTCCCATCCTTATATTTGGATTTTTCATTTTAACTAGGGCTGAGATAGCACTTTCTGCTTCTCCTGAAGTTTGGGTAGGGGGCCGGGGTGGGTAAAGTGGAGGATATGGAAGGAATACACGATGTCTAATAGGTCAGCGTGGCCCAGTTCTCTTCTCACTGCAGATGCATATGTTGAATGCTACCAGATACCAAAGGGACAGTATCGATAAACTGTTAGTTGTGATGATTTCTAGGTAATGTTTAATGTATGGCAAAAGCAATACAATATTGTAATTAGCCTCCAATTAAAATAAATTTAAATTAAAAACAAACAAAAAACAAAAATAAATAAAATGATGTGATGTATTTATTTGAGACTTTCAAATTTGAAAAAATTACTTGCAAATTAGCACAACCATGAAAAATTTCCAATCAAAGATACTGGTTTGTTTAACCGTAATGTCCTTGTTCACATCTGTGTTATTTTCAATACAGAAATTTTCTCAACAGATCAGCTCATGTTAGCTACTGTTAGAAGCTATCTACCCTGTAGCTACTATTAGAAACCTTGGACATCTACATATTCCAATTTCCGTAATAGAGGCTCACACATCTAAGTAGTTTGCTTATCTGAATTCCCAGAAAGAGAATGCCGATTAGTATGTACACCTTTATTATTTAAATTGTTATTTATTGTTTTATTATTTACTCACCATTCTTTGTTTATTTGCCATTTTTCCTCTTACTGCTCCTGATCTAAGAACTTAACTTGTGCCTTTTAAAAATATCATTGTAGATTTTGTAAATTCAGAGTGAGGAAAAAAAATCCCAATATTTATTGAATCCTACTGTAGGTGTTTAAGGATTCTCCTTTATTGTGACTCAATCTATCATTGTCCTGGACTTATTGAACACTATAGATAAAAGAACTCTCCACTTCAAAAGGTAGATTGTTCTATTTTCAAGTAATCTAATGATTTTTTTTAATAAATCACTTTATTTATATGGATTCTTAAGTTCCCAGGATGAAAATGAACCATCTACATGATTTTATGTCTTCTGGGAGTCACAACTCCCAGAAACTGTGGAAAATTCTGAAAGAGATGAAAATACCAGACCACCTGACCTGCCTCTTGAGAAACCTGTATGCAGGTCAGGAAGCAACAGTTAGAACTCGACATGGAACAAGAGACTGCTTCCAAACAGGAAAAGCAGTACATCAAGGCTGTATATTGTCAATATGCAGAGTACATCATGAGAAATGCTGGGCTGGAAGAAGCACAAGCTGGAATCAAGATTGCCAGGAGAAATATCAATAACCTCAGATATGCAGATGACACCACCCTGATGGCAGAAAGTGAAGAGGAACTAAAGTGCCTCTTGATGAAAGTGAAAGTGGAGAGTGAAAAAGTTGGCTTAAAGCTCAACATTCAGAAAACGAAGATCATGGCATCCGGTCCCATCACTTCATGGAAAATAGATGGGGAAACAGTGGAAACAGTGTCAGACTTTATTTTTCTGGGCTCCAAAATCACTACAGATGGTGACTGCAGCCATGAAATTAAAAGATGCTTACTCCTTGGAAGGAAAGTTATGACCACCCTAGATAGCATATTCAAAACCAGAGACATTACTTTGCCAACAAAGGTTCATCTAGTCAAGGCTATGGTTTTTCCTGTGGTCATGCATGTATGTGAGAGTTGGACTGTGAAGAAGGCTGAGCACCGAAGAATTGATGCTTTTGAACTGTGGTGTTGGAGAAGACTCTTGAGAGGCCCTTGGACTGCAAGGAGATCCAACCAGTCCATTCTAAAGGAGATCAGTCCTGGGTGTTCTTTGGAAGGAATGATGCTAAAGCTGAAACTCCAGTACTTTGGCCACCTCATGCAAAGAGTTGACTCATTGGAAAAGAGTCTGATGCTGGGAGGGATTGAGGGCAGGAGGGGAAGGGGACGACAGAGGATGAGATGGCTGGATGGCATCACCGACTCGATGGACGTGAGTTTGAGTGAACTCCGTGAGATGGTGAAGGACAGGGAGGTCTGGCATGCTGCGATTCATGGGGTCACAAAGAGTCAGGCACAACTGAGCGACTGAACTGACTGACTGACTGACTGACTAGGCGACTCTTTCAACTCACCCCATTACGTAAAAAATCCAAACAGGTTATGGTAACTAATAATAAAACCACTTTTCTAAATTATGATATATATTACATCAAAATAAAAAGGAGTAATTTATGAAGGGAGTTCAAATGAAAAAATGCCAATATAGTTCACTTATAAAATGTTATTCGAGTCAGATATCTTCTTGAAGAGCTATTGCTACTTCAGATATGACAGATATGCATTTCTATGTTTATATATGATGTGGTTCATTTATTTAATAAAAGTATTTTGAGCATCTGTGACATTTCATATTCTAGTCTAGGTCTTTGAGATATTGTAGGGTACTAAACAAGTTCTTACTATGTAAGAGAACATTATGTGTTAGTGGACACAAATAGTAAATAAATGAACAAATTAAAGGTAAGTTTATTATTATATATACATGTATAATAATATATTATTCAAAATCCATACATTTAACTAAACGAGTAACATGTAACTCATTTTTTCACAAAAAAAATTTATAAGAAGCAAAACATACAAAACAAACAAAAAAGAGTTTCTGTGGTTGAAGTTACACTGGTCTGAAAGGAAGGAAGAAGCGGTGTCCCTTTAGTATCTTATTTACTCTTGCTCCTTCAATTTGGTTTTTATAGAATTCCAAGGGGCATAGTTTGAAAACTACCAATGCAATAAATAACAATTAATGTTAATAATCTGCAGTTTAAATAATTCTATAACAATAATTATAAAATAGTAATTAATATATTGATTACTTTATGCCAGATACATTTGTAATATCTTGTATTCATAGCAATCCAAGGAAGTAAGGACTATTATCATAAACATATGTGTTATCCTTCCTTAAAAATTTGGTAAATGTCACCAGTAATCATGATATCAGTAAAGAAAATCAAAAGCAACTATTTCAATATATGCAGGGAGTAAATTTGGTAAAGATCATTAATAATAATTATTATATAAAATATTTGAAGTTCACAAAGAGGAGATAATTTCCTAATCTTGAAAGGAAACTGTATTCCAAAAGTCTATAGGAAAGTACTATTCACTAATAATTAATTCATACAGCTTCTATATTCTCATTAAGATTGGTATTAATGTAAGGATGCCTACTCTCACAGCTAATATTTGATATTAGCTTGGTAGTCCTGGTCAAAATCTTAAGAACAGAAAAAGACAGAAGTAAAAAAAAAAGAGATTAAAAAAATTTTAAGACCTGATTTTAAAAATTAGTAAGAAGTTTGGATATAAGATAAATGGAAAAATAGTTCTCTTTACATTAGCAATAAATAATTAGCATATGTAATAGAAATAAATATAATAAAAGTAACAAATTATAAAACATCTGAGTTTTATCCTAACAAAGCATGTACAGGACCTTTATAGAAACCATTTAAATTTAAAATAAACAGCATAACAAAATATGAGTAATTCAAAAAGTAAAATATGTTAATAGATACATGGGATAAAAACATAAGGCTGCCATTTTCCCCAAAATTAGTCTATACATTCAATTAAATGCATTCAATAGGATGGAATAATTTTATACAACTTTCACATAGTTTTATAAAAGAAAAGTAATGGGAAATCCATATTTGAAGCATACAACAAAGCCACAGTAATTTAAATATTCTGATAATGTTTCAGGGTAGAAAAGAAAATAGTAGAAATTTAGTAAATGTCCAGTAGAAAAGAAAAGAGATCTCAGATATAGACACATGTTTATATTTGGCATATCATAAAGCTGTTACCCTAAAGCAATGGGGATAGCTTAGTAGGCCATGTTAGGAAAATGTTTTCATATATGAAAAAAACTTTGATCCTTGGATTATCATTTATACAATTGCAGACCAGATATACTAACAATTTGCATGTAAAAAATATTATTTAATGAAACAATATAGAAAATCTTGGAAACTTATAATAGAAGAAAAAATTTTAAAACATAAAGTCTTAAACTAATAGAAAATTGATCAAAGGATACAAATCAGTGACTCACTGAAGGGTTTTCTAAATGGCTGACATTGAGAGATTCTAACATTAAGAAAATCTGAACAGTGCTCACTAATGCTCCAAATCAGAAAAATTATCATTAAAATAGTCATAAAATATTTATTTTCTTTGGAAAGGAAATATCAAATGTTGGCAAACATGTGGGGAGGTAGAATCCTGATGGGAGTGTACATTATACGGGCTTCCCTAGTGGCTCAGATGGTTAAGAATCTGCCTGCAATGCAGGAGACCCGGGTTTGATCCCTGGATCAGGAAGATCCCCTGGAGAAGGAAATGTCAAGCCACTCTAATATGCTTGCCTGGAAAATGAACAGAGGAGCCTGGCAGGCTACAGTCCATGGGGTCACACAGTGTCAGACAAGACTGAAGCGACTTAGCATACGTGCAGGTACATTGATATACTGGAAAACTCTCTGGCTATATTAAAATTGGGCAGGACCCAATGATCCAGTCCTGGGAAGATGTCTCAGATAAGTTCTTGACCAGGACTATAATGGGATAAGCGTGAGGATGTTCATGCTTGTGTTGTTTGTGGCAAAAGCAGTTTAACAGCAACTTTGACATCCATCATCAGAGGAATGGTTCTGTTAATATCACATGTGAGTATTCATTATCGAACAGTTATTAATAACATGAATGAGGAGCAAATAAACTAGACGACCATGCTGCTGCTGCTGCTGCTAAGTCGCTTCAGTCGTGTTCGACTCTGTGCAACCCCAGAGACGGCAGCCCACCAGACTCCCCCGTCCCTGGGATTCTCCATGCAAGAACAATGGAGTGGGTTGCCATTTCCTTCTCCAATGCATGAAAGTGAAAAGTGAAAGTGAAGTCGCTCAGTCGTGTCCAACTCCTAGCGACCCCATGGACTGCAGCCTACCAGGCTCCTCCGTCCATGGGATTTTCCAGGCAAGAGTACAGGAGTGAGGTGCTATTGCCTTCTCCGAGATGTCCATATAGAAATATAAATAGATCCCTGAAATTGTTGAAAAACTAAGCAGTGTTGTGATTTCTAGCACAATGAAGTTTATATACAAATTTAATTACATATTTTACAAGAGCATGTGCATATTTTGGGACAAATCAAAAACATAGTTTTGAATTGGGAAGGAAATATTAGTAGAATCAATTATTATAGGAGAAGATAGGAGACTTTTTAAGATTTGAGGAAATTAATGTGCAGAGGAATAGAAATTAAAATACAGAGGAGTATGATTAACTTATAGTTAAAGAAATAGACAAAAGTTTAAAAAGAAAAGGACAAAGAAAAACACATAAAATCATAGAGAGCAATATAAGGTGTATGCTGATGAAAAAGCTCTGATCTATTATACAATGTAGCTTAATAGACTTTCTGAGTCACTCTAATTCAACAATGTGCTATCTGTCTGAATTCATGACCCAAACTATCCATTCTGGACTTTTAAAATTTCTTTCTGGCCTTGAATATATGAAATTACTTTTATCCTATAACTTTATTTTATTCCTTATGTTTATTTCTTTTAATTTCAAAATAGGTTGGTATTGATATCCTGGATGCAATTCACTTATCTAAAAAAATGAAAGTAAGTAAAAAAAAAGTAGCAATTAATTCAAAGAAAGTGTCTATTTTATTTCATTCTTAATATCTAGATCATTTTCAAGTCTATCATTTTGGTTGTTTCAATTAGGAACTTAATTTAAATTAACTTTGCTTTGTAAATAAATTTTAAACTGAAAAGCTCTCACATTTCATAAAGTTAGTTTGCTGAACATTTGCCCCTATTTCAAAAAGTTACACAGGTCGGAGAATGTTATTTCATTTTTGAGCTTTAGTTCAGCCACATTATATTCTTGACATCATTCTTAATTGTGTCTGTGGGACAATGTCCCTAGTGCACCAGAAGTTTCTCCATTCAACAGATCTCTCATTCCAACTTTAAATTGCTTTGGGAATGGGGAATAATTACAACTATTGCACGAGAAATATTTAGTCTTTCAGATCTGTGGAATCTGACATTGTTTGTTGAACTTGACCTTAGTTCAGAATGCTGACATAAATACTAAGAAGAAATTAACAGGTTCTTCTAGGAGGTGGAAATTTATCAGTGTAAGGGTAAGTCTTGAATAAAATAAAAATATACCCTTTCATTCCATAATTAAAATTCTCATTAAATATTGACTTAAAATATGAACAGCATGAGGCAGTGCAGCCTCTAATTAATTATTAGGACCAAATACAGCTGTGATTTATTATTCGGCACACTTTGGGAGTGTATTAGAAATGCAGAGTCACAGGCCCTGCATCAGCCTTGGCAAAAGAAAATCTACATTTTAACAAAATATCCAGGAAGTTTATATACATATGAAGAATTTAGCAAAGACTGAAATAATTGATTTTTCATTAATCCACCAAGGCCCAAAATTCTGGGTAGTACTTGGTGGGAAAATTTGATATAATAACTTTTGGTGTTGTAGCCCACAGAATTCTAGACTTCAAGGGGAAATATCTGTGCTTCAAGCTCCACTGTTTACTTATAGGCTGGATTACTTTGGCCACATTCTGTCTTTCACATTTGAAAGAAAATAGAGATAATGAGAAGATTGATTTTTTTAATAAAGTGCTACACACATATATACAGTTAGATATTTAAGCATTATTACTGTTTTCTCAGGTTCACTTAAATACATAAATTATCAAGAATAATTCTGATGTCATGGAATGAAGCAAATGAAGAGACTGTTTTCCTTCAGACATCTCCATTGTATTCTTGCAGAACTAGTTTACACACTAGTCTTGTAATGGGAAGTAATAAAATAGTAAGAGCAGACTGAGACTACGAGATCAACAACAAACTCGATGTTTGAACAAATGTTAAACTGCTGTGTATGTGATTCAGTTTACTACAATCAAATGTCTGCCCTATAGAAATACACAATTTAGCAGACTGAATAGAGAACTAAGGTGTCAGGCAGACAAACAAGTATGCATAAAATCACACTTGCTTTAAGATTTTCAACATTTCTGTTAAATACTGGATCAAAATTCCAGTCTTTGTGGTCTTTTGCCTTCCCCACCACTCTCTCACTGAAACTGATTTAATGAAGTCAGATTTATCATCTGAAATATTCTAGGGCTTTTATAAAACTCAATTTACAGTGTCTTCAACAGTGGGGAAGGTCGCTTCTGAATTTGCTTCTGATCCTAGGTAGATACTGGAGTGGGTTGCCATGCCTTCCTCCAGGGGATCTTCAAAACCCAAGGATCGAACCCGTGTTTCCTGCATTGCAGGTGGATTCTGTACCAGCTGAAGGAAGCCACTTCAAACATTAGACACAGGGCACTGAAATTTTCAGTTTCTCAGTATCACTGTGTTTTTGGCAAAGACATTCTTGAAGATAACTGAATGACAGAGTTTTAAAGAAAACACACTATTTCACCCTAGAATAATGTCTATTCAAGAAATTGGTTATATTTGTTACTTGGCAGTGAAAATATTTTATATTGGTACTTTTCTGACATCCTGAAAGCTGGAACATGGATAGAATAAATAAGACATTTGTGAATGAATTCATTCTTCTGGGACTCTCTGGTTACCCAAAACTTGAGATTATTTTCTTTGCTGTAATTCTAGCTATGTATCTAGTGATTCTAATTGGCAACAGTGTTCTGATCATAGCAAGCATATTTGATTCCCATCTTCACACCCCCATGTACTTCTTTCTGAGAAACCTCTCTTTTCTGGATATCTGCTATACATCCTCCTCTGTTCCCTCAACTTTGGTGAGCTTAATCTCAAAAAAAAGGAACATTTCCTTCTCTGGATGTGCAATGCAGATGTTCTTAGGATTTGCAATGGGGTCAACAGAGTGTTTCCTCCTTGGCATGATGGCTTTTGACCGCTATGTGGCCATCTGTAACCCTCTGAGATACCCTGTCATCATGAGCAAGGTGGTGTATGTCCTGATGGCTTCTGTTTCATGGCTGTCTGGTGGAATCAACTCAATTGTGCAAACATCTCTTGCCATGCGATTGCCTTTCTGTGAGAATAATATTATCAATCATTTCTTATGTGAAATACTGGCTGTTCTCAAGTTAGCTTGTGCTGATATATCCCTCAATATTGTTACTTTAGCAGTGTCAATTATGGCTTTCTTGGTTCTACCCCTTCTGGTCATTTTTTTCTCCTATATGCTTATCCTCTATACCATCTTGAGAATGAACTCAGCTACAGGGAGACGCAAGGCCTTTTCTACCTGCTCAGCACATCTGACTGTGGTGATCATATTTTATGGTACCATTTTATTCATGTATGCCAAACCCAAGTCTCAAGACCTCCTTGGACAAGACAATTTGCAAGCTAGAGAAGGGCTTTTTTCCATGTTTTATGGGGTGGTGACCCCAATGCTAAATCCTATAATCTATAGCTTGAGAAACAAGGATGTAAAAGCTGCTGTGAAATATTTACTGAGTCAGAAATCTGTTAACCAATTAAGATCAAAGTGAAATGTGGTTTTAGTGTATCAAGGCAAGACATGGTATTAGTAGGCGATCATTGATGACCTTCTTTGGGGAAACCAAAGTTATGCACACAGATTTTCATTCTTTGTCTTCCCTAGCTCAGCTTAGCTACAAATCCCTGGGTTCAGTAGTCTACTATAAACTCAGATTTCAATAGGTTCTGATCCACATTTCAGAAAGACAGTTAATTACTTTAGAACCTTATCCCTGGTGATATCTGAAATGAATTTTTTTGTGTGTGTGTGTGTGTACTGTGTAGATGTTGTTGTTCAGTCACTAGGTCATGTCTGACTGTAACCCCATGGACTGCAGCACACCAGGCTTCCTGCTGTCCTTCACTATCTCCCGGAGTTTGCTCAAACTCACGTCCACTGAATCGGTGATGCCATCCAACCGTCTCATCCTCTGTTGCCCCCTTCTCCTGCCCTCAATGTCTCCCAGCACCAGGGTGTTTTCCAATGAGTCAGCTCTTCACAACATTTTGCCAAAGTATTGGAGATATAGTGGAAAATATCACACACACTCTTTGAAAATAGTGAGTAAGGAATATAAATTCTGCTCCATCACAAATCACTTAATGTTGGGAAAGTTATTCATTTTTTTCTAAAATGCTGCTCCCTTATTTGAATGAAAGGGAGTAATTAAACTTTGCTCTCAGTTTTATTATAAAGATTCGGTAAGTTGTACAAAGCACCCAGCATAGTGTCAGTTCATAGTAATTTCCTTTGTAGAGAACGTTGAACTTGACTTTTTCTGTTGACTTAGAATTTAAGAATTGAAGTAGAGACTCCAAATTTAAGATGAATGGCACCAACTTGCACTTTAAAAAAATTTTTTAAGCTATCAGTTGTTAGAGGCAGACATCTTCCCTTTGTCTTCCTATTAGTATCAACCACCACTCTTCTTATCTACATTATATAACGCGAACTTCAAGAAAAGAGAAGATAGAATCAAAGAAGACTTTTATAGCATGAGAAATGCTCAGTGAATGGTGAGAGGTGTTTCACTACTGTTCCTATGAAAGAATGGGAAGACTGTTCTTACCCAAGCCAAGTAAGTGATTCTGCAAAACCTGTTGAGGTTTCGGCTGCCTGCAAAGAAGAACTGACATCTGGCTTGATGAAGGGAGGATTGCTGAGCCTTTTCTCTCTAGGCTGTAGTCTAGGAGGGGAGCTACACTAGCAGAGGGCTGTAGGATGGGTATCTTAGGGCTGAAAATAACCAGAAACCTTTTAGTTTGCCTGAAATACTTTTCTTCAGCTGTGAAAGACTGAAATTTGTGACTGGGAAGAGAAATTCATTTCATTTTATATCCCAGTGAGTTGAAATTTCTCAATAAACCTATTACAGGCTTTTGAGTTAGTTGTTCTTTCTTTTTTTTTTACTTTCTGTAGATTCTTTGCCATAGCTGAGCACAGCACGTCATTGATCCACACCATCAGTCTTTTGTGACAGTTGGTTTCAGGCTTATGATACTACCTAAATGTTTTCTTTCTTATTGGTATCAGACCCATAGTATGACCCCAGACATCCTAACTGAGAGCTGTACTCCATGCCAATCTATGTCCTTAGGTAAATCCATATTTTTGATGTGTGTGATCTGGTCACTGAAATCCTGCTGCCTGTCTTCTGTCCCCTCTGGGTTGGAGGGTTGTCACTCTAGCAAACCTCTAACTGTGGATTCTTCTCCTCTGGCTTGTATCACAACGGGTGCTGCTTTTAGTTCTATTTAGACAGGTATGTAGCAAGCTTTGTAGGTGAAGTGTAATCACTGGGATGAGCCCTCTATTTCAGTCTGTTGCAAGTTTGATTTTTTGCAAACTTTGACCTATGCTACCAAGGTTTTAACACATGTCTGTATGTACATGGTCCTGCTTCTGTTGTCTCAGGCAATTCCTTAGCGTCTTATTTTTTCCCCCACAAAGCAAAGGGTGCTAGCATCTCAAATGCATTTTTATATCAAACTGAATGCTTTATTTATAAAAATTGATTAAAATTATTCTTTCCATTGCCATATCAAAAGTTGGTGCTATGTTGCTTCAATTTTGACAAGTTCGGCTCATGTTGATGAATGCCTGAAAAATTAACAGTTTTAAAACTAATCTGCCCTCCCAAGAAATTGAGACGTCTCAGAAAGATTGTATGTTTATTATCTTGTGATATCCCTGGAAGAAGGCATGGCACCTCACTCCTGTATTCTTGCCTGGAGAATCCTGGCAAGGATTCTGGCAGGCTACAGTCCACAGGGTCTCAAAGAGTCAGACATGATGGAAGTGACTTAACATACACGCACACCTTTTGTGATAAGATAATAGATATTTTATAAATTTTTAAAAAATGGAAGAGAATAGGGAAAATATTGTTAGCAATGTTGATACCTCCTACAGGTGACTACCATTAACATTTTTATTATTTGTGTTATTAACGTGGAGGCATAAAATTAATCGTTTTAAAGTTGATTTATTTTGATGCACCATATGCACTTGAAATTGCTATTTTGAAAAAAAAAATTAATGTGTATACAACTCATTAGGTTTCATAGAATAAAATCTAGACAAATGACTATAGCAGGTGATATGATTTTTTAGTTTCTCTTTTTAAATTATATTCCCTCCCCCCCAAATCATATTACCTGCTATCAATGTCACTGTAAATGTTTCCTCAAATGTTTGCAGCTCTGGCTTGTGTGTGCATGTGTGTGTATACATAGATTATAAACTTTGAATTTTGAAAATCTTCAAATAATAAAAATAAAGCTATATAATGGAACTTCATGCACTAATCACTCAGTTTAAAGAACTGTTAGTTCATTGTTACATTGATATCTAAACCCACTCAGTTCCTTTCTCTAGGTTTTTAAGTAAATATTGGATACATATGTGAGTGTAAATAATTTTGTATTTTGAAATAATTCAGACTTATAGAAAAGTTTCAAAAATCACAGAGAGAATTTTCTTTAAGCCTTCACTGAGAATCTACAGACATTACATCTTACCACATTTGCCGTATCATTTCTTCATATATTTATATACGTATATGTACCTGGTGGGCTGCCGTCTATGGGGTCGCACAGAGTCGGACACTACTGAAGCGACTTAGCAGCAGCAGCATATATGTAAGAGTATAAATACATATATAAAGAACTGTTTGAGAGTGAGGTACATATACTATGACTCTTAACCCCTAAATATTTCATTCAGCTTTTACCATAAACAGAATATAATTGTTGACATGAAGAAAAAATACTTTTTAATTTAGCAGTCAGCTAAACACTGGCCCTGAGCCTTGGCTTACCACCTATGTTTGTGTGGTCTATGAGCTAGGAATGATTTTTAAATTGTTGAAAAATTTTTAAAAATACATGTGATTGTTCAGAGCCTCCCAACTGTGAGAGGCATGAGATGTTCTAAACTGTCTAAATACAGATTCCTTTGAGCAGTTAAAAGATTGATTAGAAATTGTATTGGTGAAGGGTTTTTCACTTGTTGGGCCAATGTTTGCTGCTAAGTTTCCATATCCCTTTCCTACTGTTTCCCTGGCAGTGTATTGATTGATATAATTGCTGTATAGAAATGTAAGTAGTAGCCTTAATGTTTGTAAACTTGGACCCTTGAGTTAATTCTTTTCTTGTTATAGCCCACCACACCTTTGCCCTATAGGAATGCAACTTTATCTAATGCTTTTGGAGGGTGGCGCCTGACTTTAGAATACTCACCTTTAGAGAAAAATAAGTTTTCTGAAGAAAGGATCTTAAAATGTTAATAGGCCTCCTAGCCAGAAGATGATGTAAATCACCTAAACTTTTGCATATGATAAGTTTGAAAGCCTGGCTTCGATTAGGATCAAGGACTGCTGTCCTTGCATGACTCTACTCCTTCCCCCATTATCCTCTATGCACAACTTAAGGTATAAAACTACTTTGGAAAATAAAGTGCCCCCTTTTGTTCACCGAAAAAATATATATATATATAATTCTTTATCAGTTCAGTTCAATTCAGTTCAGTCGCTCAGTCATGTCCAACTCTTTGTGACCCCATGAATTGCAGCATGCCAGACCTCCCTGTCCATCAACAACTCCCGGAGTTCACTCAGACTCACGTCCATCGAGTCGGTGATGCCATCCAGCCATCTCATGCCCTGTCGTCTCCTTCTCCTCCTGCCCCCAATCCCTCCCAGCATCAGAGTCTTTTCCAATGAGTCAACACTTCTCATGAAGTGCCCAAAGTACTGGAGTTTCAGCTTTAGCATCATTCCTTCCAAAGAACATCCAGGACTGATCTCCTTTAGAATGGACCAGTTGGATCTCCTTGCAGTCCAAGGACTCTCAGAAGTCTTCTCCAACACCACAGTTCAAAAGCATCAATTCTTCGGCGCTCAGCTTTCTTCACAGTCCAACTCTCACATCTATACATGACCACTGGAAAAACTATAGCCTTGACTAGATGGACCTTTGCTGGCAAAGTAATGTCTCTGCTTTTGAATATGCTATCTAGGTTGGTCATAACTTTCCTTCCAAGGAGTAAGCGTCTTTTAATTTCATGGCTGCAGTCACCATCTGTAGTGATTTTGGAGCCCCCCAAAATAAAGTCTGTCACTGTTTCCACTGTTTCTGCATCTATTTCCCATGAAGTGACGGGACCAGATGCCATGATCTTCGTTTTCTGAATGTTTAGCTTTAAGCCAACTTTTTCACTCTCCTCTTTCACTTTCATCAAGAGGCTTTTTAGTTCCTCTTCACTTTCATCAAGAGGCTTTTTAGTTCCTCTTCACTTTCTGCCATAGGGTGGTGTCATCTGCATATCTGAGGTTATTGATATTTCTCCTGGGAATCTTGATTCCAGCTTGTGCTTCTTCCAGCCCAGCATTTCTCATGATGTACTCTGCATATAAGTTAAATAAGCAGGGTGACAATATACAGCCTTTACGTACTCCTTTTCCTATTTGGAACCAGTCTGTTGTTCCATGTCCAGTTCTAGCTGTTGCTTCCTGACCTGCATAATTCTTCATGGCCCCTTACAATTATATGAATTTCAAATTTTTATTTAGTGATAATTGTAGACTCATAGAAAATTGTAAAAATAGTACATAGAGTATCATGTATACTTCACTCCACTTCCCCTAATTGTGATACCTTATTACAATAAGGTATTAGTATTAGTATTATAATATCACAATCACAAAATTGATATTAGTTCAATACTCTTAGCTACACTGCAAAACATATTTTTTTTACCATTTTCCCACATATTAATATGTGTCTGTGTGCAGTTCTATACACTTTTATCTTATATGTAGATTCTTGTAACCACCACCATAATTGAAATATATACTTATTCTCTAACTATCAGGAAACTCCTGTTGCTACTCAGTGATGGTTAATTTTGTGTGTCAGTTTTGAGTTATGCTACGCTCTTATTTGGTCAAGCATTAGTTTAGATGTTGCTGTGAGGTAGTTTTTAGATGTGGTTGACAGTTAAAACAGTAGACTTTGAGTAAAACAGATTTAGATGCGTTTTCAATCCCTGGGTTGGAAGATACCCTAGAGTAGGAAATGGCAACTTAATCTAGTATTCTTGCCTGTAAAGTTACATGAACAGAGGAACCTGGTGGGCAGCAGTCTATGGGGTCACAAAGAGTTAGACATAACTGAGTGACTGAGCATATGCACACAGAGAACAGATTACTCTTTGTAATGAGGGTAGACTTCATCCAGTCAGTTAGCCTTAAGAGAAAAGACTGAGGTCCTCAGAAATGGAAAGAATTCTACCTCGACTGTCTTCAAATATAAGATTGCAACACTGACTCTAGCTGGAATTTCCAGCCTGCTAGCCTTCCTTGCAGATTTTAGACTTGCACATCCCAACAATCACATAAGCCAATTCCTTAAACTCTGTTTCTCCCACTCCCTACCTGTGCTCTCTCAATTTCACTGACTTTCTCTCTCACTTTATCTGTCCATATTTTATTGATTCTCTTTCACTGCAGAACGCTGATGAATATATACCCCTTTATATTTGCACCTTTATTTGACCCTGTCCCCTGGTAAATGCTGATTTTCTCCTTTCCGTATCTATAGTCATTAATAAAGTTTGAATTGAACATAGCATCCTAATTTACTTACACAGTGTCTATGATTGCTTTAATGCTTACAATGGCAGAGTTAAGGAGCAGAGTTAAGGAGTTGTACGGGAATAATGTGGCTTCCAAAGCCTAAAATATTAATATCTATCACTGCATAAAATCATGAGTTCATATTAATACATCAAATTCAATTCAACACTAAAAGTTTCACTCTATCGTCCCCTTTTTTATTAATATATCTGTACCTTAAATGGCAATCCACTCCAGTACTATTGCCTGGAAAATCCCATGGACAGAGGAGCCTGGTAGGCTAAAGTCCATGGGGTCACAAAGAGCTGGACACGACTTCACTTTCACTTTCACCTTCTACCTCTAGCATTGCGATCCTTGCAGGAAAAAAGCAAATGCTGAGGAAATAAAAATCACCAGTGAATATAAGCCAAGAAATTACTAGAGATCACATAGGCCTGGGGACCATTTTATTTCCTTTCAGTCCAAGTAGAGCGACCATGTCTTTGGAGTACTGCATATTCATCAGAGTGCCAGAAGGGTCATAACCTGTGGTGGGGCTGAAGTATCCTTATAATAAAAGTTATTTTAGATTTGCCTTTATAGTTGTTTTTAAAAGTCTAGAAAAGATGAAGGTAATCTACAAGCAACTGAACTGCCTACCAGAACAAAATGAAACATGCTCACATTCTTTGAAAGACTATGACAAAACCCAGCACTCAACAAGGTAAATTTCACAATATCTGGCATCCAGTAAAAAATTCACATTATACAAAGGAACTCATTAATATAGCCTAGAGAAATTCAATCACTGGAAGGAGACTGAGAAATTGTAGATAATAGAATTAAATAACAAGGAATTTAAGTGAACTATCATAAATATAATAAATGTACTAAAGATTGAAAGGAAAACAGAAATATAATGTAGAGGAAAAGGATAAAACTGCCCCATAATTTTTTGTTATTACTTTTTGTTATGACTTTGTCAAATTAACACTTGTTAAATGGAACACAGTGACAGATGATGAACCATGATTCAACAAAAGACCGCAAGATAAATGGAAATATAGAATTTTTCTACTCACAGATCCTGGAGGTCATGCCCAGCATGCCTTGAGGAGCCACATATGGAGGTCAAGACAGAGTGTAGACAAAGAAATAGTGTTATCAAAAATGGGATTAGGCTGCTCAATGCTCAAAAGCCACTAAAGAGGCCAGGTTGGTGGAAAGGAAAAGTTGCTTTATTTTGGATGCCAGCAATGGAGGGTTGGGGCCAAGGGTGTGTTGGGGGAAGGCGAAAGTCTGACCAAAGCCCACTTACAAACAGTGCACAAGAGCTTTTATAGACAGAGGGAGGGGAGCACATGCAGAAGCAATACAGTCAGCCATGAAAGTCATATAGAAATTGGTCTTTGGTTGTCTGACCAATGTCATCTTGATTGTTTTAGGTACAGTTAATCTTCAGTTCCAGAATCAGTTTGTTTCCATTTCTTTCAGGCCAATTATTGGAATTGTGGCAGCTTATGTCATGGGTACAGTCTGGTCACCATGTAGTTAACTTTTCCACCTGGTGGGGGTTTCAGTATCTATAAGACAGCTCATAGGACATGGCTCAGAATATTATCTATAGCCCTTGAGAAGGAAATAAAGGCCCTTGACTATGCTTAACAACTACGTTATAATATTTGGTCTCCTTTGAATGTTTCCTTTTGTTTCTGCGTGTTCTCATCTCTCTGATTAAGCTTATTCTTTGGCTAAAGTTTTCTCACAGACTAAAGTCAGGCCGAGGACATGGCAGGACAATGACCACAGGATCCTGATCTGTTTCAGTAGGACCCGGGTACATGTGTTTTTAGGGTCCGTGGGTGTAGTCCTTTCAGGTTTTCATGCGAAGGCTGGATTGGTCAATTTAAAACAAGAGATGGATTTTGGTAAGGCCCAGGAAGGTCTTATTCAAGGGTCATTCAAAGGGGAAGTGCTGGGAGAGAGAGGAAACTACTAATCATAAGGGCTGTTAGGGAAGTCATACCATAAACTTAAATTTGTGATGTAATATGCAATAATTTGGGCTTCCAGGTGGCACTAGCAGTAAAGAACCTGCCTGTTAATACAGGAGACCTAAGAGTTCAGTTCAGTTCAGTTCAGTGCCTTAGTCGGGTCTGACTCTTTGCGACCCCATGGACAGCAGCATGCCAGGCAGCCCTGTCCAACTCCTGGAGTTTACTGAAATTCGTGTCCATTGAGTCAGTGATGCCATCCAACCACCTCATCCTCTGTATTCCCCTTCTCCTCCTGCCCTCAATCTTTCCCAGAATCAGGATATTTTCAAATGAGTCAGTTCTTTGCATAAGGTGGCCAAAGTATTGGAGTTTCAGCCTCAGCATCAGTCCTTTCAATGAATATATTCATGACTGATTTCCTTTAAGGTGGACTGGTTGGATCTCCTCGCTGTCCAAGGGACATTCAAGAGTCCTCTCCAACACTGCAGTTCAAAAGCATCAATTCTTTGGTGCTGTTTTATTTATCGTCCAACTCTCACATCCATACATGACTACTGGAAAAACCAAAGTTTTGACTAGATGGAGCTTTATTGGCAAAGTAACGTCTCTGCTTTTTAATATGCTGTCTAGGTTGGTCATAACTAACCTTCCAAGGAGTAAGCGTCTTTTAATTTCATGGCTGAAGTTACCATCTGCAGTGATTTTGGAGCCCCCCCAAATAAAATCTGTCACTGTTTCCAATGTTTCCCCATCTATTTGCCATGAAGTGTTGGAAACAGATGCCATGATCTTAGTTTTCTGAATTTTGAGATTTAAGCCAAGTTTTTCACTCTCCTCTTTCACTTTCATCAAGAAGCTCTTTAGTTCTTCACTTTCTGCCATAGGGTGGTGTCATCTGCTTATCTGAGGTTATTGATATTTCTCCTGGCAATCTTGATTCCAGCTTATTCTTTATCTAGTCCAGCATTTCTCATAATATACTCTGCATATCAGTTAAGTAAGCAGGGTGAGAATATACAGCCTTGATGTACTCCTGTTCCGATTTGGAACCAGTCTGTTGTTCCATGTCCAGTTCTAACTGTTGCTTCTTGAGCCGCATACAGATTTCTCAGAATGTAGATAAGGTGGCCTGGTATTCCCATCTCTTTCAGAATTTTCCACAGTTTGTTGTGATCCACACAGTCAAGGCTTTGGCACATAGTCAATACAACAGAAATAGATGTTTTTCTGGAACTCTCTTGCTTTTTCCATGATTCAGAGGATGTTGGCAATTTGATCTCTAGTTCCTCTGCCTTTTCTAAAACCAGCTTGAACATCTGGAAGTTCACGATTCACATATTGCTGAAGCCTGGCTTGGAGAATTTTGAGCATTACTTTACTAGCGTGTGAGATGAGTGCAATTGTGCGGTAGTTTGAGCATTCTTTGTCATTGCCTTTCTTTGGGATTGGAATGAAAACTGACCTTTTCCAGTAGTGTGGCTTCTGATGAGTTTTCCAAATTTGCTGGTATATTGAGTGCAGCACTTTCACAATATCATCTTTCAGGATTTAAAATAGCTCTACTGGAACTGTATCACCTCCTCTAACTTTGTTCATAGTGATGCTTCCTAAGGCCCACTTGACTTTGCATTTCAGGATGTTTGGCTCTAGGTGAGTGATCAGACCTCATGATTATCTGGGTCATGAAGATCTTTTTTTTTTTTTTGCATAGTTCTGTGTATTCTTGCCACCTCTTCTTAATATCTTCTGCTTCTGTTAGGTCCATACCGTTTCTGTCCTTTATTGAGCTCATCTTTGCATGGAATGTTCCCTTGGTATCTCTAATTTTCTTGAAGAGAACTCTAGTCTTTCCCATTCTATTGTTTTCTTCTGTTGTTGTTGTTGTTGTTGTTGTTGTTTTGCATTGGTCATATAGGAAGGGTTTCTTATCTCTCCTTGCTATTCTTTGGAACTCTGCATTCAAATGGGTATATCTTTGCTTTTCTCCTTTGCCTTTCACTTCTCTTCTTTTCACAGCTACTTGTAAGGCCTCCTCAGACAGTCATTTTGCCTTTTGCATTTTCTTTTCTTGGGGATGGTCTTGATCACTGACTCTAGGTTCAGTTCCTAAGGTCAGGAAGATCCCTTGGAGAAGGGCATGGCAACCCACTCTAGTCTTCTTGGCTGAAGAATCCCTTGGACAAAGAAGCCTGGTGGGCTATGGTCCATAGGTTTGCAAAGAGTCAGACACAACTGAAGCGACTTGGCACACACCCACGTGCTGTTATTTAGGGCATGTACTTGCATGAAGGTGGGCTAGTGTCAGTTTAAGGTCCCTACAGGCTACTTGACCAAACGAAATGGAACCCAAATCGTCAGTACAATGGTGTGGCTTAGATAAACCCTCAACACTTCTGCTTTAAAAAGTTGACATTAAATAAATCAAATATAGTGAGAAAAAAGTATTTTTTTACCCACATATTTACCATTTTCAACACTCTTCATTCTTTTGTTCAGTCACATGATGCTGTTTTCTATCCACTGGAAAAAATATTTTGTTTAGTTTGCTTATGGTAATTCCTTTCAGCTTTTGTCCAAAAACTTCCTTATTTCACTTTCATTTTTTAAAGAATAATTTTGCTGTACATAGAAGTTGATTAAGAGATTTAGTTTTCCTTCAACACATTAAGGACAACTGCATTTCTCTGGGTTTCATTTCTTCTACTGTGATGTATGCCATCTTTATTTTATCCTCTAGTTATAACATTTCTCTTATTTGGCTATTTTAAAGATTTTGTTTTTAGTGCTAATTTTCACCAATTTAACTGTGATGTGGTATAGCTATTTATGTGTTTATATGTGTGTGTGTGTGTGGTATTTATACTGTTTGTGGTATGGTGAGCTTCTTGTATCTGTGGGTTTCTTCAAATATGGAAAAATTTTGGCCATTATTCCTTTGCACTGTTTGAGTTCTCCTACTCTCCTCTCAGCTACTGAGATGTGTTTGTTGAACTGCTTGAAACTTCCCATGTGTCAATGACGCTCTGTTCATTATTTTTTTCAGTCTCTTTTTCTTTATGCTTCAGTTTGAATGGAATGTGAAATCAAGTGGACCTTAGAAAGTATCACTATGAACAAAGCTAGTGGAGGTGATGGAATTCCAGTAGAGCTATTTCAAATCCTGAAAGATGATGTGGTGAAAGTGCTGCACTCAATATGCCAGCAAATTTGGAAAACTCAGCAGTGGCCACAGGACTGGAAAAGGTCAGTTTTCATTCCAATCTCAAAGAAAGACAATGCCAAAGTACCACACAATTGCACTCATCTCACACGAGCTAGATTTAATACTAAGGTATTGTTTACTTTAATGCCTTAGATATATGCACCTAAAGTTTTGACATGTAATTTATTATTAAATTATATTTTGGAATTCAGATTACATTTTAAAGTGTATTCTTTTGAGAATCTTTTTGTGAAGCTGACAGTGCTTTTAAAGAAGGAATGATCATCTCTGATAACTTCCTTTGTTGGAATCCAGAGATTGATTCTTGAAATGTGATACACCCCTATTAGATTCTTTTATGTTTAGGTGGATGTTGAAGTGCCCTGGGTATAGGATTTTGTTTTTTAATCATCAAAATACCAAATGAACTTTATTCCTCCCCAAAATATGGCTTTTGCTTTCAGTGCACTACACTGAGGGCTGGGCTCAGGCTTTTTTTTTTTATTTTCCCAAATTTGCACCTTTGGGTCTTTCTGGGTGAAAGTGGATTTGGAGAGAAACTAACACACTTAAGCTGGCCACCTGTCTATCTAGCAAAGCAGAGAATCAAGGTTTGGCTGCTCCAAGTCCTCCTCTAGCAGGCAGACTCAGGGGTATTCAGAGCTTGAAGTCAGGAGCAGCTTGCTTCACTTGAGGGCAGCGGGCAGAGATAAGAGAAAGCCCAAGAACCAGCATTGTGTTTTTTATGATTGAGAATTTTGTTAATGCCACTTGTTTCTGTTGAGGTTTGCTGTGGTCTCTAGGATAAAATTTAAGTTCTTCATGCTGTTTAGGCCTCTTTACCTTTCCATGGGCCTTTCCCCTCAACCTGGAATGATTGTGCTCCCTGTCCCATGCCTCCTCAAATAGGGAGAAGGTGTTTTTTACTTTTTTTTTTTTTTTTTTTTAAGATAAATCTCACTAATTCTGAAAAATTCTAGTATTAACTCTTGTCTTCTTCAGGATACTTTACCTGACCCCCCCAGTTTGATTTAGATCAGAGGTTGGCAAACATTTTCTTTAAAGGACCAGATATTAAATATTTTAGTCTTTGTTCACCTTACAGTGTCTGTTGTGTATTCAGCTCTGCTGTTGTAGTGAAAAGTAGCTGTAGACAGTACACAAATCAGTATAACTTTATTTTTTTAAAAAAATAGATGGCAGGTAAGGGCAGATTTGATCTGTTGGGCTCTTCACTGAGCCCCTGATTTAGACCTACCTCTGTGACTATATATAGCATATTTTCCTTGAATAAGTTATGACAAAATGCATATACCAGATAGTAACTATTGATTTTGGAGAAGGCAATGGCACCCCACTCCAGTACTCTTGCTGGAAAATCCCATGGATGGAAGAGCCTGGTAGGCTGCAGTCCATGCGGTCGCTAAGAGTTGGACACAACTGAGCGACTTCACTTTCACTTTTCACTTTCATATTGGAGAAGGAAATGGCACCCCACTCCAGTACTCTTGCCTGGAGAATCCCAGGGACGGGGGAGCCTGGTGGGCTGCCGTCTATGGGGTCACACAGAGTCGGACACGACTGAAGTGACTTAGCAGCAGCAGCACACGCTAGTAAAGTAATGCTCAAAATTCTCCAAGCCAGGCTTCAGCAATATGTGAACCGGGAACTTCCAGATGTTCAAGCTGGTTTTGGAAAAGGCAGAGGAACCAGAGATCAAATTGCCAACATCTGCTGGATCATGGAAAAAGCAAGAGAGTTCCAGAAAAACAACTATTTCTGCTTTATTGACTATGCCAAAGCCTTTGACTATGTGGATCACAATAAACTGTGGAAAATTTTGGTTCTCCTACAACAGGATCCACAGGATAAAGAAGTCCCAATGTTGTTGCTTCCATCTGGTTTCATCCTTTCTAATTCACACTGACTATTAACAAGCCACCTGGTCAGCTTTCCTCCAAATTCTGTAACAATGTGGTCAATCTGTCTTTCTAATATTATTGCTTTTAAATTTATCTTCAAGTACATTTTTGTTTTTCTTTTTATTTTCATTATTGGGACTCTTTTTAAAAAATTAATTAATTTATTTTAATTGGAGGATAAGCACTTTAAAATATTGTGGTGGATTTTGCCAATCATCGATGTGAATCAGCCACAGGTATACACGTGTCCCCCTCTTGAACACCCCCCACCTCCCTCCCATCCATGCCCTCAGGTGTCCCAGGGCACCGGCTTTGAGTGCCCTGCTTCATGTATTGAACTTGCACTGGTCATCTGTTTTACATATGGCAATATACATGTTTCAATGCTATTCTCTCAAATCATCCCACCCTTGCCTTCTCCCATATAGTCCAAAAGTCTGTTCTTTACATCTGTGTCTCTTTTGCTGTCTTGCATATAGGGTTGTCATTACCATCTTTCTAAATTCCATATATATGCGTTAATATACTGTATTGGTGTTTCTCTTTCTGACCTGCTTCACTCTGTATAATAGGTTCCAGTTTCATCCACCTCATTAGAACTGACTCAAATACATTCTTTTTTATAACTGAGTAATATTCCATTATGTATATGTACCGAAACTTCCTTATCCATTTGTCTGCAGATAGACGTTTAGGTTGCTTCCATGTCCTAGGTATTGTAAACGGTGCTGCAATGAACATTGGGTTATATGTGTCTCTTTCAATTTTCTTGAGGCCCATGCCTCAGTGTCTCCAGAGTCTTACCTATCTCTCAGCCAGCAGCTGCTGTTCTCCACACTCTGACAGGTTTCTGTCTATCTTTCTGCTTTTGACCTTTTTGCAAGTCTGAAATGAAGTCTGTGCCCTGCTTCAGGCTCTGAAGTCTTTGCTGGCTAAGAACTTTCATCCCTGAGTGCAACGGCTTCTTTGTAGCTTTATAATAAATGGTCTCTGGTTTGTTGTACATCATAGCATTAGTACACATTGTTTTGAAGTTATCCTTTAGTTTTTCTATGGACTGGTAATCTCTGTTCTTGATCTTTTATTTCATGGTACTAAAATGATTTGATGTTTAATGATAATGATGTATCCAGGGGCAATAAAAGCAGCCACAGAAAATGAAAAGAAAGCACTTGGATCTTTTCTCTACAGTTGTCTCATCAGTTGATTCAAAGCTTCAGAAGGGGCATCTGTTCTACTTCTTGTTTGGCTAAAGAGACAAAGTCATCTCCAGAACTCTGCCCTGTAAAGTAGCTGCTTCAGCCTCTTGCACTCTTTTCTGACTTTGCTCAATTTAGTGAGACTACTGTGATCTGTTTGGGGTTCAGTTCAGTTCAGTCGCTCAGTCATGTCTGACTCTTTGCAACCCCATGAACCAGAGCACACCAGGCCTCCTTGTCTATCACCAACTCCTGGAGTCCACACAAACCCATGTCCATTGAGTCGGTGATGACATCCAACCATCTCATACTCTATCGTCCCCTTCTCCTCCTGCCCTCAATCTCTCCCAGCATCAGGGTCTTTTCCAATGAGTCAGCTCTTCTAATCAGGTGGCTAAAGTACTGGAGTTTCAGCTTCAACATCAGTCCTTCAAATGAACACCCAGGACTGATCTCCTTTAGGATGGACTGGTTGGATCTCCTTGCAGTCCAAGGGACTCTCAAGAGTCTTCTCCAACACCACAGTTCAAAAGCATCAATTCTTTGGTGCTCAGCTTTTTTATAGTCCAACTCTCACATCCATACATGACCACTGGAAAAGCCATAGCCTTGACTAGACGGACCTTTGTTGGCAAAGTAATATCTCTGCTTTTTAATATGCTGTCTAGGTTGGTCATAACCTTCCTTCCAAGGAGTAAGCGTCTTTTAATTTCATGGCTGCAATCACCATCTGCAGTGATTTTGGAGCCTACCTCCTCCATAGATTGGAGTCTAAAAAGTAATCACTAGTTGCCTTTAACCATAGTCTCTTCTTCCAGAGGTCATTGTCCTGCCTTGCTTGTTCAATATCTAAACAATATTTTTTTTCAACTACTTTGGTTTTCTAAACTTTCATGGTGGATTTGCATGCACGGCTCCAGCTAACTTACTGTCAAAAGCAGATGTTCCTTCTTAGCTTTTCTGATTGTATAATTTTTCACTTTTTCAAAAAATATGATATTCATATATTATTCTGCATCTTCATTATCACTATATTTTATTCTTAAATCTATAAATATTTGAATGCTCATTGCTTATCTTTGTTTAAATGAGGATTTTTTTTTTGAATGAAGATTATCCTACCATTGATTCCAAAAGGGGATTATGAGTATAGCATTCTTTGGGTCTTATATGTTTAAAACTATTTTTTAATAGTATTGATATTTGAAGGATAGCATGACTAGATATAAATTTCTTGGTATGCATTTTCTTTCTTGAGTGTTTTGTAAATGCAACTCCACAGTCTGATCTTTTTCACACAGTCTAATGTTGGACTAATTTTTTGCTCCTATAAGATGTTAACGATTTTGTTTTAAAGATTTGAAGATTTTTGTATTTATCTTTACACTCCAGTACAGTAGCTTTACTGAGGTACATGTCAGAGTAGATTACGCTGAGCTTATTTTTCCCAACACCTAGTAAACACTTTCAGTATATTATTTACAAAAAACGTTTTTCTAGACTTAATTTTTAAATATTAATTTTATCTTCTTGTTTTATTTCCATTTTAGAGACTCAAATTTTATTTATAAAAAACACAGTATTTCTTCTTTGCCTGTGGTTCATTGGATATATTTTCTTGATCTAATTTTCATTTTGTTGATCATTTCCCTTTCTTCAATGCCCTATTTAAATCTCATTGGAATCTATTTTACCTTGGCTACTTTAATTTTAGTCTTCATTTCTAAGATGGCTTTATTTTTTACTTATTATCTCCTGAATTCAAACAATTTTCATTTCTTCCTGATACATTCCTTGATCAATTTCTTTTTAAGTTTTGAATTTCTGATTTTAAGTATTTCTCTCAAATGCTTATTTGAGGTTATTAATATCAACTTGTAGCATTGTTTTACAAATTAAGTTGCCTCTTTTTTTCTTTCTTTGAGGATAAGGGGCAGATGTTTCCAGGTATTTTGTTTCTCATATTCTAATTCATTTTCTAATAGCTTTGATTACAGTCTGCTCTCACTATTTATTTCATAATTTGGATTAGTTTATAAGATTCTAGGTCAAGAGTACCCTGATCTGTCTGTGTTTTGAATAAGAACTTCCTTAAAATAAAGAGAACCTTATAACAGCGTTAGCTTGCTAAAGCCACATTTATCCTTGTGGTGAGGGTGCTCAAGCTCTCCTTGTCTTTTTTTTTTTTTTCTTTTCCATCTTTATTTTATCTAACCAAGAAGGAGTTGTAGGTCCTCTGATATTTTAGAACATTTTTATTTGTCATGACCCAAATTATCCTTTTTGCTTCTTTATTGTTTTACTTCTAAATCTCTAAAAGTGCCTCCTTTTCATCTCCTTTTGTCCTAAAAAATCATGACTTTGGAAGACAGTCACCTCAACTCATACAATCTTTTGTGTCTGGTCTGTATTCAGGGCTCTGTTTTAGTTTTCAGTTCAGTTCAGTTGCTCAGTAGTGTCCGACTCTTTGTGACCCCGTGGACTGAAGCACACCAGGATTCCCTGTCCATCACCAACTCCCAAAGCTTGCTCAAACTCATGTCCATCGAGTTGGTGATGCTATCCAGCCACCTCATCCTCTGTGGTCCCTTCTCCTCCTGCCTACAATCTTTCCCAGCCTCAGGGTCCTTTCCAATGAGTCTGTTCTTCACTTCAGGTGGCCAAAGTATTGGAGTTTCAGATTCAGAATCAGTCCTTCCAATGAATATTCAGGACTAATTTCCTTTAGGATGGACTGGTGTGACTTCCTTGCCGTCCGAGGGACTCTCAACAGTCTGCTTCAACACCACAGTTTGGAAGCATCAATTCTTTGACGATCAGCCTTCTTTATAGTCTAACTCTCACATTGATACTCTACTACTGGAAAAGCCATAGCTTTGACTAGACAGAGCTTTATTGGCAAAGTATTGTCTCTGCTTTTTAATATGCTGTCTAGGTTGGTAATAGCTTTTCTTCCAAGGAGCAAGCATCTTTTAATATCATGGCTGCAGTCACCATCTACAGTGATTTTGGAGCCCCCCAAAATAAAGTCTGTCACTGTCTGCATTGTTTCCCCATCTATTTGCCCTAAAGTGATGGGACTGGATGCCATGATCTTAGTTTTTTGAATGTTGAGTTTTAAGTCAACTTTTTCATTCTTCTCTTTCACTTTCCTCAAGAGGCTCTTCAGTTCTTCTTCACTTTCTGCCATAAGGGTGATGTCATCTGCATATCTGAGGTTATTGATATTTCTCCTGGCAATCTTGATTCCAGCTTGAACATCATCCAGCCCAGCATTTCGCATGATATAATCTG
Source organism: Bubalus bubalis (assembly GCF_019923935.1). Classification (NCBI taxonomy): domain Eukaryota; kingdom Metazoa; phylum Chordata; class Mammalia; order Artiodactyla; family Bovidae; genus Bubalus; species Bubalus bubalis. The sequence continues at coordinate 155,677,156 of NC_059159.1, read as the reverse complement.
CATATAAGTTAGATAAGCAGGGTGACAATATACAGTCTTAACATACTCCTTTCCCAATCTGCAACCAGTCTGTTGTTCCATGTCCAGTTCTAAGTGTTGCTTCCTGACCTGAATACAGATTTCTCAGGACGCAGGTGAAATGGTCTGGTATTTCCATCTCTTGAAGAATTTTCCTCAGTTTGTTGTGATCCACACAATCAAAGGCTTTGGCATAGTCAATAAGACAGAAGTAGATGTTTTTTGGATCTCTCTTGCTTTTCTGATAATCCAACAGATGTTGGCAATTTGATCTCTTGTTCCTCTGCATTTTCTAAATCCGCCTTGAACATCTGGAAGTTCATGGTTCCCATACTGTTGAAGCCTGGCTTGGAGAATTTTGAGCATTTTACTTTACTAGTGTGTGAGATGCTGCAATTGTGCAGTAGTTTGAGCATTCTTTGGCATTGCCTTTCTTTGGGATTGGAATGAAAACTGACCTTCTCCAGTCCTGTGGCCACTGCTGAGTTTTCCAAATTTGCTGGTATATTGAGTGCAGCACTTTAACAACATCATTTTTTAGGATTTGAAATAGCTCAACTGGAATTCCATCACCTCCACTAGCTTTGTTTGTAGTGATGTTTCCTAAGGCCCACTTGACTTTGCATGCCAGGATGTCTGGCTCTGGGTGAATGATCAAAGTATCATGGTGAACTGGCTGATGAAGATCCTTTTTTAATAGTTCATCTGTGTATTGTTGCCATCTCTTCTTAAAGTCTGAACATTTTCTGTACTCTGGTTGTGTGTGTTTGAATAGTTTTATCTGTTATTCTGTATTGTTTTTAGAGGATAGGGAGGGAGAGTGGATTTAACTAACTCCCATTATCATCAGTTACCCATGAGTATACATGCATTTTTTAAAAATTTAATTTAATTTATTTTTTATATAAATTTATTTATTTTAATTGGAGGCTAATTACTTTACAATATTGTAAATGAATCACCAGTCCAGGTTCGATGCATGATACAGGATGCTTGGCGCTGGTGCACTGGGATGACCCAGAGGGAGGGTATGGAGAGGGAGGTGGGAGGCAGGTTCAGGATGGGGAACACGTGTACGGATGAATCCGTGGTGGATTCATGTTGGTACATGCATTTTTAATTGATTAAAAATTTCATTTCTGAATGTATTAGTGTTTAATTGCCTAAGGGTGAAATGAATCATATTTTATGTATAAATTTTCTATTCTTTATCCAGTGTGTGATTTTTCTTTATTATTTGATTATCTATTTTCTACTTGGATTCCAGTTAGAGATTGTGCAAAACTAAGTGAATCGGAAATTCCTTTTATTTTCCTAAGAATTTTTTATATATTAGGTTATAATCATTATGTCAGACAAATTGCAAGTTCTTGCTAATTTCAATATCTTTATTTTGCTTTTAACACTTTATGTTTATTATGTTATTTGATTACATTTCCATGATAATTTCCTAGCAATTTTTAATAGAGAAGCTATTAATCTTATATATTATTGTGTAACCAGGTGGCTCTGATGTTAATCTGCCTGCAATGTGGAAGACCTGGGTTCCATCCTTAGGTTGGGAAGATCTCTTGGAGGAGAGCATGGCAACTACTCCAGTGCCTGGAAAATCTCCATGGACAGAGGAGCCTGGTGGGCTACAGTCCATGGGGTTGCAAAGGGTTGGACATGACTGGGCAACTAAGCACAGCAGTACTTATAAAGGCATTTTGATTAACTGTCTTCAGTTCAGTTCAGTTGCTCAGTCATTTCCGACTCTTTGCAAACCCATGGACTGCAGCATGCCGATTGATTGCCTTAGATTTTCTTTTTTAAAAAATGTCTATTAGTACTGATACTTTTTTCTTCTATTCCTTTATACTCCTAAGCTTGTGTTACATGCATCTGCATAAGTTGCATTATTCATAATAATTAATGCTTATTAATAATGGTTGTACAAGTTACCTTTATCATGGCTCTAACTTTCCTAGAAATGATTCATGTGTTTTAACGTGGAGAAATATATGACAGTTGGCTCAAAATTATGTCTTTTATTATTAAAAATGTATTGCAACAGGTTTTCAAATGAAGTAATGTATTCATAATATTAATAATATTTTCATACCATTTTCTCCTCTTTTCTTAAATTTTATTTTTTATTGAATTATAGTTGATTTATAATGTGTTAGTTTCAGGTGTACAGCAAAGTGATTCAGTTTTTTATATACATATATATATATATATATATATACACACACACACATAGACTTCTATAGTGTACAGATCATACCTCCACAACAAAGAATTATTCAGCCCGATTCTTCTCTTCTCTAATTCCCCACTACACCCGAATGCCCAGTAATACCGTACTCAAGATACTATAAAATTTTTCTCTCAAGAGCCATAAAATTGTTCATTGCTTTTATAAAGTAAACATATTTCTGGGAATTGATTTTAACTTATAATAAAAGATAAGTGAAGAATCAAACATGGAATGGTTTTTATTTAAGCATTGGTGATAAAAGGCACTCATTAGAAACAATCTTGAATGGCGGAATGATAGGGTATATATTTCAAATCCATATGAATAAATGCATAGCTAATATAACTGTAATTAGATACAGAATGGCAACTGCATGGAAAGAGTCAAAGATAGTGTGCCCAGTTCTATAATCAGACATAGAAGATGAATAGGCCACACTATCATCTGTCACTCCTGCATGATGACAGAGATCTGTAATATTGAATATTGCTGATATAATGACCTAGGGATTGACCTCTTCTCTTTTACTGTCTCTACTCACTACCTTAGTGATCGTATTGATTTTAAATATATTCATATACTAACGGCTCCCAAATTTCTATCTCTAGCCCAGACTCCTCTAAACACATGACCGTATATGCTTCCTTGTAGTTGTCATGTTTAATTGATAATTTGAACCTACCATGTCTAAAAAGAATGCCTGATATTCTCCCACAGATCCATTTCAATTATAGACTTTTTTGAATCAGTGAGTCACAGTTCTATCCTTTCCACTTTTCAGTCTGAAAACCCTGAAGCCATTCTTGATGCCTCTCTTCCTTTATCACCCATACCCAATCCTTCTGGAAATCTTGTTGGCTCTACCTTTTCAATATATCCAGAATTTTACCATTTCTCGTCATCTTCACAGTTATCACATTGGCCTGGAATGACATCTTTTTTTACAGTAGGTTTCTTAAATCTTGCTACCTCTAAAGTTGTCCCCCACAAAATGATATGGGCACAACCTGTGATGATTTTTTAATAATTTATAATAATACTATGATATGTGAACATGATTCACATCTAAAAGAAGAGAGCTAGGATACCAAGTTAAGGTCTCAAACTCTGCTCTTTACTGTAGCTTCTAGGATCACTCTGTTGTGATTGTCTTTTACTGAAAGGAGGTCTTCCTAAAGTAATTTATTAAAAAATAAACTACAGATGTTTATTTATTTAAACTTTTTATTTTGTGTGGTGATATGGGAGCATTGGTGGCTCAGATGTTAAAGAATCTACCCGCAATGCAGGAAACCCAAGGTCGATACCTGGGTCAGGAAGATCCACTGGAGAAGGGAGTGGCTACCTACTCTGGTATTGTTGCCTGGAGCATTCCATGGACAGAGGAGCCTGATGGGCTACAGTCCATGGGGTTGTAGAGTCGGACACCACTGAGCAAGTAACACACACACACACACACACACAGTGGTGTAGCCTGTTAACAAACAGTGTAGTGATGGTTTCAGGTGAACAGAGAAGGGACTCAAACTAAGCATATTTAAATGGCCTTTAAATATTCCTTCCTCCTAGTGTATATAGAGTGTAGTTTTTAAATTAAAGTTTGAACTTAGTTGTTACTTTTTTTCGGTACACAGATGGGAACTGCAGTAAACAAGACAGAATGAAACTTAGTATTTATCCAGTTCTTCTTTGATCAGAGTCCCAAGTGTTTTGTGCTCAAACTTTTCACATTTTTAAATGGATTCTCCCTTTCCCTAACACTGTAAACCAAGCTCTGCACTTATTTTCCCTAGATTCTGATCACTTCTGAATTTCTCACCTCCTTGACAGTTAAACACCTCCCCCTATTCAAAAGGTGTTAAGTAATAAGATTCAGTCTCTTTCATTTAGCACTCTGAGTCAGAGTTCCCATAATTCTCACATAAGAATTACCAGGAGTTATAAAACATACAGAATCAGCAGATATCTCCTCTGGAAATTCTGGTTTGGATCAAAGTTGAACATTTGAATGATATTTTTAGCAAGTGTTCCAGGTAATCCTTATATTCAGGATGATTTGGGAAAGGTTCAGGATAGCTTTAAAACAAGTAAAGTAGCACCGATATTAGTATGTTCTCAATTCAGTTCAGTCGCTCAGTCATGTCCGACTCTTTGAGACCCCATGAATTGCAGCACGCCAGGCCTCCCTGTCCATCACCAATTCCCGGAGTTCACTCAGACTCACGTCCATCGAGTCAGTGATGCCATCCAGCCATCTCATCCTCTGTCATCCCCTTCTCCTCCTGCCCCCAGTCCCTCCCAGCATCAGAGTCTTTTCCAATGAGTCAACTCTTCGCATGAGGTGGCCAAAGTACTGGAGTTTCAGCTTCAGCATCATTACTTCCAAAGAAATCCCAGGGTTGATCTCCTTCAGAATAGACTGGTTGGATCTCCTTGCCATCCAAGGGACTCTCAAGAGTCTTCTCCAACACCACAGTTCAAAAGCATCAATTCTTTGGCACTCGCTCTTCTTCACAGTCCAACTCTCACATCCATACATGACCACAGGAAAAACCATAGCCTTGACTAGATGGACCTTTGTTGGCAAAGTAATGTCTCTGCTTTTGAATATGCTATCTAGGGTGGTCATAACTTTCCTTCCAAGGAGTAAGCGTCTTTTAATTTCATGGTTGCAGTCACCATCTGCAGTGATTTTGGAGCCCAAAAAAATAAAGTCTGACACTGTTTCCACTGTTTCCCCATCTATTTCCCATGAAGTGATGGGACCAGATGTGATGATCTTCATTTTCTGAATATTGAGTTTTAAGCCAACTTTTTCACTCTCCTCTTTCACCTTCATCAAGAGGCTTTTTAGTTCCTCTTCACTTTCTGCCATATGGTGTCATCTGCATATCTGAGGTTATTCACATTTCTTCTAACAATCTTGATTCCAGTTTGTGTTTCTTCCAGCCCAGAGTTGTTCATGATGTACTCTGCATATAAGTTAATAAGCAGGGTGACAATATACAGCCTTGACGAACTCTTTTTCCTATTTGGAACCAGTCTGTTGTTCCATGTCCAGTTCTAACTGTTGCTTCCTGATCTGCATACAGATTTCTCAAGAGGCAGGTCAGGTGGTCTGGTATTCCCATCTCTTTCAGAATTTCCCACAGTTTATTGTGATCCACACAGTCAAAGGCTTTGGCATAGTCAATAAAGCAGAAATAGATGTTTTTCTGGAACTCTCTTGCTTTTTCCATGATCCAGCGGATGTTGGCAATTTGATCTCTGGTTCCTCTGCCTTTTCTAAAACCAGCTTGAACAACTGGAAGTTCATGGTTCATATATTGCTGTAGCCTGGCTTGGAGAATTTTGAGCATTACTTTACTAGTGTGTGAGATGCTGCAATTGTGCAGTAGTTTGAGCATTCTTTGGCATTGCCTTTCTTTGGGATTGAAATAAAAACTGACCTTTTCCAGTCCTGTGGCCACTGCTGAGTTTTCCAAATTTGCTGGCATATTGAGTGCAGCACTTTCACAGCATTATCTTTCAGGATTTGAAATAGCTCCACTGGAATTCCATCACCTCCACTAGCTTTGTTTGTAGTAATGCTTTCTAAGGTCCACTTGACTTCACATTCCAGTATGTCTGGCTCTAGGTGAGTGATCACACACCATCATGATTATCTGGGTCATGAAGATCTTTTTTGTATAGTTATTCTGTGTATTCTTGCCACTTCTTCTTAATATCTTCTGCTTCTGTTAGGTCCATACCATCTCTGTCTTTTATCGAGCCCATTTTTGCATGAAATGTTCCCTTGGTATCTCTAATTTTCTTGAAGAGAGCTCTAGTTTTTCCCATTCTGTTGTTTTCCTCTATTTCTTTGCATTGATCGCTGAGGAAAGCTTTCTTATCTCTTCTTGCTATTCTTTGGAACTCTGCATTCCGATGCTTATATATTTCCTTTTCTCCTTTGCTTTTCGTTTCTCTTCTTTTCACAGCTATTTGTAAGGCCTGCCCAGACAGCCATTTTGCTTTTTTGCATTTCTTTTCCACGGGGATGGTCTTGATCCCTGTGTCCTGTACAATGTCACGAACCTCAGTCCATAGTTCATCAGGCAATCTATCTATCAGATCGAGTCCCTTAAATCTATTTCTCACTTCCACTGTATAATCATAAGGGATTTGATTTAGATCATACCTGAATGGTCTAGTGGTTTTCCCTCCTTTCTTCAATTTCAGTCTGAATTTGGCAATAAGGAGTTCATGATCTGAGCCACAGTCAGCTCCTGGTCTTGTTTATGTTGACTGTATAGAGCTTCTCCCCGTTGACTGCAAAGAATATAATCAATCTGATTTCGGTGTTGACCATCTGGTGATGTCCACGTGTAGTCTTCTCTTGTGTTGTTGGAAGAGGGTGTTTGTTATGACCAGTGCGTTTTCTTGGCAAAACTCTATTAGTCTTTGCCCTGCTTCATTCTGTATTCCAAGGCCAAATTTGACTGGTACTCCAGGTGTTTCTTGACTTCTTACTTTTGCATTCCAGTCCCCTATAATGAAAAGAACATCCTTTTTGGGTGTTAGGTCTAAAACGTCTTTTAGGTCTTCATAGAACCGTTCAACTTCAGCTTCTTCAGCGTTACTGGTTGGGGCATAGACTTGGATTACCATGGTATTGAATGGTTCACCTTGGAAACGAACAGAGATCATTCTGTCGTTTTTGAGATTGCATCCAAGTACTGCATTTCGAACTCTTTTGTTGACCATGATAGCTACTCCATTTTTTCTGGGGGATTCCTGCCCACAGTAGTAGATATAATGGTCATCTGAGCTAAATTCACCCATTCCAGTCCATTTTAGTTTGCTGATTCCTAGAATGTCAACGTTCACTCTTGCCATCTCTTGTTTGACCACTTCCAATTTGCCTTGATTCATGGACCTGACATTCCAGGTTCCTATCAATATTGCTCTTTATAGCATTGGACCTTGCTTCTATCACCAGCTGGGTATTGTTTTTGCTTTGGCTCCGTCCCTTCATTCTCTCTGGGGTTATTTCTCCACTGATCTCCAGTAGCATATTGGGCACCTACCGACCTGGGGAGTTCCTCTTTCAGTATCCTATCATTTTGCCTTTTCATACTGTTCATGGGGTTCTGTATTCTTGCCTTGAGAACCCCATGAACAGTATGAAAAGGCAAAATGATAGTATACTGAAAGAGGAACTCCCCAGGTCGGTAGGTGCCCAATATGCTACTGGAGATCAGTGGAGAAATAACCCCAGAAAGAATGAAGGGATGGAGCCAAAGCAAAAACAATACCCCGTTGCATGTTCAGTATGTTCTCAGATTGTGGCAAATCAGTGAAATGAAAAATAAAAGACCATATCAGAAATCATTTAAAATCTTATTCACCTGAAGAAAAGAAAAGCAGAGATATTTAGAAAAAGACATTAATTAGACTCCAGGTATCTAGTGGCATTGTTAAGTTTCCACTTATTTTGTGATTGCAAATGTAAGCATTGTTTCCTCTGAGTTCACATAAATATATTTGAAAACCATATATGGGAGTGGGCCACAGTGAGATGTTCCTTAAGACTATGGAATCAAAGTTGCTTTTTTAGAGGTAAAATAGTAAGTTTTCCACAAGGGGTTGAAGTTACTCATCTGTTTAAACTAATCACCTGCATGAGTGACCCCTTCAAGGATGCTAAATATAAATATTGCAAGGTATGAACTGAATGCTATTGCAGAGAGGCAGGACTGAAATGTGATACAGTTTGGTAAGCTGCTTTCTAATGAATTTGTCTCCTCTTTTGATAAAGAATGTTAAACAATGGAGATCGCTCATAATGGAACACAAAATGATAAAGAAGTAATCAAAATGCAATTTTGGTTTACATATACAATTCTATCCTTGGAAGACAGAAAACAAAACATATTTGGATCATGCAGAAATTTACTCCATCCTGGATCTACTTGTGTAGATAAAATTATTCTTGCTGAAGTGCCTGAAATCTGAGGACCCTCTCTAGGCCTATGATGATTTAACCAGATGGGTTACAAGCCATTTTATTGAGTTTTGCCTCTGGACATCTGGTTGGCCCATCTTTTGGGCATTAATTAGCTCATCCATATCCCTTTAAAACACAGATAAAGTTGTTGAAAAAGATAGCACATGCTGACAGTAGCTGATGAGGCATGAAACTATAGATTTTATTTTTACCCACATAAACAAATAAGATGAATGTGTATAGGCTCAGTGATTGTGATTACCTGGAATCAGTCTTTGTTATAAATGACTGTAGAGTTTGGGTGGTAATAGGGTTAACATTTCTTCCTCCTTTTCAACCACATAACATCAGATACCATGGTCATTGCTGTCTGGTAGTGAAATGAAACTAAGGATAAAAACCCTAATATATTATCCTGCTTTTACTCAATAATACAAATCCCCTTTGGAAGGTTTCTGAATTAATAGAACTGTGCATCTATCTGAGAAACAAAAAAAAAATTCTCATGTATAGTAATGGTACTTAAATTGAACACCAGCACAGTTCCTACTTGTTGAATTCTTTTCTCCTACGTGGTTCTTTTATGAATCAGTTCACCCTCAACTGAACTGTTTCTCGAAAGCTCTATTCAGGATAGATCTTTCTGTTATAATTATCTATGATTGTCTTACCATCTCTAAGTCTAAAATTCAAAGATATTCTGTCAATGCTAGCAAGAGTCACCTTCTCCATAGAATAAAGCCATCACCCACATATACTTAAGGGCATCTCTCTGATAAAGAGGGATTAACATACATGTATTGGTCTCATAATTTCTCAGCACCAGTGAGGATGGAAAAGGCAAAGAAAAACTAATTAATATGAAATATTGGTGAAAATATGATTTCCATAATTTTTCTCACATTTGTCAAATATATCCATGAATCTTTTCCCACAATATATGTGTACATTAGCAATTTCTTTTGCAGTGTAATCTCTACAAGGTAGGAATATGTTCTTTCTCAGCCTTAACTGGTCAATTCAGCATGCACTAAGAAAAATATGCAACATGGTATATGTGTGTGTGTATTAATGAATTCACTTCCACATTCAGATTACAATATGAGAATATTTTGACCTCATAACCATAGATACTTTAAGGAGCTTTTATAGATTCCCTGAATGCTTTTCCTTTATTCCACTTCAAATGCAAGATTATTGTAAGTCCTTGTCATGATGTCTTCGCACATACACAGGTATTTACTCATCTCCTACATTCACATCCTAAATAAAAAAAATCATTCCTATGGTAGTTTATTAAATTTTACATTTTAACATTTAGAGTAGGAAAAGTTCTAAAATTAATGGTATCTTGGTTGTATGAATTATGATGTATTTATACTTTGAACTATATACACATTTATGTAAAATATTACTTCTTCATAATTTCAGACATAATTACTAATCATACGATGATAAGTTATTTTAAAATATCCTAGGCTTAATATCTTACACTTTTGGCATACTAGTTATTGTCATAGTGATGCTAGATTTAAACATTTAGATGATATAGTGAATCAAATATGAAAAACTAAGCAATCATATAATTTTAACATTATATTAATATTCAGTGACTGCTAAATACATCTCTAGAAATGTAATTCATTCTTCCTAAATTACTGATTAATATCAAAAATTTTATTTACCAGGTAAATCAAGATATTGGATTTAATATTGAACTCCTTTCAAAACTAGGTATTTTCCAGGATTTAGTTTATTCCACCTATTTTTCAGTTTTCTGGATAATGTTGGAGATTATACAGATGAGTGTGCTTGCTCTCATTACTTGAAGACAGAAATTAGTACAATACCAAAGAATTTCCTATCAGCAATTTTTTCACAGCTGCTTTCACCTCTTTGTTTCGTAGACTGTAGATGATAGGATTCAACATTGGGGTTAATGCACCATATACCAAAGCTATAAATTTGTCTATTTCCTGTGAATCTATAGCTGAAGGCTTCAGGTACATGGAAAGAGCTGTCCCATAGAACAAAACAACCACAGACAGGTGGGCTGCACATGTTGAAAAGGCTTTGCTTCGACCATCCACTGAGCTGATTCTCAGGATGTTGGAGAGGATGAATGCATAAGAGATACAAATTAGGAGCATTGGCATGGGAACAAGAAGTGTGGTGAATACCAGTATGATTAACTGCACTTTGGAAGTGTCCACACAAACCAATTTTAAGACAGCAAGAATCTCACAAGCAAAATGATTGATGACACTCCTACCACACAGAGACAACTGCAACACAAACACTGTTTCCACCAGAGCAGTAAAGCAACCTGTCACCCAGGAGCCAGCTGCAATCTGCACACAAACCCTCTTGTTTATGATAGTGGGGTATCTTAGAGGGTTGCAGATGGCCACGTATCGGTCATATGCCATCATGGACAGGAGCACACACTCGGTGGAGCCCATGGCCAGACAGAAGTACATCTGAGCAGCACATCCTAAGAATGAGATGGTGTTTTCCCCTGAAACAAAGTTTATCAGCATTGGAGGGAAAGCAGAAGAGGTGTACCAGATGTCTAAACAGGAGAGATTGCTGAGGAAGAAGTACATAGGTGTGTGTAGGTGGGAATCCAAGATAGAAATGGAGATCAGAATCATATTTCCCAGCAAGGTGGTCAGGTACATCAGCAAACACAGCACAAATATGATGATCTCTCCTTTGGGGTAGTGAGAAAATCCCAGGAAGAAAAACATTGTTACAGATGTCAGATTTGCCTGGAACATTTTATTACGTAGAGGTCATTTGTATATACACATAGAAAGATTATCATCACATATCATATAGAAAACACAAGATCTTCCCCATTTTTATTTTCTGGTATTTTTTCTTCACATCAACTTACAATATGTGCTTAACTGCTTCTCTAGCTTCTTAATGGTATTATTAATATGTATTTGACGTAATTTATCATCAATAAGGAAAATTTCAAGTAGGGAGTCAAGCGGATAAAGTATCTTCAAGATTTTCTTTTTGCTGTAATACTTTTTAAAGGTAAAGTTGGGAAAGGGCAAGGCTATTACATAAATATCATGAGATCTTGAGGAAAGAAAATCTTATGGAGTCATTCTTTTTCCAAAAGCACATCTGTAACTGATAGATGGTGAAGACATCAATTTAACTCTGAACCACTGGGATGATTTTATTCCCATAGTTGGCTAACAGTCTTCTTATTTGGGAGTTTTTCTGCTTTCAAAGTTCAGTATCTTCTGCCAAAATAATTTTGGGAGATTCATTTAGTAAAAATGATTTCTGCAACCAAAGACTAATTAACCGAAAATCTTGAAAGTTAAACAAGTCCAGGTTTTCCATCTTAAGCCCAGGAAAATGGTGATAGATATTCTCACGATGGGACATATAGCATTTCCTTCATATAGCCAGAATTGCCTTGACATTTGTGCTCCAGAAACATCCTCCAAAGGACCATCCTTTCACTCTGTAAGGCAATTTAAATTTTCTGTTGCTTGTGAAAAGTTTCTAATTCATGCAGCAAATTAAAGTTGTAAATCTATTTGCACAGTATGACAAATTCTGAAACTCCAGGGACAATGTCCCATAGATCCAATTATAGGTAGTAGCTGATCTGCTCTAATTGTTGTGTTATTAAAATAAGAAATAAACATTTTCCTGTCTATGCTGACTTTGGGAAGGGGGACTCTGCTCTGCTCCTAATTGTGCTATTAAATCATCAGTCAGGTTTTCAGTTTTCACTCTTTCTTTCTTTCTTTGACTGGCAATGTTGTTGATTGTCTTTCTCATTTAGGCAAGATTCACTGCAAGCATAATGTAAACAGTTGACCAAAAGGGAGAAAAGAGATTGACTGACATCTGGCCCAGAGTCCCATTTCTGACTCACTTGTTCAATTCCTGTAGACCAAGGCTTATGTGGTTGCAGGTAAATCACTTAGGTTGACCTGACTGTGTCTAGGAGTAAATGTCAGAAGAGAACTGAACTTTAGGAATACATTCAGAAAAGTTAAATGGAGGCAGTGACTAAGACTGAGGAAAGTTGCCAAACCGACTCCCTGTTATATATAAAGTACCAAACCACACTTCTGCTTTGGAATTACATTAACTCACATTGAAAAGAAAAGAAATTTAGAACCTCCATGATAATTTCTGTCTGAAAAAGAAATTGCCAAAAATTTGACAAGTTTTCTCATGCTTATGAGTCTGTATTTTTCTCTATCTCCAATAATAGCCTTAGCATTTGCTCACATACTTAAGCCAAAAATCTAGAAGTAATCTTTGAGTTATTTCCCCCCCTCTTATTACATACCCAGCCCAGAAGGAAGTCTGTCAGATCTTCCTGAAAAGTACATCTTAGACTTCCAACTTCTACTAATGATGAAGTATCTTGTGTCAGAGTAGCTCAGATCAGACTAACCCTCATGCTACTAACAATTATAAACTCCAAATCAAGTATAAAATAGCAGCTATTTCCTGGCACTTAAAAGTGATCAAAATCAGGCAAAACAGAAGGGAATTCAACTCATAAAAGATATGAACCAGACTGGGTGATATCAACAGGGTTCTCCCCAGTCCATGTAGCAGATGGTACTCAAGCAAAAAGTAACAGCCCTGATCTGAGAAATCAGATCAGCATTTGTGAAATCATTTACCACAGAGAAGGACTCAAACCTGTGTGCTGGGACTTGAATCCAGCCAAAATCTTGCTTGGCACTTGAACCCATGTGGCTTGGACTCAAACCCAGTCAAAATCCAGAGTACCTGGTTTCAGGAGCTAACGAAGCTCAGGTTCTTAATGTCTCATTGCAGAAAGAATTCAGTGAGAGACAGAGTGATAGGTAAGAAGTGGATTTATTCAGATACAGAGAGAAGCACACTCCACAGAGAGAGAGTGGGCCATCACAGAGGGCAAATGCAGCCCTGAAATTTGGCATGGTTAGTTTTTATAGGCTGTGTAATTTCATATGCTAATAAGTGGGAGGATTATTCCAAGTATTTTTGGGAAGGGGTGGAGATTTCCAAGATTTGGGCCACCACCCACCCCCTTGTCTTTTAACAGTGCCTTGAAACTGTCATGGCACCTCTGGATGTGTCATTTCACTTGCTGATTGAGGTCTAGTTTTGTCTGCCATCTTGGTCCCATTTCATTCTAATTGATTTTATGTTGTGTCCTTGGACTACAACATTCTTTCAAATGTTGTGCCCTGCCCCTTTCCCTCCTGTTACCTTTGTGGCTGCCAGAGTAGCTGGAAATTTAGGGATAAATCTTGGAAAAGAGGGAACCATTCAGGGGGAACCTAAACTTTGTGTAAAATCTCTCATCTGACTGACCATTGAATTGGGAGTGAAGAGAGTGAGTCTTCTTAGAACCCAAGTGAATGCTAAGTCACTGCAGTTGTGTCTGACTTTCTGAAACGCTAGGGACTGTAGCCTGCCAGGCTCTTCTGTCCCTGAAATTCTCCATACAAGAATACTGGAATAGGTTGCCATGCCCTCTTTCAGGTGATCTTCCTGACTCAGGGATCAAACCCACAGCTCTTGTTTCCTGCATTGGCAGGTGGATTTTTTACCACTAGTGCTGCTTGGGAAGCCCATTAGAATCCAAGGGAAAATGACAATTAGAAGGATAAAGAGTTGAACAGAGATTTAATGAGAAGCTGATAGCAGGGGAGACAGAGTTTGGCATTCAAATCCCATCAAAAAGAAAGACTTGGTAAATACTTTTAGATTTCCATCGAAACCCTAGTTGTTTTTCCATGCATCAGACAGACATATTGGCCGAAATAATGGGTGTGGTCCTACATGATATTTGCAGTTATATCACACAGAACATTTAAGAAGCATCTTATATCATACCCCAGTGAATTGTGTAGCATATTAAAAATTCTTCAGAGTGTCATGTATTATAGATGAATGTATAACCACAGAAAGGTTTATTTTCTGTAAATGATTCTTTATTTATTAACACCCTAAAAAGGGCAGTGAATAGATAAGTTCAGTTCATTCCAACAAACATCATTAATCTCTTCTCAGAAATCCAGTTGATAAGGGGCCTATTCTGGATAACCTGTCCTTTTTTTCCCCTCTCCCCAAAAATATTCCCCTGGTAAAGGAACTGAATAGATCACTGGTAAGTTGCTTTAATTCCTTCATCCTTAAGCAATTGAAAATTTCTGTCATAAGGTTTTTACACTATACATTGACACTTGCTCCTTGGAAGAAAACTTATGAACAACCTAGACAGCATATTAAAAAGCAGAGACATTACTTTGCCAATGAAGGTCCATCTAGCCAAAGCTATGATTTTTCCAGTAGTCATGAAAGGATGTGAGAGTTGGACTATAAAGAAAGCTGAGCGCCGAAGAATTGATGCTTTTGAACTGTGGTGTTGGAGAAGACTCTTGAGAGTCCCTTGGACTGCAAGGAAATCCAACCAGTCCATCCTAAAGGAAATCGGTCTTGAATATTCATTGGAAGGACTGATGCTGAAGCTGAAACTCCAATACTCTGGCCACCTGATGTGAAGAACTGACTCATTTGAAAAGATGCTGATGCTGGGAAAGATTGAAGGGAGGAGGAGAAGGGGATGACAGAGGATGAGATGGTTGGATAGCGTCACCGACTCAATGGACATGAGTTTGAGTAAATTCCGGGAGTTGGTGATGGACAGGGAGGCCTGGCGTGTTGCAGTCCATGGGGTCACAAAGAGTCAGACACGACTGAGTGACTGAACTGAGCTGAACAACAAAGAGTGAAAGAAATTAAAAAACCATACTGTAACCCAAAAAACCCACTATAAGTTCTAAAATTAAATTTAGCTTAAAAGCTAATAGATGGAATAAAATGGAATAAAATAATAATTTAAAACTTGACCCAAAAATACAGAAATAGGAAAAAACAGATAAGAAAAATGGGAGGGACAGATAGAAATCAAATAGTAAGACAATGGATTTAAACCAAAAGATATTAATCATTACATTAAATATAAATACTAAAAACTCCAGTTGAAAGACAGAGATGATGTGACTGGATATAAAAAAGGAAGGTACAACTTTGTTGTTTTTAAAAGTACACTTTGTATAAAGATACAGAGAGGTTGAAAGTAAAAAGATAAAGTTATAACAATCAAAGACTAAATGAAAGTGGGGATGGCAGGCAAATTCACTTCAAGAAATAGAGTATTGCCAGAAATAAATGATAAAGTGGTCAAAGCATTAAGAAAACATCAAAATAAAAGCTAAATATATATGTGGATAATAGCATAGATTCAAATCTATGAAGCAAGAATCAACACAGCTAAAGGGTAAATAGTCAAATCTATGATTATATCGGAGAAGGCAATGGCACCCCACTCCAGTACTCTTGCCTGGAAAATCTCATGGACGGAGGAGCCTGGTAGGCTGCAGTCCATGGGGTGGCTAAGAGTCAGGCACGACTAAGCGACTTCACTTTCACTTTTCACTTTCATGCACTGGAGAAGGAAATGTCAACCCTCTCCAGTGTTCTCGCCTGGAGAATCCCGGGGACAGAGGAGCCTAGTGGGCTGCCATCTATGGGGTCGCACAGAGTCGGACACGACTGAAGCGACTTAGCAGCAGCAGCAGCAGCATGATTATATCATGAAAATTTTAATACTTCCCTTCAATAATTGGTAGAGTAAACTAATACAATCATGTAAAGTTTAAAAATAAAATAAAATAAAAAAAAAAGAATTTAGTGTGAATTTAGAAAATTGAAAAATATTGTCAAACAAAATGATTCATTAAAATTTATAAAACACTATTCAAAAATTGCAGAATATATAATTTTTTCAAGTGAATATGGAATATTCACCAAGATACATATATGCTGGTTCAAAAAAAACTAAATAAATTTCAAAACACTGAAAATATATAGATGTTTTCTGACCACAACAGAAATAAATTTTAAGTGAATATAAAAATAATACCTAGAAAATGCCAAAATACTTGTAAATTAAGCAGTTCTAAATAATGTTTCAAGCAAGAAATCAGAAGGGAAACTCAAACATATCTTGAGTTAAATGATCATGGAAATAGAATATGTCAAAATTTGTGGGATGCAGCTAAATCAGTGTTTAGACAGAAAGGAATAGTGTTAAATGACTAGACTAAGAAAGAAGAAAAGTTTTAGGTCAGCTACCTGAAATTTCAACTAAGGCTGGAAAAATAAGACTAAAGTAACTCAAAGTAAGTAGAAGGAAATAATAAAGAGAAGAAATAAATGATTAGAAAGCAACACTCCCCCCCCACCAAAAATAGAGAAATTAACAAAGCCAGAAGTCAGTTAGTTGAAAAGATTAATGAAGAGGATAAACCTCTAGCTAACTTATTAAGAAAAAAATGTGAAAGCACAAATTAAACACTTCAGGAATAAAAGAGGAGATATTACCACAACCTGGATAGCTTTGGTAGTGAATTTTGTCAATGTAAAGAGTAAACAATATTAATCTTTCAGAACCATTTATATGAACTCAGAAAAGAAGATAAACTTTCAGCTATCAGGAGAGAACACCTATGAGTCTTTTTTATGAGGTCATCAAACTCTGGTAATAGCAAAACCTGATGAGAATATTATGATCAAAGCAAATTATAGGCCAGTATTACTAGTGGCTGGAGAAGGCAATGGCACCCCACTCCAGTACTCTTGCCTGGAAAATCCCATGGATGGAGGAGGCTGGTAGGCTGCAGTCCATGGGGTTGCTAGGAGTCGGACACGACTGAGCGACTTCACTTTCCCTTTTCACTTTCATGCATTGGAGAAGAAAATGGCAACCCACTCCAGTGTTCTTGCTTGGAGAATCCCAGGTATGGGGGAGCCTGGTGGGCTGCCATCTCTAGGGTCGCACAGAGTCGGACACGACTGAAGTGACTTAGCATAGCATAGCATAGACTCAATAACTATCAATAAAATATTAGTAAATAGTATCCACCATATCAAAAGGGTATCAAAAGGATATATCATGAACAAGAGGGTGTTATACAAAAAAGGAAAGGTAGGTTTAATATCTGAATATAGCCAATTAATTTTATCACTTTAATAGAATAAAGGAAAAATTCTTAGGACCATGTCTATAAATGCAAATAAAACATTTTTACAAAAATTCAAACTTATGAAAGTAAAATCTTACAAAATCTCTCTGCAAACTAACAGTAAAAAAATACTTTTAAAAGGACCTCAGCAATATAATAAAATAGGAGTTTTCAGAGCTTGTCCTCTCACAGAAGCATCAGTTTGAGTAACTATCTACAGATGAAAATACCTTCACAAGAATTAAGGATTCCAAGCAAGAGATTAAAGATTGGAAAACCTTCTGGATTTCTATTGAAACTCAACACGTAATTAAGAAAAGATCTATTAAAGAGAGTAAAATGACTGTTTCTCATCATCTCTGTCATCCTTCTTCTAAGACCTAGCAGTGCATAGAGAGACTCCCAGTTCATTGAAGAAGAAAAGTGTGTACCTGACTTTGCCATGGAACCCAGGACCAGGCTTACCCCAGTGAACTCTGGCACCAGGCTAGCACCTGTTGTCCAAGACTCCAGGCTTCCCCTTCCTGGTCATCACAATGCCAGTCCAGGCTCCAAGGTTCCAGGGTCCAGTTCAGCCCCTGTGGACCCAAGCTCAATACCTGCCCCTGGTGACCCAGCTTCCAGGCGTACACGAGGTTCAGCTGTCACCTGCAGCCCCAGGATCTGGACCATCCGCCGCTGATAATTTTGATAAATGCAGAAAAATGTATTTGACAAAATTCAACACACTTTTATGATAAAAACTTTTGACAAATTCCCTTGTGGAGCTTCCCTTGTGGTTCAGCTGGTAAAGAATCTGCCTGCAATGTGGGAGACCTGGCTTCAATCCCCGGGTTGAGAAGATCCCCTGGAAAAGGGAAAGACTACCTACTCTAGTATTCTTGCCTGGAAAATTCAGTGGACTGTATAGTCCATGGGGTTGCAAAGAGTCAGACACGACTGAGTAACTTTCACGTATTGCTTCACTTTGACAAATTATAAGAAATGTACCTAAACATTATAAAGGACATATATGACAAGCCCACAACTAACTTCATAACCAAAGATGAAAAGTTAAAAGCTTTTCCTTCAAGATAAGAAACAGGACAAATGTTCCCACTCTTGCTATTTCAATTCAATATAGTGCTAGAAGTTTTAGCCAGTGTAATTAGAAAATAAGAAGAAATAAAAGGTATCCAAATTGAAAAGGAAGGAGTAAGATTGCCTGTATCTGACACTTGTACATATAAAACCCTAAAATCTCTAGCAAAAAAAAAAAAAAGCAGAACTAATAAACAATCTCAGTAAGTTGCAAGATACAAAAATCAGCACACAAAAACCAGTTGTATTTCTATACACTAACAATTAGCATGAAAAGATATTAAGAAAACAATTTATAATAGTATCAAAAGTAATAAAATACATATGAATACATTTAATTAAGAAGGTGAAAGATACATACAGTAAAAGTTACAAGACACTGATGAAAGAAATTGAAAAAGACAAATAAATGGAAAGATATTCTATGTTCATAGATTAGAACAACTAATATTGTTAAAATGTCATACCACCCCAAGAAATCTACAGATTCAGTGCATCCCTACTAAAATTGTGATGACATTTTCCACAGAAATAGGAAAGGCAATCCTCCCGACCCAGGGATCGAACTCAGGTCTCCCACATTGCAGGCAGATGTGTTAACCTCTGTGCCACCAGGGAAGGCCCCATACAGAATCACAAAAGACCTCAAATAGCCAAAACAGTCTTGATAAAGATCAAATCTGGAAGTATCACACTTCCTAAATTGAAAATATACTATAAAGCTGTAGCAATTAAAATAGTATGACACTGGTGAAAGTGAAAGTTGCTCAGTCGTGTCTGACTCTTTGCCACCCCATGGACTATAACAGTCCATGGGATTCTCCAGGCCAGAATACTGGAGTAGGTTGCCATGCCCTTCTCCAGGGGATCTTCCCAACCCAGGGATTGAACCCAGGTCTCCTGCATTGCAGGCAGATTCTTTACCAGCTGAGCCACAAGGGAATAAATAGACAAATTGACCAATGGAAGAGAATAAGAGACCAGAAATAAATCCATACATTTATTTTTTTAATTTTATTTTATTTTTAAACTTTACAAAATTGTATTAATTTTGCCAAATATCAAAATGAATCCACCACAGGTATACATGTGCTCCCCATCCTGAACCCTCCTCCCTCCTCCCTCCCCATACCACCCCTCTGGGTCGTCCCAGTGCACTAGCCCCAAGCATCCAGTATCGTGCATCGAACCTGGACTGGAAACTTGTTTCATACATGATATTATACATGTTTCAATGCCATTCTCCCAAATCTTACCACCCTCTCCCTCTCTCACAGAGTCCATAAGACTGTTCTATACATCAGTGTCTCTTCTGCTGTCTCGTACACAGGGTTATTGTTACCATCTTTCTAAATTCCATATATATGCATTAGTATACTGTATTGGTGTTTTTCTTTCTGTTTACTTCACTCTGTATAATAGGCTCCAGTTTCATCCACCTCATTAGAACTGATTCAAATGTATTCTTTTTAATGGCTGAGTAATACTCCATTGTGTATATGTACCATAGCTTTCTTATCCATTCATCTGCTGATGGACATCTAGGTTGCTTCCATGTCCTGGCTATTATAAACAGTGCTGCAATGAACATTGGGGTACATTTATAATTTATAATCAGTTAATCTTTGACAAAAGTGCCTAGACTATAGGAATAGTCTCTTCAGTAAATGGTGTTTGTAAAACTGGATATACACATGTAGAAGAATGAAATCAGATCCTTATCTCATACCATCTACTAAAATCACCTTAAAATGTATTAAAGGCTTAAATATGAGTTGAAACTATAGAATTACTAGTAGAAAACAGGAGAAAAGCTTTCTGATGCTGGCCTTGACAATGACTTTTGGTTATAAGTCCAAAAGCACAGGCAACAAAAGCAAAAATGGGCAATTCAGCTTGCACCAAACTAAAAAGTTTCTGTCCAGCAAAGAGAATAATAGAATGAAGGGTAAGACTATGGAATGGGAGAAAATATTTGTAAACCATATATATGGCAAGGTCTAAAGGAACTTCAACAACTCAATGGCAAAAAAAACAAATACCCCGTTAAAAAAATCGGCGAAAGACCTGAATAGACATTTTCCAAAGAAGATATACAAATAGCCAATAGGTACTTAAGAAAGAAAATGCTCAACATAACTAATCATCAGGAACATGTATATTAAAATTACATTGAGATATCACCTAACATCTGTTAGAATGGCTATTACAAAAAAAATAATAAAATATTGGTGGGGATGTGGAGAAAAGAAACTTGTACACTATTGGTGAGGGTATAAATTAATACTACTATTACGGAAAGCAATTTGGAGGTTCCTCAAAGAGTTACAAGTAGTACTACCATTTGCTTCTGGGTATATATTTAAAGGAAATGAAATCAGTATCTCATATAGGTTTCTCTGTTCCCATGTTCGCTGTAGCATTATTCTCAACAGCCAAGATAATGGAATCAACCTAAGTGTCTATTGATATATGAATGGAAAGAAAATGTGGTATATTCATAAAGTACTATTCAGCTTTAAAACAGAAGAACATCCTGTCACATGCTACAGTAAGGATGAATCTCAAGGATATTACACTAAGTGAAATAAGCCAGGCACAGAAAGACAAATGGTACAAGATCTCATTTATATGTGGATTCTAAATCAGTTGAATTCATAGGATAATAGAATAGAATGATGCTAGGGGTTCAAGATTAGAGAAATATGAAGAAATTTTGGTAAAATGGTACAAAATTTTAGTTATGCAGGATGAATAACTTCTGGAGATCTAATGTACAGTATGGTGAGCATAGTTAATAATACTATATTTTACACTTGAAATTTTTTAAGAGAGTAGATCTTAAATGTTCTCTCCATATACCCTCAAAAATAACTATGTAAGGTGATGGATATGTTAATTTTATTTTGATAATCATTTCATAATGTATACACATTTTAAAAAATCACATTATGCATCATAAATATATATACTTTTTGTTTGTCAATTGTACCTATATAAAGCTGGAGGAAAAAAATAGTACGCAACAACAACAACAACAATAAAGGATACTTCCAAAACATAAAAAGGACATCTGTGGAAACTTCAGCTACCATAAAATTTAAGAAAAAAAGAGCTGAAGTTTTTAATTTTGGAT
This sequence comes from Bubalus bubalis, assembly GCF_019923935.1. Taxonomy (NCBI): domain Eukaryota; kingdom Metazoa; phylum Chordata; class Mammalia; order Artiodactyla; family Bovidae; genus Bubalus; species Bubalus bubalis. The sequence goes on along the minus strand of NC_059159.1, from coordinate 155,655,617 downwards.
ATCATGACATTTGAAATTTTCCCTTATGGCTTTTGATGTTTTTCAGCTCAATTCAGTTCAGTTCAGTTACTCAGTCATGTCCGACTCTTTGCGAACCCATGGACTGCAGCACACCAGGCCTCCCTATCCATTGTCAACTCCCAGAGTTTACTCAAACTCATTTCCATTGAGTCAGTGATGCCATCCAACCATCTCATCCTCTGTCGTCCCCTTCTCCTCCTGCCTTCAATCTTTCCCAGTAACAGGGTCTTTTCAAATGAGTCAGTTCTTCGCATCAGGTGGCCAACATATTGGAGTTTCAGTTTCAGCATCAGTCCTTCCAATGAATATTTAGGACTGATTTCCTTTAGGATGAACTGGTTGGATCTCCTAGCTGTCCAAGGGACTCTCAAGAGTCTTCTCTAACACCACAGTTCAAAAGCACAGTTCAAAGGTTGATGTTTTTGGATCCTATCTAAAATTCTTTGTATTCCCTAGGATAAAAATGATATTCTGTGTGCCCCACAAGAAATTTTATTGATAGAATGTTTATGTTTAGGTCTGTTACCTACCTCTAATTGATTATTTTATATAGTTTGAGATCTGGATATATACTTGTTCCAGCATTATTTGTTAAAAAACCTATCCTTTCCCCATTGAATTACCTTGACATCTTTGTTAAAAATAAATTGATCAGCTATGTGTGGGTTCCTTTCTGTACATATTTATTCTGTTTATTGACTTATTTGTCTTTCTTTGTATTAGTACTGCAAAGACTTGATATTATAGGTTTATAATAAGTTTAATAATGAGTTAGTGTAAATTATCTAACTTGATTCATATTTTTCAAGACTGTTTTGGCTCTTCCAGTTCCTTTATATTTCCATATCAGCTTAGAATCCTCTTGTCAACTTCTAAAAATTTTGCCTGGATTTTGTATGGAATAACATTAATCTATAAGCTGACTGGGAAGAATTGATATCTAAATAACACTGAGCCTTCTAATCCACAATATTTCTGTAGTAGGTCTTCCTCAGTTTCTCTCTGCAGTGCTTTGCAGCTTTCAGTATGAAAGTGTTGCACATCTTGTTAATTTTCTTTCAGCTATTTTATATTTTTAATATATTACAAATGATGTTTTAAAATTTGTTTTCCACTTATTTCTTTGTTGGTGAACAGAAATGCAATTTGTTTGTGGGACTTCCCTGGTGGTCTACTTGCCAAGGTTCCATGCTCTCAATGCAGGAGACCTGGGTTTGATTCTTAGTCAGGGTACTAGATCCCACATGCTATAACTAAGAGTTTGCACGCTGCAACTAAAGATCCCCACATGCCACAACTGAAAAGCCTGCATGCCACAGCTTAAAATTCCACATGTCACAACTAAGACCCAGCCCAGCCAAATAAATAAAGAAATATTTTTTTATAAATGAAATGCAATTGGTTTGTGTGATCTGACACACGCAATAGCTTGGTAAGTTCTCTTGTTAATTTTATTAGTTATTTTGTGTATTTCTTAGGATTTTTATAGTTATTTACCATATACAATCTGTTTGTGAAAAAGACAGTTTTCTTCTTTCCAACTGTAATGCCTTTTATTTATTTCTCTTGCCTTATTGTACTGCCTGGGACACCCATAACAATATCATACAGAGTGGTTATAGTGAACATTCTTGCCTTGCTCCTTTTTTTAATTTAAAAAAAAATTTTATTTTTTTTAATCAACTAATTTATTTTACTTTACAATATTGTATTGGTTTTGCCATACATTGACTTGAATCCACCATGAGTGTACATATGTTCCCCATCCTGAATCCCCCTCCCACCTCCCTCCCCATCCCATCCCTCTGGGTCATCCCAGTGCACCAGCCCCAAACACCCTGTATCATGCATCAAACCTGGACTGGCGATTCGTTTCACATATGATAATTTGCATGTTTCAATGCCATTCTCCCAAACCATCCCACCCTCGCCCTCTCCCACAGAGTCCAAAAGACTGTTCAATACATCGGGGTCTCTTTTGCTGTCTTGCATACAGGGTTATCATTACCTTCTTTCTAAATTAATCACAGCACAGTTTATAATAGCCAGGACATGGAAGCAACCTAGATGTCCATCAGCAGATGAAAGGATAAGAAAGCTGTGGTACATATACACAATAGAATATTACTCAGACATTAAAAAAAATACATTTGAATCAGTTCTAATGAGGTAGATGAAACTGGAGCCTATTATGCAGAGTGAAGTAAGCCAGAAAGAAAAACACCAATACAGTATACTAAATATTTTATTTTATTTATGTATAATTGATTTACAATGTTGTGTTAATGTTTCTGTACAGCAAAGTGATTCAGATATATGCATACACTTTCTTTTTCATATTCTTTTCATATATACTTTTATATATGGTTTATAACAGGATATTACATATAGCTCTCTGTGCTATACAGTAGGACCTTATTATTTATCCATTAAATATATAACAGTTTAATCTTCTAATCCTAAATTTCCAATCCATCCCTCTTCCACTCCCCACCCCCTTGGAAACCACAAGTCTGTTCTCTATGTCAGTGAACCTGTTTCTGTTTCATAGACAAGTTCATTTGTGTCATATTTTAGGTTCAACATGTAAGTGATATAATAAGGTATTTACTTTTCTATTTATGATTTACTTCACTTAGTAGGATAATCTCTACATTTGTCCATGTTGCTGCAAATGGCATTACTTCATTCATTTTAATGGCTGACTAGTATTCCATTTATATATGTACTGCATCTTCTTTATCCATTTATCTGTTGATAGACATTCAGATTGTTTCCTTGTCTTGGCTATTGTGAATAATACTGCTGTGAACACTGGGGTCCATGTAGCTTTTCTAATTATAGTTTTGTCTGGATACATGCCCAGGATTGGGATTGCTGGATCCTATGGCAACTTTTACTTGTAGTTTTTTAAGGAACCTCCATAATGCATTACAAAATGGCTGTACCAATTGGCATTCCCACCAACAGTGTAGGAATGTTCCTTTTCTCCACACCCTCTCCACCATCTGTAGATTTTTTTTTAATGATGGCTATTCTGACTGGTGTGAGGTGTTACCTCATTGTAGTTTTGATTTGTATTTCTCTAATAATTAATAGTGTTGAGCATCTTTTCATGTGCCTGTTGTTCATCTGTATGTATTCTTTGGAGAAGTGATTATTTAGGCCATCTGTCTATTTTTGATTGGGTTGTTTGTTTTTTGATGTTGAATTGTGTGAGCTGTTATATATTTTGGTAATTAAGCTCTTCTTGGTAACATCATTTGCAAATATTTTCTCCCAGTCTGTAGGTTGTTTTTTCATTCTGTTTCCTTAGCTGCAAAAAGTTTGTAAGTTTGATTGGGTCCCATTTCCTTATTTTTGCTTTTACTTCTGTTGCTTTTGGAAACTGACCTAAGAAAACATTGGTATGATTTATGTCAGAGACTATTTAGCCTGTGTTCTCTTTTGGGAGTTTTATGATATCATGTCTTATGTTTAAGTCTTTAAAGCTATTTTCAGCTTATTTTTGTGTATGGTGTAAGAGTGTGTTTTAACTTCATTGATTTACATGCAGCTATGCCGTCTCTGGAGTCTCACAGAGTCAGACACGACTGGAGCGACTTAGCAGCAGCAGCAGCAGCAGCATCCAACTTTCCAACTTGCTGAAGAAATCATCTTTTTTCCATTATACGTTCTTGCCTACCTTGTTGAAGATTAATTGACCATAGGTGTATGGGTTTATTTCAAGGCTCTCTATTCTGCTCCATTGATCTATATGTCTTTTTTTTTTTTTTTTTTGGTGACAATACCACACTGTTTAAATTACTGCAACTTTGTAGTATTGTCTGATATCTGTGAGGGGTCTAATGCCTGCTTTGTTCTGTTTCATCAATTTGCTTTGGTATTTCTGAGTCTTTTATGGAAAGCCTTTGACTGTGTGGATCACAATAAACCGTGGAATATTTTGAAAGAGATAGGAATACCAGATCACCTCACCTGCCTCTTGAGAAATTTGTATGCAGGTCAGGAAGCAACAGTTAGAACTGGACATGGAACAGACTGCTTCCAAATATGAAAAGGAGTACATCAATGTTGTATACTGTCACCCTGCTTAATTAACTTATATGCAGAGTACATCATGAGAAAGGCTGGATGAAGCACAAGCTGGAATCAAGATTGCCAGGAGAAATATCAATAACCTCAGATATGCAGATGACACCCCCCTTATGGAAGAAAGTGAAGAACTAAAAAGCCTTTTAATGAAAGTGAAAGAGGAGAGTGAAAAACTTGGCTTAAAGCTCAACATTCAGAAAACTAAGATCATGGCATCCAGTCCCATCAGTTCATGGCAAATAGATGGGGGCACAGTGGAAACAGTGGCCGACTTGATTTTTCTGGGCTCCAAAATCACTGCAGATGGTGAATGCAGCCATGAAATTAAAAGACGCTTACTCCTTGGAAGGAAAGTTATGACCAACCTAGGTGAAGGTGGTGAAGGTGAAGTTGCTCAGTCTTGTCCAACTCTCTGCGACCCCGTGGACTGTAGCCTACCAGGCTTCTCCATCCATGGGATTCTCCAGGCAAGAATATAGGAGTGGTTTACCATTTCCTTCTCCAGGGGATCTTCCCCACCCAGGGATCAAACCCGGGACTCCTGCACTGGAGGCAGATGTTTTAACTTCTGAGCCACCAGGGAAGCCCAACCTAGACAGCATATTAAAAAGCAGAGACATTACTTTGCCAATAAAGGTCCATCTAGTCAAAGCTATGGTTTTTTCCAGAAGTAATGTATGGATGTGAGAGTTGGACTTAAACTGAGCACCAAAGAATTGATGCTTTTGAACTGTGGTATTGGAGGAGACTCTTGAAAGTCCCTTGGCCAGCAAGGAGATCCAACTAGTCCATCCTAAAGGAAATCAGTCCTAAATATTCATTGGAAGGACTGATGTTGAAGCTGAAACTCCAAACTTTGTCCTCCTGATGCAAACAACTGACTCATTGAAAAAGACCCTGATGCTGGGAAAGATTGAAGGCAGGAGGAGAAGGGGATGACAGAGGATGAGGTGGTTGGATGGCATCACCAACCCAATGGACATGAGTTTGAGTAAACGGTGGGAGTTGATGATGGACAGGAAGGCCTGGCATGTTGCAGTTCATGGGGTTGCAAAGAGTCCGACACGACTGAATGACTGAACTGAACTGATAAGTTTTAGTATTATTTGCCTACTTTTGTGAAAAAAGTCTTGATAATTTGAGAGGGATCACACTAAATCTATAGATTTCTTTGTGTAGTATGGCCATTTTAGCAGTATTAATCCTTCTAATCCAACAGTATGAGATACCTTTTCATTTTTTTGAATCATTTTCAATTTCCTTTTAAAATGTTTTATAGGTCTCAGCATATAAGGCCTTCTTGGTCTGGTTTATTGGTAATATGTTGCAGGGAAGAAGCCAATTCTGACTACATGTTGGAAATTGTTTCTTTGGCTTGCTTTTCATTGCTCTTGTTATTATAGTTGTACTTAATGGCTTGTTTGGAGGACTCTGCCCCTCTGCTTGACTGTAAACTAAAGTGCCTTGGCTCAGCTCATGGAGAGAGAGTTTGTCCCTGCCCACTTATTAATAGAAGAGATTGTTGTTGTTGTTTTTGTTGAGTCATTCAGTCATGTATGACTCTGTGACCCCATAGACTGCAGCATGCCAGGCTTCCCTGTCCTTTACCATCTCCCGGCATGTGCTCAGACTCATGTCCATTGAGTCAGTTATGCCATCCAACCATCTTGTCCTCTGTTGTCCCCTTTTCTTCCTGCCTTCAATCTTTCCCAGCATCAGGGTTTTTTCAAATGAGTCAGCTCTTCACACCAAGTAGCCAAATTATTGGAGTTTCAGCTTCAGCATCGGTTCTTCCAATGAATATTCAGGACTGATTTCCTTTAGGATAGACTGGTTTGACCTCCTTGCAGTCCAAGGGACTCTCAAGAGTCTTATTCAGCACTGCAGTTCAAAACCATCAGTTCTTTGGTGCTCAGCTTTCTTTATAGTCCAACTCTCACATCCATACATGACTACAGGAAAAACCATATCTTTGACTAGACAGACATTTGTTGGCTAAGTAGTGCCCTACTTTTTAATATGCTGTCTAGGTTGGTCATAACTTTCCTTCCAAGGAGTAAGCGTCTTTTAATTTCATGGCTGCAGTCACCATCTGCAGTGATTTTGGAGCCCAAGAAATTAAAGTCTGTCACTGTTTCCATTGTTTCCCCATCTATTTGCCATGAAGTGATGGAGCCAGACTTTAATTTCTTGGGCTCCAAAATCACTGCAGATGGTGACTGCAGCCATGAAATTAAAAGATGCTTACTCCTTGTAGGAAAAATTATGACCAACCTAGACAGCATATTAAAAAGCAGAGACATTACATTACCAACAAAGCTCTGTCTAGTCAAAGCTATGGTTTTTCCTGTAGTCATGTATGGATGTGAGAGTTGGACTTATAAAGAAAGCTGAGTGCTAGAGAATTGATGCTTTTGAACTGTGGTGTTGGAGAAGACTCTTGAGAGTCCCTTGGACTGCAAGGAGATCCAACCAGTCCATCCTAAAGGAAATCAGCCCTGAATATGCATTGGGAGGACTGATGCTGAAGCTAAAACTCTAATACTTTGGATCGCTGATGTGAAGAACTGACTCATTTGAAACATTTGAAAAGAACCTGATGCTGGGAAAGATTGAAGATGGGAGGAGAAGGGGATGACAGAGGATGAGATGGTTGGATGGCATCACCAACTCAATGGACATGAGTTTGAGTAAACTCCCGGAGTTGGTGATGGACTGGAAAGCCTGGTGTGCTACAGTTCAAGGGTTTGAAAAGAGTCAGACACGACCGAGCAACTGAACTGAACTGATGGGGCCAGATGCCATGACCTTAGTTTTCTGAATGTTAAGATTTAAGCCAGCTTTTTTACTGAAGAGATTAACACACCCCCTCCAAAGGCAAGCCATTCCCTTGGAGATGTTGTCCAAGACTGAAGACCCTTTCACTTTGCTTCCCCTCTCTATTTTGCCTTTTGACTTTCATTCCTCATTGCTTTTTTCTGTCTGTTCAATAAAAGAGTCTGCCATCCAGACCCCACTGAGATGGTTATTTTGAGGCACTAGTCTGCTGTGTTCTTGTTGTGCTGGTTTCTTAAAGTATTTCCCTTGCCTCAACCCCTCATCTCTCAGATTCATTGGCCTGTTGTGCAGCAAGCAGAGCAAACTTGGACTCAGTAACAAGTATTTTGGGGGTTCTTTTGGATGCAATTTTCAAAGGGATTTTTTTTTTTTACATTCACTTTCTGGTATTTATTGTTAAAGAAATATCTTGCCTTATTCTTGATCTTAGGAAAAGGAAGAAAGTCTTTAAACTATCTTTTTGTTGCTATTTCTTTTTGCCCATATCCTTACATTCTGCCTTTTTTCTAGTCTATATATAGAAGGAATTGAAATAAATATATCTTTAAAAATTTTTAACTGTGGCAAAATTGTTTAAATGTACCGTCTTAACCAATTTTAAGTGTACAATTCAGTTATGTTAAGCATATTCACATTATAGTGCATCAGATCTCTAGAACTTATTCATCTTGCAAAACTGAAACTCTGTAGCCACTATATGATAATCCTTGTTCCCTCCATCATTGGAAACCAACTTTCTATTTTCAGCTTTTATAAGTTTGACTACTTCATCTGGGTAGAAATCATATAGCATTTGTTCTTTTGTGACTAGCTTACTTAGTATAATGTCCTTGAGGTTCATTCATGTTGTAGGATGTGACAGGAATCCCTTTTCTTCTAAAGCTGCAGGATATTCTATTTTTGTATACACCACATTTCCTTTATCCTTTCAATTGTTAATGTGACGTTTGGATTACTTCTTTCTCTTGTCTATTGTGAGTAATGCTGCATTAAACATGAGCATAGAGGTATCTCTTTAAGGTAACACTTTGAATTCTCTTAGACATATACCCAGAAGTGGGGTTACTAGTCATCTGGTAGTTCTAGTGTTAATTTTTGAGGAGGCTATTTAATGTTCTAATAATGGCCACACTATTTTACCTTCTCACTAACAGTGCATAAGGATTTCAACTTCTCTGTCCTCACCAGCACTTGGGCATAACCTCTGCTGGACTGAGAGGCTCTTCTTACTTATATAACCCAGTTATTGCGAAATCAACATTTTTAACATTCCCATTCCTGCTGCCCTGCAAAAAAGCAAGCAGGCAGGCAAACAAACACCATGTTTCTCCTGCTCCACTTTGATCTTTTTCAAATGGCTTAATTAACAACAACCAGTTTTCTACTACTTTTTTAGGTGTTGATGATTAGAAGATGATGAAGTATAAACCCTTCCCTTACCATCTTCTTAGTTCTAGAAATATGGTATAAAGATGAGTTATTTGTGAGGCATGGGATTGAATGAGTAACCTTTTCTGTCATCTGGGAATGGATTACATAGGATTTCCTGGAAGAGTTGATAGCAGAATTGAATTTAGGAGGTTATTAAGGGTACCCACACAAGTATGTGAAAGAAAAGCCTTCCAGGATAAGTAGAATAACATGTAGTTAAATTTGGAGTGGTAAAATGTCATTTGGCAGTCAGGAAAAGGTAAGTGGATTGGTTTTATCTGATCATTAAATATGAAAGGAGTAGTAGGTAATAAGGCTGGAATTGTCACAGAACATTGTTTATATCAATTTAGGAGTGTTTTTTTGGGCTTCCCTCATAGCTCTGTCGGTACATTATCTGCCTGCAATTCAGGAGACCCGGGTTTGATTCCTGGGTCGGGAAGATCCTCTGGAGAAGAAAATGGCAACCCACTCCTGTATTCTTGCCTGAAGAATCACATGGACAGAGGAGACTAGCGGGCTCTCAAAGTTGGACGCGACTTGGTGACTAAACCACCACCACCAGCTCAGATTTTAGGTACTAAAGAAGGGTTTTCTTTACCAGGAAAAAAGCAGTATGAATATGGCTTGAATTTTTTGAACATCACTTTGGTGAGAGTGGGGAGAAATGATAAAAAATAAGACTGAAATTTAAGCTCTGGCAATGAAACTGAATGGGATGGGGAACACATGTACACCCATGGCTGATTTATGTGAATGTATGGCAAAACCACTACGGTATTGTAAAGTAATTAGCCTCCAATTAAAATAAATTTAAAAAAAGAAAGAAACTGAATGGAAGAGTCGGAGTGCTGAGGGAGTCGGATAAATTGATGTGTATAACTTGGGTTAAAGCGCCACCTGGTGTTCACTATACCGTATAACGTGATTCTGGGAATCAACATTATAAGTGTCCGATTCGGTTATCCTATGAACTGAAAAGCCCTCCAGGCTCCTCTGTCCATGGAAATCTCCAGGCAAAAATTCTGAAGTGGGTTTGCCATTCCTTCTTCACGGGGTCTTCCCGACCCAGGGATCGAACCTAGGTCTCCTGCCTTGTAGGTATGTTCTTTACCATCTGAGCCACCAGGGAAGCCCCAAATAGTTGAATGTAATTTGAGAAAATTGGGAAAAGAGGAAAATGAGCTCTCAGCAGAGATCGAAATGTGCTTCATTAATGTCTTATTTTGACGCATTCTAGAAGTTCCTGGGAGCAACATGAAAGATGTCTCACTTTAAGTCATTTCAGGAGGATCTATCTGCATAGATGAATCATGAGGGAAGTGACCTGATGAATATGCGGGGCTGAGAGAATGTTTCTGATCCTTTACTGATCTCCCCTAAAGAAAACAGTCATTCATCCTGAGTGGACATAAGTCTGGCTGAGAAATCATTAGCTTTCCCAAAGCAGAGTCAAGACTATCAAAAAGATAACCTTATCTTGTAAGAAGTAGGTTTGTTACTTAAGCTGAAGACTCCATGGAGTCAACTTTTCTGGAGAGGAAAGATAGCTGAACCAAGATTAGGGTTATTGCACAGGAGGATGTGTTAATTTGGTAGGCTGCCTGAACCCATTATCAAGGCTTAAACAGCAGAAACTTATTTTCTACAAGTGCTGGAGACTGGGCATCTACAATCAAGGGGTTGGCAGGGTAGGTTTCTCTCCTGAGGAGACCTCTGAGGCCTCTCTCCTCGGTTTGTAGGTGGTTGCCATCTACACAGGTGTGTATTTGCACGGCAATCTCTCTGAATGCACCACTCTGGTATGTCTCTGTGTATCCAAATATCCTCTTATTACAAGGACACCATAGTATTAGATTAGGGCCTGCCCTAACAAACTCATTTTAACTTAATAATCTCTTTTTAAAAAGTACAAAATAATGCCATTTGCAGCAACATGGATAGACTTAGAAATTGTCATACTGAGTGAAACAAGTCAGACACAGAAAGACAAATTTATGATATAGTTTATATGTGATATCTTAAAAAAATATATGAATGAATTTATTTACAAAGCAGAAGTAGAGTTGTGGATGTAGAAAGCAAACTTATGGTTACCAGGGGAGAAAGATGAGGGAGGGATAAATTGGGAGATTTGGACTGACTTATATACCTGGCTATATATAAAATAGATAACTAAATAATAACATGCTGTATAGCATAGAGGAATCTACTCAATACTCTGTAATGGCCTATATGTAAAAAGAATCTAAAAAAAAAAAGAGTGGATATATGTATATGTATTACTGATTCACTTCACTGTACATCTGAAA